>NC_080177.1:46601073-46943717 GCF_950295315.1 Erinaceus europaeus | reverse complement strand
GAAATGGAGAGAGGAGAGGGAGACAGAGAGGGAGAGAGAAGGATAGACACCTGCAGACCTGCTTCACTGCCTGTGAAGGGACTCCCCTGCAGGTGGGGACCCAGGGGCTCAAACCAGGATCCTTACCTGGTCCTTGTGTTTCTCACCATGTGCACTTAACCCACTGCACTACTGCCCAGCCCCCTTTTCTGTCTATCTTATTTGATAGGATAGAAAAACTGAATGGTGGGATTGAGTGGTGGCGCACCTGGTTGAGCACACATATTACAATGCTCAAGGACCTGGGTTCGAGCCCCTGGTCCTCACCTACAGAGGGAAACCTTTGCAAGTGGTGAAGCAGGACTGCAGGTGTCTCTGTCTCTCTTCCTCTCTATCTTCCCATACCCTCTCAATTTCTGGCAGTCTCTATCCAATAAATAAAGATAAATATATATATGAGAAACTGAGAGGGGGACAGGTGGTGATGCACCTGGTTGAGTGCACGTTACAATGTGCAAGGACCCAGGTTCGAGCCCCGAGTCCCCACCTGCAGCGGGAAAGCTTTGCAAGTAGTGAAGCAGTACTGCAGGTGTCTCTCTGTCTCCCTGTCTTTCCCCTTCCTCTTGATTTCTGGCTATCTCAATCCTATAAATAACAATTTAAAAAACAAAGAGAGAGTGGTCCGGGAGGTGGCGCAGTGGGTAAAGCATCGACTCTCAAGCATTAGGTCCTGAATTCAGTCCCCGGCAGCACATGTACCAGAGTGATGTCTGGTTCTTTCTGTCTCCTCCTATCTTTCTCATTAATAAATAAATAAAATCTTTAAAAAGAGAGAGAGAGAGAGAGGGAAATTGAGAGGCAAGGAGGAAAAGTATAGAGGGAGAGAGATAGATACTAGGTGGGTGAGATAGCATAATGGTTATGCAAATTCTCATGCTTGAGGTCCCAGGTCCAATCCCCCATACCACTATAAGCCAGAGCTAAACAGTGCATAGGTTAAAAGAAAGAGGAGGGGGGTTGGGCGGTTGCACAGCGGATTAAGCGCACGTGACACAAGTGCAACAACTGACGGAAGGATCCCGGTTTGAGCCCCCAGCTCCACCTGCAGGGGAGTCGCTTCACAGGCAGTGAAGCAGGTCTGCAGGTGTCTGTCTTTCTCTCCCCCTCTCTGTCTTCCCCTCCTCTCTTTGTTTCTCTGTCCTATCCAACAACGAACAACATCAACAATAACAATAATAACCACAACAAGACTACAACAACAAGGGCAACAACGGGGGTGGGGGGGAATGGCCTCCGGGGGCAGTGGATTCATGGTGCAGGCACTGAGCCCCAGCAATAACCCTGGAGGCAAATAAATAAATAAAAGGAGGAGGAAGAAGAAGAAAAGATAGATACCTATAGACCTGCTTCATTAATTGTGAAGCCTCCCTACAGGTCGGGAACAGGGGCTCAAACCCAGATTCTTAAACAAAATAATGTGTGTTCAACAAGGTACGCCACCGCCAGGCTCCCTGTCACAATCACTTCTGTATGGAATAAGAATAATTTTTTAGTAGCCTGAGAAGTGGCATAGTAGATTAAGCATTGGATTTGCAAACAAGAGATCCACATTCAATCCCCAGCATCAAATGTGCCAGTATGATGTCTGGCACTCTCATTAA
Organism: Erinaceus europaeus; assembly: GCF_950295315.1. NCBI lineage: Eukaryota > Metazoa > Chordata > Mammalia > Eulipotyphla > Erinaceidae > Erinaceus > Erinaceus europaeus. The sequence goes on along the minus strand of NC_080177.1, from coordinate 46,942,077 downwards.
TGTTTAATGTAAAATTTTTTTTTTAGCTGGAGAGACAACATATGCAAAAGACAAATTATGTAAGACTCTCATACCTGAGGTTCCAAAGTCCCAGGTTCAATCACCAGCACCACCATAAGCCTGAGTTGAATAGTGCTCTGGTCTTTCTGTATGTCTCTTCCTCATTAAAATATTAAATTATATTAAATATATATTAAATACTTAGAAAGCATAGACTTTTGAAAGGTTTGATAATGCAATTGAGCAGTTGAACACAATACTTTGAAAGTTTTCAGTTTAAGTAGATTAGACAAATGTGAATAGGGCTGCCTGAGGCCCAAAGTTTCTAAATTCAATCCCTAGTGTTAGCATAGGCCAGAGCTGAGCAGTGTTCTGGTTAATAAAAATAAATAGTGGTAAGTAGTGGAAAGTCAGAACTGCTTCTTGGTTTTCCTGCTGCCTCTGCTGTCCAGTCTGTAACCTTGATCCTTATCATAGGCAGAGATGGATGTTTGCTCAGGATGAATGCCTTTGCCACCATCATTGATTCACTGAGTGGTCAAGTGATTCCCTTTCCTACCCTGTCCTGACTCCTGTTCTGTGTCACAGTTGCCTGTGTCCCTGGAGTACTACGTGGGACCCCCTGAAGATAACCTGGACCTTCTCCAGCTCTACTTTCACGCCCTAGTTACTGGTGCACTCCGTCAAGACTGGTGCCCTGTGCTCTATGTTGTGGCCATAGCTCACGTGAACAATTTCATCTTCTCCCAGGACCCAAAGAGTTCAGTAAGTGGCCAGAGAGTGAGATCCTGCTGCTAAGCTGCCCCTGGTCTGGCTTGGGAGAAGAGGAGGGCCAGGCTAGGCCAGTGACAGGATTGGCTTTGGCCTTGGTCTTGGACTACCTCTCCCTATTCTGCTTCTAGGATGATGTCAAGACTGCCCAAAGAAGCATGCTGCAGAAAGCTTGGCTGCTGGCAGATAAGGTAGGGCCTGTGTATGCTGGAGAGGGAATTGAGGGTCTATGAGACAGAGAGCTCAACAGGCTCTCACTGCCCACTTGAGCAAGTTTCTCTCCTCCTTACAGGGACTCCGGCGCCACATCCTCCTATATAAACTTCCTAATGCTGACCTCCCAGAGGGCTTTGAGCTCTATGCCCAGCTCCCCCCTCTGCGTGAAAAGTATCTTCAGACTCTGACCCCAGGAGTGTTCTGAAATGTTGTCAGTGACCTAGCATAGCTACTTCAGGTAGAGACAGGTATATTACTCTGGGGTTCACCCAGAGGTGGCTGGCCACACAGAAATGCTTCATGTATTAAGGATACGCAGGGAACTGAAAGGGAGACGTGTATTCTGGGATCTTCCAGGGTACCTGTCATGCCTGTCATGCCCTGATACTCAGAGCTTAGGGTCTGGGGCTCTAGGGGTCTGTGCTAGGAGTGAAGGGTGACTTACCCCTTCTTGAGAAGACAAAGTTCAACCCTCTTCCCCTGCTCCACACCAGAGTGTGTGAATATTGGAACTGTATAGTGAAATTAAAAAAAGTTTTGTTTTTATCTCTTGGAAATCTTATTTTAACTCATTTTAGACATGTTAGTTCAGGATTCATAGGGGGTAGGTTAGGCCAGGCTCTAGAGAAGCCAGAGTAGTGGGGGGATGGGGTCATGAGTGGAAAATGAAGACAGTCCACACTGGGGACCACAAAATATGTGGGTCCCTGTTCTAAAGTAGAGCAAGGCCAGCACAGTGCTCTTGGGAATGCGGGTGCAGTGAGAAGGGCTTTCTCAGCAGTTCACTTAAAGTGTAGGTGTGTCCTTACTGAGATCAGCATCTCAGGAGCTGGCAAGATAGCTAGGAGGGCACCTGCTTTGCCATGTATGGGATCCTGGTTCAAGTCCCCAGTGCAACGCATAGGAGAGCTAATACACTGTAGGAAGATTGGATGCTGTGGTGTCTCCTTCTCTGTTTCTTTATTGTGCCACCTTCTGGGCTCCAAGAGGCTTCTTCAGAAAACATTTTATTTATTTACTATGGAGAAAGAGAAAGAACAAACCAGAACATCACTTTAGCACATACTTGAGAGTGCAACCCTAGTCACTACATCACCTCTTGGGCTACAACAGTAAGAGGCTTTGACAGTTAACACAGGCAACACATTCCATGAGATTCATGTTTCTCAGTGTTGGAAGAAACAGTCTTGTCACAGTCACAAAGGCACTGAGCAGAAGCAACAGGTGAAGCATTGTATTCTCAGGTGTGAAGTCTGGAATTCAGTATGCTGGAATATATGCTAGAGTGATGCTCTAGTTCTCTCTTTCCCTTCCTCTCTCTCATAAATATTTTTTAAAAGAAGTTTGTTCTTGAGCCAGTGAAGTAGCTCACTTGGATAGTGCACTGCTTTGCCATGTATATGACCCAGGTTTGAGCCTGGCTCCCACCTCATTGCAGGAAGTTTCAGTGCTGTGGTTTCTCACTCTCTCCCTCTGCCTCTCTTCCTATCTCTACCTAAAAGAAATAAAAATAAATTTTAAAAATCTCTTTTATTGTGGTCTGGGAGGTGGTGCAGTGGCTAAGGCACTAGACTCTCAAGCATGAGGTCCTGAGTTCAACCCCCGGGCATCACATGTACCAGAGTGATGTCTGGTTCTTTCTCTCTCTCCTGTCTTTCTCATTAATAAATTTTTTAAAATCTTTAAAAAGAAAAAATCTCTTTTATTTATTACGGTGAGAGAGGGAAAACCAGAGCTTCATTCCGGCAATGCAATACCAGGGATCAAAATCATGCTTTCAGGAGTCGGGCGGTAGCGCAGCAGATTAAACGCACGTGGCACAAAGTGCAAGGACTGGCATAAGGATCCCGGTTGGAGGCCCTGGCTCCCCACCTGCAGGGGAGTTGCTTCACAGGTGCTGAAGCAGATCTGCAGGTGTCTGTCTTTCTCTTCCCCTCTGCCTTCCCCTTCTCTCTCCATTTCTCTCTGTCCTATCCAACAACAACATCAATAATAACTACAATAATAAAACAAGGACAACAAAAGGGAATAAATAAATTTTTTTTTTAATTTTAATATTTAGTTAGTTTACTTCACAGGACAGAGAAATTAAGACGGGAAGGAGAGATAGAGATAGCTGCAAGACTGGAGCTTCTCCCCTGCAGGTGAGGACTGGAGACTTGAACTCAGATCTTTACACATGATAATGTGTGTGCTCAACTAGGTGAGCTGTCACCTGCCCATGGAACCTTGGAACCTCAGGCATGAAAGTCTGTTGCCCAACAAATGCATTATTTCTATCCCCAAGAATTTATCTGTTTCCTGTCTCAGCATTCTACCCTTGTTCCCAAGCCCTTGTCTTCTTACACCATGCAAGAGTCACTGTCTGCCCCATTTTGTCCTGGAAGCCTTTTCCGTCATCCTTGCCCCTGCCAACTCTAAGCCCCATCCCACCAGTGTTGCCCAGCTTCCTTTCCTGGGCCCCTTGACTATTTTCCTGAAGCCCAGCCATGATGGGACTTGGTGGTAGCCCATCAGTCCCTGTTAGTGTGAAGCAGAGACAGAGGTAGGTGACCTACACGACTGAAGTAGTAGGCCACCACCACCATCACTACATTGCATCTTAAAGCATTCTGTAAACTTGCGATCCTGGGTCCGCCTGACTGAGCAGAACACTGCTGCCCCCCAACAATAGCCGTCACAGTCTGTTTTCACCCAGCTTGACCTCTGGCAGAGGCAGGGGCAAAAAGGTAGCATAAGCTCCCTTCTCCAGGTCTTCTCAGTTAGTGTCACACCCAATTCTATGGTGAAACGTAGTGTCTCCATCTTTAAGTCCTTGGGTTGGAGCTTTAGTAGTTGCCTCTGTCATTTCTGTTGCCTCAGATCCAAGGGCCTACCCTGTACCCTTTGCATAGGACCTATATCCACCAGGCCCAGAACTGCCTGTGGGGTGCAGGTATGGGGCAGCCAGACAGTAGGAGGTTATGGGGAGCCCCTAGCTGTGTACATGGCTTAGAAGTGGAAGGGGTCTTCAGCTAGTGGGGGGCCCATTGTGACTGCTGAACAGCAGCTGGGGTTGGGGTGGCATGGAGTTGATAGGAGCATAGTCTGTGGTTCTGGATCCATGCCTGCCTGTGGGAATTCAGCCCCTTCTGCTGGTGCAACCCCTGGTGTGCAACCTGTGTTAATGGATTGGGGAGGGGGAGGCTGAGGCCCCAGTTTCTTCCTACCTGAGCACCCAACCTAGTGCTATACCTTGGAGACAGAACTAGGACCCCAGCCCCTTCCGGCTAGCACTCCATGTGTGTATGGGGGTGGTGGTGGTCTGGAACCCCTCACCACTCCACCCATCACAGAACCTCGTGCTACTAGCTGGAGCCTCTGCCAGGGCAGCAAGACGTGGCAGCCCTGACAGACCTGCGAGCCTATCCAGCAGTCATTCTCCAATGTGAGAGGAAGGAGATGTTACTCTTTGTGGCTTCTGAGGCAGCAATGGGTGTCAGCTCTCTCCCCAACCTTGGCAAGGGCAGCTGGGCAACCCTCACTGAACATAAGTAAGGTTAGAGCCCTAGAACAGCTTTCTGGGAGATGGTGCAGTGGGTAAAGTGTTGGACTCTCAATCATGAAGTTCTAAATTCACTCACTGGTATTGCATGTGCCAGAAAGATTTTCTGGTCCTTTCATCCTCTTTTCCACCTTTAGGGGGAAGCTTCACTAGTGGTGCCTCATAGGCAATCTCCTTTAATCAGTTGTCTAGCTGGTTCTAATGCCCTCATCCAGAGTTTGAAAACCACTGGTGTTAGGTCTGCTTTTGTGCCTAGACTGTGCAACTCATAAATACTTTACACACATCAACACCATCCTCCAGAAATGGACTATGTGGGTTGGGCCCCTTCTCTGTCACAGCTAAGGACGGGGACCGGAAAGGTTCAGGCAGAGAAGGTGGTAACGGCCTTCAGGTTCCAACTGATTCTGCCCTTGCCCTTCCCACATATTTACCCCCCACACACACCGCCACCACCCATGTTGTACTTGTAGAGGAATAGGTCACACTGGGACTTAAGGTTGGACATTATTTGGCGGTCAGCTTCCCAGCTGTGAGACAGCCCAGTCAGTAAGCTCCCCTTTCTCCCTCTCCACCCCAACCCCCTTTTCACTATGTTTGGATTGTAACTGAAACCTACATTACACTCACTTTCCTGGACTGTTGCCTCAGAGACCAACCTTTTCTGGGCTGACAAGAAAGATGGGGTATTTCTCATCTCCCCCAGCGATGGGACTCTTTTTTTCACATCTCAGCCTCTTCTAACCTCCCTTTTTTCTTCCTTTCTTTTCCTTCTCTTTTAAGATTTATTAATTATGGAGGTGAGGATAGAGAGAGAAACAGAGCACCACTCTGCAGTACTGGGCCTTATGTTTGAGAGTGCAGTGCTCTAGTCACTGTGCCACCTCCCGGACCAATGGCCTAATCCTTCCCCTTGCCCATGTGAGCCATGAACACAGTAAACTCCTTGCTCTTGCTGAGCAACTATCTATGACAGTTATCATACTAGTATGGGGCATTGCAGAGTGCTTTCCACTATCTCTTTGTTATGAAATGTCCTCTGATATCTGCACATCCAAAGGGTCCCAGAAGATGCTGGTGGGCAGAATCCCCCTCACACATACCCCTAAATGTCCGACATTGCACCTTGTTCCAAAGTCCAAGACTAGACTTAATCACAGGGCTGAACCACTCTCACCTCTCTACCTCCCACCCCAACATATAGGCTCTTAATTCAGTCTTGAAAGTCTTGAAGAGTCATTGAGAAGTAAAGATCCATGCAATTGTAGTCACTCCCAGTGGCAAGCAGAGCTCAGCTGGCTGAATGTGTGTGTCCAGAGGGCAGGGAGCTTGCTGCAGATAGCATCACCCTATGTTTGGATATGCTTGCCTTTGGCCAAGGTTTGGAGTCCAGGGGATACACACAGGTTGAGTACCTGGGAGATGTATGCCTGGCACTAAGCTGGCTGTTGGGCAGGGGGTTAGAAGTGTGTGGCAGGGAGTTGAGTGGTAGCGCAGCAGGTTAAGTGCAGGTGGCACAAAGTGCAAGGACCAGCGTAAGGATCCCGGTTCAAGCCCCTGGATCCCCACCTGCAGGGTAGTTGCTTCACAAGCAATGAAGCAGGTCTGCAGGTGTCTTTCTCTCCTCCTCTCTGTCTTCCCCTCCTCTCCATTTCTCTCTGTCCTATCCCACAACATCAATAATAACTACAATAAAACAAGGTCAACAAAAGGGAATAAATAAATATTTTTAAAATCTTTAAAAAAAAAAAAAGTGTGTGCCAGTCGTCAAGCCCAGACAGCCTAGTGATTTAGTGTGGGAAAGGAGATAAAGCTACATTATCTATGCTTACATAGATATAGATCTGTATTTACACAGATGAATATGTACCTATACTAGTGTGGGTACAGGTCTGTACATATATAATAAATGGACATGGGTTGGGGAGTTATTTAGCACAATGGTTATGCAAAAGACTTAGTGCCTGAGACTCCAACATCCCAGGTTCAGACACTGAGCAATGCTCTGGTTTAAAAATAAAACATATATATTTATACTTGTGTGGATACAGGTCTGTACTTATATAGACACATGTATATCTGTACTTTTTCAGATATGTGTCTATATTCATACAAACATATAAAGATCTGTATTTACACTATATCTATGAAGATTTTATATATATATATTTTTTTAACAACTTTTTCATTTAGTATTATCCATTCCATCTTCTTTGAAACCATGCCTTGAATTATGCTTACCTTTTTTATTATTTAATATTTATGTATGAGGAAGAGATAGAGAGAAAACCAGGGCATCATTTTGGCACAAGTGTTACCAGGGGTAGAATTTTTTTTTTTAAAGATTTTATTTGATTTTAAAGATTAAAGAATTTTTTTTTTAAAGATTTTATTTGTTCATGAGAAATGACAGGAGAGAGAAAGAACCAGACATCACTCTGGTACATGTGCTGCCTTGGGACCTCATGCTTGACAGCCCAAAGCCTTATCCAATGCACCACCTCCCAGACCACACCAGGGGGAAAACTTATGTGACCTTATGCTTGAGAGTCCAATGCTTTATCCACTTCTCCTCAGGCTTCCAAATACACAGATATAGATACCTCAAAATGGCAAGTCCCCGGGAGTTGGGCAGCAGCAGCGGGTTAAGCACAGGTGGTGCAAAGCGCAAGGACCAGAATAAGGGTCACAGTTCAAGCCCCCAGCTTCCCACCTACAGGGGAGTTGCTTCACAGGCAGTGAAGCAGGTCTGCAGGTGTCTTTCTCTTCCCATCCCTGTCTTCTCCTCCTCTCCATTTCTCTGTCCTATCCAACAACAATGATAACAATAATAACTGCAACAATAAAACAACAAGGGCAACAAAAGGGAATAAATAGGGAGTCAGGTGGTAGCGCAGCAGGTTAAGTGCACGTGGCGCGAAGCACAAGGACCGGTGTAAGGATCGCGGTTCGAGCCCCCGGCTCCCCACCTGCAGGGGAGTTGCTTCACAGGCGGTGAAGCAGGTCTGCAGGTGTCTGTCTTTCTCTCCCCCTCTGTCTTCCCCTCCTCTCTCCATTTCTCTCTGTTCTATCCAACAACGACGACATCAATAACTACAATAAAAAAATAACAAGGGCAACAAAAAAGGGAATAAATAAATTTAAATAAAAGGAAACAAATAAATATTAAAAGAAAGGAAGGAAGGAAGGAAGAAAATGGCAAGTCCCAGGTTTAGTTCTCAGTATTACCATATGGCATTGCTGAGCAATGCTCTTCTAAAAAAATTTTTTTAATAAAATGATCTAAGAGATGCCACAGTAGATAAAGTGTTGGACTCTCAAGTATGAGGCTTCAAGTTCAATCCCTGATAACACATTTGCCAGATATTCTGGCTCTTCCCCTCTCCACTTCCTTCTTATTAAAAAGTAAATAAGTTCGGGGTAGGGTGGTGGCACACCTGTTTGACTGCACATGTTACAATGCACAAGGACCTGGGTTCAAGCCCCCAGTCCCCACCTGCAGGGGGAAAGCTTAGCAAGTGGTGAAACAGTGTTGTAGCTGTCTCTCTGTCTCTCCTTGTCACCCCGTTCCATCAGGCTTTCTGGCTGTCTCTAGCCAATAAATAAAAGATAATAATTTTTTTTTCTGAAGTAAATAAATCCTTTCATACACCAAGCTGTGGGTGCTACCATGGTTCCATCCTGAACTCCCTGGGGAGAATGTCCTGGAGCCCCACCTCCCCAGAGCCCCACCTCCCCAGAGCCCCACTAGGGAAGATAGAAACAGGCTGGGGGTCTGGATCGACCTGCTGACACCCATGTCCAGTGGGGAAGCAATTACAGTAGCCAAATCTTCCACCTTCTGCACCCCATAAAAATTTCTGGTCTGGGGAGTCGGGCAGTAGCGCAGTGGGTTAAGCGCAGGTGGCGCAAGGACCAGCATAAGGATCCCGGTTCGAGCCCCCGGCTCCCCACCTGCAGGGGGAGTCACTTCACAGGCGGTGAAGCAGGTCTGCAGGTGTCTGTCTTTCTCTCCCCCTCTCTGTCTTCCCCTCCTCTCTCCATTTCTCTCTGCCCTATCCAACAACGCTGACATCAATGACAACAATAATAACCACAACAATAAAACAACAAGGGCAACAAAAGGGAATAAATAAATAAATATTAAAAAAAAAATTCTGGTCTGTGGTCCAGGAGGTGGTGCAGTGGATAAAGCACTGAATTCTCAACTGTGAGGTCCCAAGTTTGATCCCTGGCAGCACATGTACCAGAGTGATGTCTGGTTCTTTCTCATGAATAAATAAATAAATTTTTAAAAAATTGGTTCAGGGAGGCAGTGGTGGTGTACTCAGTTAAGCACACATACGCAAAGATCTGAGTTCAAGCCCCCACTCCCCACCTTCAGGGAGGATGAGCTGCGAAGCAGGTGTCTATCTTTCTCTCTCCCTTTCTGTCTCCTCTTCCCTCTCAGTTTCTTTCTGTCCTGTCAAAAACAAAGTAGAAAGAGGAAAAAAAAAAAAAAAGGCATCCAGAAGCTGAGGATTCATAGTGTTCATAGTGCTGACACTGAGTCCCAGCAATAACTCTGGTGGCAATAAAATTTTTTTTTTATTGGTCCATACCCCAGAGGGGAATAATTGTCATGGGAAGATGACCAGAGGGCTCTGAACTCCAACTCCAATTCCTTCAGGACGGGGGGGTGGGGGTGGGGGGTGATACTTGGAAATAGTATGTATGACTTAGGAAGGGAAGCTCTAGTGATGGGAAAGGTATGGAATTATACCCATTATAATTTTGTAAACCAATATTAAACCACTAATAAAAATTTTTTAAAAAGATAGTGGGACCATAGAAAAAAATGGGCAAATACATATAAATACAGATAATAGCTATAGAAGTATAGTCAACCCAGGGGCCAAGTGGTGGCGAACCTGCTTGAGTGCACGTGTTACAATTCGCAAGGACCCAGGTTCGAGCCCCTGGTCCCCACTTGCAGGGGGAAAGCTTCGCAAGTAGTGAAGCAGTGCTGCATGTGTCTCTCTGTATCTCTCCCTCTCTATCACCCCCTTCCCTCTTGATTTCTGGCTGTCTCTAGCCAATAAATAAAGATTTAAAATAATAATAATAATCCATATCTGTGACCTTGGGAAAACTAATGCAGTTTCCAAAGGAGGGAATAGGGACACAACTCTGATTGTGGGAAAGGCATGCAATTAATATTTGTAAATATTAAATCACTAATAAAACATTAGAAAAAAGTAAATAAAATCTTTAATAAAAGGACAAGTGCCATGAAAAGTGTATGGTGTTTTGGTGGCTCTCTGGAGGGTGAGATTGCATTTGTCTAGGACAAGTGGAGAGCAACAATGAAAGAAGATATGAACTGAGTCGTGAGGCACAAGTAGAATCTGGACTAGAGGAGCTTCTCCCTGAAGATAATTATCCCCCATGCCCCAGTCTCCCTGACCTTCTCCACCCCTGACTTCCACCCTACCCCCTGTCCAGGTCTTCTGGTACTAATGATGACTGTGATGGCAACTGCACTGCTCAGCTTCTTTCTGTTTTGGGGCTCTTGATTCTTTGACTGGAGCATCCAACAGCCATGCCTGGTTCAAGGGTGCTGAGTCTCCACAGAACCATCATGGGCGAGTGTGGGGTCCCAGAGGCAGACCCAGCTGACTTCAAGGTCCTCTCCTCAGAAAAGTTGTTCACCTGGGGGTCCTTAGGGAAGAGGCAGCTGAGGAGGCTGGGGACAACATTCCCCTTAGTGGGCATCTGGGCAGGGTGACCTGATGGGCAGGTACACCACTATTACTCCCACTCAGAGAACCATAAGAGGGAGGGGGAGAGGGGTTGGGGTCAACCAGCCAGCCTAGAGCCTAAGCTGAGCAATCCTTGAGCTTCCCAGATCAGCACAGCCCCTAGCCCGACAGCAGCCCCATCTTGGCTTCTGCTCTGGGGTTTCCCAAGGTTTCTCTAGTCAGGGTCTCTGGTGAGTGCTCCCTTCCTTCTTAGAACCTATGCTAAGTCCCACATAACCACATCCTTCCCTGCTGTGGGGAGTTTACAATCCTAGTGGGCTCTGGCCTAGGGCCCTGCCTAGACATGAAGCCCAAAGAAGCACCAGCAAATAAGTATTTTGCTCAAGGTTAGCTGTCACCACACACAACCCCCCCTCCACCAGGATGGCAGGGAGACTGAGACGTGATTCTTTTGGTGCACACATGTTGTTTCCTTTGCCTGTTAATAAATAAAAATAAATCTTAATAAAAGGGGCCAGGCAGTGTTACACCCTCTTGAGAACACCCAGTACCATGCACAAGGACCTCACTTCAAGTCCCCTGCGTGGGGGGGTGGGAGGACACACATCACTAGTGGGTGTCTCCCTTTTTAACTCCCTTTCTCTCAATTTTGCTCTTTCCTATCAAATAGAAGTAAATATAAAAAAGAAAAGTAAGAGGTATAGAGTTTAATCCCTGGCATTGCATGTGTCAGAGCATCACTGGTTCTATCTTTCTCTCCTCTGATAAATGACTTTTTTTTTTTTTTTTTTGCCTCCAGGGTTATTGCTGGGGTTCCATGCCAGCACAAGAATCCACTGCTCCTGGAGGCTATTTTTCCCATTTTGTTGTTGTGGTTGTTATTGTTATTGTTGTTCTAGCTGTTGATGAATAGGACAGAGAGAAATTGAGAGAGGAGGAGAAGTCAGAGAGGAGAGAAAGATAAACACCTGTAGATCTGCTTCACCGCTTGCAAAGTGAAACCCTTGCAGGTGGGGATCTGGGGGCTCGAACTGGGATCCTTACACCGGTCCTTAACACTTTGCACCACCTGCACTTAGCCTGCTGCACTACTACCCAGCCCCCTAATTTTTTTAAAGACTGAAATAAAGAGAACTTTCAAGGGAGGGGGGCGAGGGCAGTGGTCCACTTGCCCTTCTTCCCCAGCTTGTAGCTGGCTTAGTCCAGAAGCCTCTGTCCCATCTGCAGTATGCTGTGTGCCCAGGCCTGCCTTGGGGCTAACTTGGCAGCATTGGATTCTCTGCCCAGGAAACCAGTGCCAACTCCCCTAGGGAAGGACCTGTCCACTCCTAGTCTTTGGTCTTGTGTTGGAGTGGTCAGGCCTCCAGGAGCGAGTGGGAAGATACTTTGCCAGGATCTTCTCAGATCTTTTCTCTCCCCTATAAGTGCACTTGATATGGGTAACCCCAGGCTAACAGAGGCCAGAGGAGAGAGGGGCCAAGGCCTGAGTTCACCAAGGTTGGTGTTTTTGCATTTTATTGGGAGGGAAGTCTCTTGTAGTGTGAGGTTAGACCAGTAGAGCGAGAGCCTTAGGAATGAATAAAGTTCAATAGCTGGCCTCTCTGGAGAGGTGCTGCCCCTCAAGAGGGCAGACTGTGGAAGAAACCCATTCCCGACCCAACCCCTGTACATTAGTGTTGCTGGCTCTGGGCATGCTGGGACCCACCACTGCCCATACAGCAGTGTGGCCATAGTTGGCATCCAGTCCTGAAGAGCCCTGTGAAGTGCCCTGCACCTCAGCATTCCAGCCTTTCTCCCACATGCACCATAGGGACACAGCCACAATCCGTGTCACACACTGCCACAGCCTCATCTCTCAGCCAGGCTGGCCAGGATGCCGATAAGATTGTCCAGCCCCAGCAAGTAGCCATCCTCATGGTTGCCCTCCTCCCAGGGCCGGCGGTGGTCCAGGGTCTGGCCATCCGGGAGCGGCGTGGTCTTGCCGAAGTCAATGAGCCATATGCCAGCACGATGGCAGTGGTCGTGCACGAAGAGCAGCGAACTGCCAATGACCTGCAGGGCCTGTAGTCAGATCTGGGACCCCTGCCCTACTACGCCCCGTGCAGTACCCATGGACCCTGGCACCGACCCATCTCACCTCATGCTTCCTGAAGAATTCTGAGACTTCCAGGGTGTCCCGAATATGCTGCAGGCGGTTCAAATACCTCCTCTGGTAATGAAAGGGGGGTAGAGGAAGTGGGGACGTGGGTTACTTGAAGGTGGCTTAGGGGCCAGGAATTTTGGTGAGCTTAGTAAAGGCCTAGGCAGCTACAGCAACAAAGCTGCCCAGAAGGGAAGGGGTGTGGAGCAATTAAAACAATGTGGTAGACCAGGAGGTGGCACACCTCACTGAGCACACACATTACTCAGCAAAAGGGGCCTAGTTCAAGTCTCACACACCTGCAGGTGTACCCCCTTTCACACATACACTGTGGTAGGTTTAAGAGGTGACTTGGAACCATAAGGTCCCAGGTTTAATCCCTGGCAACACATAGGCCAAAGTGATGTTTTGGGGGCCAATCGGTGTCGCACCAGGTTCAAGGACCCAGGTTCAAGCCTCTGGTCTCCACTTGCAGGGGGAAAGCTTCATGAGTGGTGAAGCAGGGCTACAGGTATCTCTCTATCTCCCCTCTCATCTCAATTACTCTATCCAATAATAAATAATATTTTATATAGGAGTCCAGTGGTAGCACAGCAGATTAAGCGCAGTTGGCACAAAGTGCAATGACCAGCATAAGGATCCCAGTTGGAGCCCCCAGCTCCCCACCTGCAGGGGAGTCGCTTCACAAGCAGTAAAACAGGTCTGCAGGTGTCTACCTTTCTCTCCCCCTCTCTGTCTTCCCCTCCTCTCTCCATTTCTCTCTCTCCTATCCAACAATGACAACAACAATAATAACTACAACAATAAAACAACAAGGGCAACAAAAGGGAATAAATATTTTTCAAATTCTTTAAAAAAATAAAAATATTTTATATAAAAAAGTAATGTTCTGATTTCTCTCTCTATGTAGCTAATGGAATAAATAATCTTTACAAAGTTGGAATAAACAGGGTGGGGGTAGATAGCATAATGCTTATGCAGAGAGACTCTCTCATGCCTGCTGCTCCAAAGTCCCAGGTTCAATCCCCCACACCACCATAAGCCAAAACTGAGCAGTGCTCTGGTGTTAAAAAAAAAAAAAAGTTGAATGAAAAACATTAATTCCCCAATTAAAAAAAAAAAAAGAACAAAAGATCAAAAAAAAAGAAAGTTGGAATAAACATCCCACAACGTCACTTTTGACTCAGGAGGTGGCACAGTGGACAAAGCATTGGGCTCTCAAGTATGAGGGGCCAAATTCAGTCCCTAGCGTTGTATGTGTCAGAGTGATGTTCTGGTTCTCCCTCTCCTCCCCCGCCCCCAATAAATAAATATTAAAAAGAAACACGATGTTCTCCACACTGATGGCAGTCACTGAATCCCAGATGTCCTGCCTCCATCCTACCCACTTTCCGGGTCCCTATTCCCTCAGGGTTTGCTAAATCCACGCTCACCAACACTTCTGCGTCTCCTTCCACAAACTCCTGGAAGACATGAAGCACTTGCTCCCGGCTCCGTGTGGTCTTGAAGTCCGTGCTGCAGGAGCCATCGGCTTTCTGAAGGGAGCGGGCAGGAAGCGTTAGCAGCCAGCCAGACAGGGGGCGCCGCTCCAAAGGGGTGGTCCCCAGGAGGGCAGTCGCAGTTGGGCGGGGCACAGCGAGCGGGCTCGGCCCACCTTGATGCCCTCGATGCGGAAGCCGAGCGTCGTGCTGGAGCTGATGCCCTCCCTCCACTGCATGTAGCGCGGCTTGGTGACAGCGCGCTGCGCGTGTTCCTCCTCGGTGGGCGCTGCGGGGTCCACCGCCAGCATCTTCTTGTACATGTCCTTGCGCAGCTTGGGCCGCTCGCGGGCCTTGGTCAGCTCCTCCTCCAGGTAGGTCCTGGCGGAAGGGTGGGCCGTGAGGGGTGCACAGGGGGGAGGGCACATGCCAGGCACACCTCGGCTGCCCCCGCCCCCGGCGGCCCACAGCTACCTGACGCCCATCTTGCAGTCCAGCACGCAGGGCCCGTCGAAGCCGTGCAGCAGGTCCTGCAGCTGCAGGTAGCTCTCGCCGTCGCGCTCCACCTCGCCGTGGAAGGTGGGCACGCAGCCGCGCAGCGCGTCCGCCATGAGGCGCGCCAGGCAGGAGCGCTCCGGCTCCGAGCTGCGCTTCAGGATCAGCCCGCGGGCACCCGCCGCCTTGAAGCTGCCTGAGGACCCGCCGCGTCAGCGTCCTCCCCTTCTGAGCCCGGCCCTCCCCGCAGCAGCCCCGCTCCTGCTCGCCGGCCCGCGACTCACCTGTGTGCCCCGCCAGCTGCACCCAGGAGTAGCGCCTCTTGAAAGGGCTCATGACGGGCATATTCACCATGGTCCGGATCTTCTGCCAGTGGCTTTTCTAAAAATGACACAGGGTCAGTAGGTCTGGGAAACAAGCAAGACAGCCCTCCGCCTACTGGAAGAGAGACAGTCAGAAGCCAGGGCTCACTCACTAAAGACAAGTTTTACTTTTTTTTTTTTTTCCCCAAGATTTAACTTGCTTGTTAATGAGAGAGAGGGAGACAGAGTCCTGCAATAGTGCTTTATCCACTGGTGAAGCTTCCACCCTACAGGTGGGGACAGGGTGCTTGAACCAGGGTCCTTGTACATGGTAAAATGTGTGCTATACCAGGCGTGCCACCAGCTGGGCCTGAAAAATATTTTTTAAGATGTATTTATGAGCTCTTCATTCTGGCATATGTGATGCCTAGGACTGAACTCAGGACCTCATGCTTGAGAGTCTAATACTTCATCTATGATTCTACCTCCCAGGTCACAAAAAAGTGTTTTTAAAGTCTTGATATGTTTATTTCATATGAGGAAAAAACGAATATTTCAGATGGGGTAAGTTTCACAAAGAGAGAAGTCAGAGCACCACTGCTATGGGGATCAAACCAAGAACCTCAGGCATGCAAGTTCTGCAAGTCCTGCTCTCTACCAGCTGAGTTATTTCCCCAGCCATCAAGGGATATGTACTGTGTGCTTGAGACAGACAGAGGCAGATGATTGGCATCCAGTTTCTGGGAGGTGAGGTTTTGGGGGCATTGGAGGTGAGATTTCAGGGGTCTAAAGAAGCACATCATCTGTAAAATGGGGGTGTGATGGACAACCCTAAGCAGAAGTTGGACAAATCTCAACTGTTGGCTCAACAGGCATTATTGATTCCTTTCATGTAGGGAGACAGACAAACATGGAAACAAACTTTTGCTAGCTCAGCCTTGTTACAGACTTGCAGACCCCAAAGGCCACAGGTTCAACCCCCAGTGCCATCTATGGTGGAGCTGAGCAGTGCTATGGTTCATTCTCTCTCTTATCTCTCTCATAATAAATTTAAATATGGAGGGGGGCTGGGAAGATAACATGATTTATACAACAAGACTTTAGTGCCTGAGACTCAGATCCCCAGGTTCAATCCTTAACAATCAAACTGGAACAGAACACTTGGGGAAGTGGAACAGAACACCTCACTCAGTGTAAGGAAACCTGCCTCCCAGGGTCTGAATGAAGCATCATTTTGGGCTCCCCAAAATACTCCTGCTAGTTCTGGATGCCTTACCATACTCCTTTCCAATTGGCTAGATCCTGGGTACACATGGTCCACCTCATCTGAACCCAGAAAAGTGAATTTCACAAGTGTGATAGGGTGCAACTCAGGATGTGGTACATTGGGCCTCATGCTTGACCCTCTAGCATGAGATCCCAAATTTGACCCCTAGCATTACATGTGCCAGTGATGTTCTGGTTTAAATAAATAAATAAAACAAAATGAGATTTGGTACTGACAGCCTGTCTAAGATTAAACCATGAGAGCAAGGGAGCATGCATGAATGTCACTGTATCCTGCACCTATCCCCTAAGAGCACCCCATACTCTGGACTGAACCTTTCCTGTCCAAGCCCCTACACAAATTCCATCAGCCCTATTTCTGCCTTTGAAGTACACAAGTTTTTGCATTTCAACTGTGCCCCTTCCCAGGGGTGTCTGCCCCCACAGGATCCCAGGCTCCCTGGCCAGAGGGAGCCCTTGCTGTGGGCTGGAGGTACTGCTAGCCACAAAGCCTGGAAGGTGGTGCATTAGATACAGCATTGGGGAGGGGATCTCTTCCCAAGCAGTGAAGCAGGTCTGCAGGTGTCTCTTTCTCTCCCCCTCTCTCTCAATTTCTCCCTGTCCTATCCAGCAACAAGACAGTAGCAACAACAATGGAAAAAAGAGAAAGAGAGATGGCCTCCAGGAACAGTGGATTTGTAGAGCAGGCACTGAGCCCCAACAATAACCCTGGAGGCAAAAAAGAGAGAGAAAGATTTATTTAGTTAACTGAGAAGAGGACTTACTACTACCACCAGAGCAGTGCCCAGCTTTGGCTTATAGTAGTGCAAAGGACTGAACCTAGGACTTTGGAGCCTCGGGCACAAAAATCTCTTTGCATAACCATTATGCTATCTACCCTTGCCCCATCTCTTTCACTCTTTCACCCTGTCTTCTCTATCTAAAGAAAGAGAAAGTGGAGATTGGACAGTGGCGTACCCAGTTAAGTGCACACAGTACTATGCACAGGGATCCAGGTTTGAGTCCCTGCTCCCCACCTGCAAGGGGGATGCTTCAAAAGTGGTGAAGCAGGTCTGCAGGTATTTATCTTTCTTTCTCCTTCTTTGTCTTCCCCTCCCCTATGAATTTCTCTCTGTTCTATCAAATAAAATGGAAAAAGAAAAAGGAAAAATTGGCCACCTGGAGCAGCAGATTAGTAGTGCCAGCACCAAGCCCCAGCAATATCCCTGGAAGCAAAAAATAAAATGAAATGAAATAAAATAAGATAGAGAACCAGAGCATCACTTTGGCATGGGAATTGACCTCAAGAGCTCATGCTTCAGAGTCTAATGTACTGTACCACCTCCCAGGCTTTGTGGCTAGCAGTACCTCCAGCCTAGGATCCTGTGGGGAAGACACCCCTGGGAAGGGGCACAGTTGAAATGCAAAAACTTGTGTACTTCAAAGGCAGACACAGGGCTGTGAAGACACAGGGCTAGGAGCTTAAATTGGGATCCCTGCTCCGGCCCTTGTGCTTCACACCATGTGAGCTTAATCTGTTGTGCTACTGCCTGCCCCCCACTAACTAAATAAATCTTAACCAAAACAAGCAAACCACCCTTTCCCACAGTAAGGGGTAGTGACAGAATACCAAATGAGGACTGAGGTGGTCACTCCATCCCTGTCAGTCTAGCAAGTGATGTCCCCTATGGGACTTGACTTCCTCCCAGAGGACACCCTAGTGCCTCATGTACAAAGTGCTTGCTGTACCCAGACCTGCCTATCCTAGCACAACCAGCACTGCTCCTGCTCCTGGTGAGGCAGGCTGGCTGTGAGCACATGTTCAGGCCAGAGGGATCTGGAGTTGTAGTCAAAAGCAGCCCACTAGAGGCATGACATCGCTTCTAAACACCCCCCTTTCACTCTTGAGATACAATGCTTGAGTTTTACTGCATGATCAATCTGAATTGAATTATAAAACACACCTAACTCCAAATCCCCAAGTAAAATTCCAGGAAGCTACGTGTGTACCATGTGTTCCCTCGGCCCCCACACCCAGCTGAGAACTGGGGTGCTGGTGCATGCTGTGCAATAGACACAGCAAGAGCATGGCCAGACAACGTTCTTTTCTCACAGGAAGAAGGCCTGCCTCACTCCCTGCTCCCAGATTCTGTTGGAAGCTCTCTACTAACCCAACAACCCTGCTCTTCTTTTTTTTTTTAATTTTTAATATTTATTTATTTATTGGATAAAGACAGCCAGAAATTGAGAGGGAAGGGGATGATGGGAGACAGAGAGAGACACCTGTAGCCCTGCTTCACCACTCACAAAGCTTTCCCCTTGCAGGTAGGAACTGGGGGCTCGAACCCAGGTCCATGAGCACTATAACATGTATGCTCAACCAGGTATGCCACCACCCGGCCCCCTCCTCCTTTTTATTTAAATTTTTTATTTATATATTATTGAATATATAGAGAGAGAAATTGAGAGGCTAGAGGAAGATAGGGAGAGGGAGAGGGAGAGACAGAGAGAAAGAGACCTGCAGCCCTGCTTCACCACTCATAAAGCTTTCCCCCTGCAAGTGGCTGACCAGGGGCTTGAATTTGGGTCCCTGTACACTGTAATGTGTGCACTTAACCAGGTGTGCCACCACCTGACCCTCCTTCCTTTTTTTTTTTTTTTAAAGATTTATTTATTGTGGTCCGGGAGGTGGTATAGTAGATTATAGTAGACTCTCAAGCATGAAGTCCTGAGTTCAATCCCCAGCAGCACATGTATCAGAGTGATGTCTAGTTCTTTCTCTCTCTCCTCCTATCCTTTTTTTGCCTCAGGGTTATTGCTGGGGCTCGGTGCCTGCACCAAGAATCCACTGCTCCTGGAGGCTATTTTTTCCCCTTTTGTTGCCCTTGTTTTATCATTGTGATTATTATTGTTGTTATTATTGATGTTGTTGTTGGATAGGACAGAGAGAAATCGAGAGAGGAGGGGAGACAGAAACGGGGAGAGAAAGATAGACACCTGCAGACCTGCTTCACCGCTTGTGAAATGACCCCCACTGCAGATGGGGAGCTGGGGGCTCGAACCAGGATCCTTACGCCAGTCTTTGCACTTTGCGCCATGTGCGCTTAACCCACTGCACTACTGCCCGACCCTCCTATCTTTCTAATAAAAAGAAAGATTTTGTTTATTTATTCATGAAAAAGATAGGAGAGAGAAAGAACATCACTCTGGTACATGTGCTTCGGACCTCATACTTGAGAGTCCAATGCTTTATCCATTGAGCCACCTCCCAGACCACCCTCATTCCTTTTAGATATATTTATTTATGAATGAGAGAATGAACCAGAGCATCACTCTTACACATGTGGTGCTAGGAACTGGACTTGGGACTTGAGAGAGTCCAATGCATTTTTTTTAGATTTTTTAAAATATTATTCATTTATTCCCTTTTGTTGCCCTTGTTGTTTTTATTGTTGTAATTATTGTTGTTACTGATGTCATCAGATAGGACAGAGAGAAATGGAGAAAGGAGCAGAAGACAGAGAGGGGGAGAGAAAGATAGACACCTGCAGACCTGCTTCACTGCTTGTGAAGTGACTCCCCTCTAGGTGGGGAGTCAGGGTCTTGAACCAGGATCCTTACGCTGGTCCTTGTGCTTTGCACCACCTGGGCTTAACCCACTCCGCTACCGCCCAACTCCCTGAGAGTCCAATGCTTTATCCACTCGGCTGCCTCCTGGGCTGCACTCCTCTCTGTTATTCTAATTGCCCAAGCATGTTTCAAAGTCTCTCCTACCATCCAGATGCCCCTTGTGGATCTAATGAGACTTCTCATGAGAGATTTGTAGCCATAAAATGGTGTGAATTTTTTTTTAATCTATGTGGAAACACAGAACTTCCCAGGAGGCTCTCTCTTTTGGCTAGATTTCTTTACTTTCATTCAAGTGAATTTTTATTTATTTATTTTGCTGCCAGGGTTATTGTTGGGTCTCACTGTCTGCACAACTCTACTGGTCCCAGGTATTTTTAATAGAGTATGAGAGAGAACAGAGAGGTGAGAGACACCTGCAGAATTATTTCACCACTCATGAAGCTTCTCCTCTACAGGTGGAAACTTGAATCTGGATCTCCTCACATGGTAGGATGTGCAATGCACTCTATCAGGTACACCAACACTTAGCCTAGAATCTTTTTTCCTTCCTTCCTTCCTTCCTTCCTTCCTTCCTACTTTCCTTCCTTCCTTCCTTCCTTCTTTCCTTCCCTTCCCTTTCCTTTCCTTTCCTTTCCTTCCTTTCTTTTCATTTTGCTTGAGAGTCCAATACTTTATTCACTGTGCCATCTCCTGACCACCCTCTTTTCATTTTGTAATGACTTTATACATTAACACTCAATGGAGAACATCCAGCCAATGTATGGATGCATGAGATTGCACCTCCTTTTGACTCCTGGCCTTGGAAAAAATTGCATTAAATGCCCTCATAGATGGAGCAAAGAATGAGGTCTTGAGGGGTCGGGTGGTGGCGCACCTGGTTGAGCGCACATGTCACAGTGTGCAAAGACCCAGGTTCAAGTCCCCGGTCCCCATCTGCAGGGGGAAGGCTTCACAAATAGGGAAGCTGGGCTGCAGGTGTCTCATCGGCCTCTCTCCCTCTCAATTTCTGGCTGTCTTTATCCAATAAATAAATAAATAAAGATAGTACAAAAAAAAAAAGAATGAGGTATTAAGTTTGATCCCTGGCACCATATGTGCTAGAGTGTTGCTCTGGTTGTCTGTCCCTGCCCTCTTTGTAGTTCATAAGATAAATAAATTAAAAAATAAAAAAATCTGTATTCATCCTGCATTCTAGATGCATGTTCTTCTCCTTCTCCTCTTTTTTTTTTTTTCTCCAGGGAGGGTTATCACTGGGGCTCGGTGCCTGCACTATGAATCCACTGTTCCTAAAGGCTATTTTTCCCCTTTTGCTGCCCTTGTTGTTTATCATTGTTATTATTGTTGTTATTGCAGAGAGAAATGGAGAGAGAAGGGGAAGACAGAGAGGGGGAGAGAAAGATAGACACCTGCAGACCTGCTTTACCGATTGTGAAGTGAATCCCCTGCAGGTGGGAGCCTGGGGCTCAAACCAATAGATGCATGTTCTTTTTTTTTTTTTTAACCAGAGCACTGCTCAGCTCTGGCTTATGGTGATGTAGGGGATTGAACCTGGGACTTTGGAGCCTCAGGCATGAGAGTCTGTTTGCATAACCATTATGCTATCTACCCCTGCCCAGATGCATGTTCTTAACTATACGTATTACTCCTTATTCACACAGCCTATCTGTCTCCCTGTTTCTGTCTCTGTCTCTGTCTCTCTCTCTCTCTCACACACACACACACACTTCTCTATTCAGCCACTGAGATGAAGAGGCAGGATTTCAGACTGTTCAAAGATCTACTGGCAAAATTCAAAGGCAGTGGGGCCAGAATGAACTTGATTCCTAGTTCTGTAGGGACTTCAGTGGCTGAGTGGAATGGTTTTGGGCGAAGTGAGATGGGAAATCTGCATCACCTGGCGTCCTGTAAGAGCAGTGAATGGGGGCTGCAAAGTGAACAGTGGATTCAAAATTTTGTTTTTTCCCCTTAGGCCAGGTGGTGGCGCACTTGGTAGAGCAGACATGTTGCCATGTACAAGGACCCAGGCTCAAGCCCTGTCCTCACCTGCAGGGGGAAAGCTTCACAAGTGGAGTAGTCCTGCAAATGTCTCTCATCTCTCATTCTCTTTCCTTCCCTCTCAATTTCTCAATTAAAAGAAAAAGAACTCAATGCAGCCAGGGAGGTGGCACAGTGGGTAAGCAATGAATTCTTAAGTATGAGGTCCCAAGTTTGATCCCCAGCATAGGGGGTGCCAGAGTGATGCTCTGGTTCTTTCTCACTTCCTCTCCCTCTTTTCTGTCATGAATAAACAAATCTTTAAAAATATTTTCTCTTATAACCCTGGAGGCAAAAAAAAATTTTTTTTTTCTCGCTTACTACACATGAGGCAGAGAGAGAAGCCAGACTGAACCCAAGAATTGACCTGGGACCACAGACATGTGAGTCTGATGCTCTACCAGTTGAGCTATTCCCCTCACTGCTCAAAGATGCCAGAAGTCCCAAGCTACTATCCCTTCCTTGGTGCGTGATGACAAAGCACCAACTTGCTCACAAGCTAAGGTACAATAGGATCAGCATCTTCTCTCCAGCCCAACTCTGAGAGGACTGTATAAAAGTCAGGAGTAACAGGACTGGGCCAGAGAGAGAGAGAGAGGTCACCAGGTAGTAGTTCACCATATTTATCTCAGATTCAAACCCTGACACTACATGGGTGGTGCTATGGCACCAGAGTGTGCTGTTGTACTGTGGCATCTCTGCCTAGCTCTCTTTCCCCACTCCCCTCTCTTCCCCTATGAATGAAGAAGTGGTCTGGAGCAGTAAAATTGCCCTGCACAAGGCTCCAGCTTTGAAGGAAAAAAGAATAAGAGTAACAGAGACTAAGGCTGATTCTGGCTAAGCTTGTTAGAAAGGGCTCTTGTGCCCATTATGTCATCCTGTTGCCAGCCCTCCCTGCTGTCAGTCACCTGTCAGTGCTGGGTATGCTCAGCTATGGAAGGAACATGCACTGAGTCTTCTATGTGAGGCAGCCACCTCCCCCGTTGAACATGATGCATATAAAATTGCTTGCATCCAAAAAGACTCGTGGAAAATCATTCTTTGGTGGGCGTGTGGGGATTTTAGCATATGAACAACAGCAGGAAGGATATTTTTGAACAGGTAATGCTTTTATTGTGTGACTATTAGCATATCTATAATGCTGCAGATCAAGGGAGGGCATCTCAATCCAGACAGGGCTGCACTGGACCTTTACCACAGGCCTTCCTCTATCTGTCCATTTTGGGGTCCTAGGGCTGTGACTTCTTTCACCGTGCCAGATACTCAGTGTACCTTCTGCTGGATCTGACCCACAGGCAGCTAGCAGTTTCTAGCTCTGCTTTCTCCCAACCCAACCCCTCCCCAAGTTCTAGTCGCCTCTGTCAAACCCGCACTCCCTGCAGTAGGGGGAGGGGGAATAGAACAGATGGTTTAAATTTATAATGATTTTCACTAAGGTATAATGACCCAAGGCTTCACCCTCCCAGGGGCACCAACATTTTAAAAACGGACTCTGTTAACCTAGATTCTGTTCTATAATTAGTGAGAAGTGTGGGATTTTGTGGGCCCTGGGACAGGATGGCATCCAGGTCTCCTTACCTATCCTGGAGCTTGAGGGGAAGAGAACTAAGTAACAAGAGCCAAACACTTCTGCTAGAGCAACATTCCAGAATGATTTTAAGAGCCGGCAAGGGGCAGGGAGGTCGAACAGTGGCTTAAGTGTTGGATGTATTAGCATAAACTCTTGAGTTTGATCCCTGGCATAAAAATGTGCCAAAGTGATGCTCTGGTTCCCTTTTGAATAAACAAATAAACCTTGGGGTGGTGGAATAGTGCACTCTGAGAGTGCATGGGGTGGTGGTGGTGGTGGTGGTGGGCAGTGCACAAGGACCCAGGTTCAAGCCTCTGGTCCCTACCTGCAGGGGGGAAAGTTTCACTAATGGTGAAACAGGGCTGCAGGTGTCTGTCTCCCTTCCCTTTCAATTTCTCTGTTTCTGTCCAATAATTAATTAATTAATTAATTTTTTAAAAAGAGAGTGCATTGTGGGCAGGGATAAATAGCATATATGCAAAGAAACTCCCATGCCCCGGAGGCTCCAAAGTTCCAGGTTCAGTTCCCCACACCACCATAAACCAGAGTGAAGCAGTGCTTTTGTGAGAGATAATGCACATTTCCCCCCACCTCCCCCCCCCAAAAAAAAAGGAGTGTGTGTGTGTTTCAGACCCCAAGGCCACACCTTGGTGGTAGCGCCCGCCACCTCTTCCCAGGTAAGGCATATGGGAGGGAGGCAGCTGGCCTGGACATCACAGAGCCTTGTCTGACCCACTCAGACGTATTTCCCAGCAAGGCCTTGACTGTAAGAGGCTGGCGAGCTGGGAGCCTGAGCCCTGCACCTGCCTCCAGGTGCATCCTTCCCTGGGGCACTGCGATGGGCGCTGCTTTGGGCTTGGGCAAGCAGTGGCTGCTCCTGGAGCCGAGAGGCAAAGTCCGCGCTGGGCCGCCCCACCGGGCACAGGCGGCTTCAGTCAACACCCCAGCTTATCTGTGGCCGCGGCTGTTTGACTTCGGGGAGGCCCTGGCGGTCTGGGGGTTGGGGAGAACTGAGAGTCTCAGCCTTGGAGCTGGAGGAGCGAGTCCGGGTCGCCGCAGCTGCGCGGGTCCCAGGAGTCCTGGCCAAGGCTGGGCTGTCCCGGTGCGCCATGGGGGAGGCGGGTGCTGTGCACCCGAGCCGGGTTCAGGTTTCCGGGGGAGGCAGATGGGAGGGTGCTCTCAGGAAGCTCTGTCCCAGGAAGAGCAGGGCTCCCGCACCCCGCACCCCGCACCTGCAGGCTGGGTGCACTCCTGCTCTGTTCCTTGCTCCTCTCGTGTCACTGTGCAGCTAAAGCTCGGTCTGCCACGGGCTACTGGGCCAAGTGCGTGATGGCTCCGCGGTCCCCAAGCGCCCAGACACCCCCGCACCCCTGGAGCGGGCGGAGCGCGGTGCTGTGTGACCACGTGGCCTCGGTTAGTGTGTGTGGGGAGGACGCAGCCCTGCCAGCCCGCGCGCGGATTCCACCGCACCCCGTCCTGCCTCTCCGGGCACGTCCGGGCTCCCTTGGAAGAGCCTGAAGCGGCCCTTCCCTTCAGCCTCAGTTTCCCCGGTCCCGGCTGTGGGCAGGAGTCGCGCCCCCTTGCCCACGCCGGCTGCGCGGCGTGGGAGCAGACGGCGCGGGGAGCAGCCGCAGCTCTCCCTCCCACTCGGTGTGAAACCGTGGCAACGCGGGGGGGGGGGCGCCGCGAGGGGGCGGAGGCAGCCCGCTCGGGGCTCGCCCCGGCCCCGACTGCCCGCGTCCCGCACCCCGCGCATCACTGGACGCCGGCCGCCGGCCGCCCTGCCCGGCCCGGGTGCTGGCGGCCAAAGGAGCGGGGCTGGGGGCTGCCGAGCGGTCCCCGCGTCCCGCGAGCCGCCGGAGGGAGGGCAGCCGGCCCCCGCCTACCTGGCCCGCGTCCTCGCCCGCCTCCAGCTGCACGTTGCCGCGGCTCCGGCCCTCGCTGTCGCTCAGCAGGTCGTCCTCCGAGTCCTCGGGCAGCGACGAGCCGGTGGACGACAGAGACGAGGTGGACGGGCGGCGCGGCTGCTGCAGGTGCGAGGCGGCCTCCGCGCTCCCGGGCCCCGGGCTGGCCGGCGGGGCGTCGGGCTCAGCCGTCACCGTCAGCTCCGGGATCGGCGGCGGCGCCCGCGGCAGCCCGTTGGGGACCCGGCCCCCGCGCCGCTTGTCCCCGTGGGCCCGGGGCTGTCCCGCTGCGGCCGCCGCCGCCGCCGCGGCACAGCGCGCCTCGAACAGCAGGCGCAGCTCCCTTACGCTCCGGCGCGGGGCGCGCTCCAGGCCGGGGCTGCAGGGCCCCGCGCCACCCGGCCGCGCCATGCCCGTCGGGCCCCCCGGCAGCGTCATCCCGCAAGAGCCCGCAGCCCGCAGCCCGCGGCGGGGACCGGACCCCGCGCCCCGGGACAGCCCCGGGGCGGAGCCTGCGCGCCCCGCCCCGCCCCGCCCCGCCCCTCCTTTCACTTTCGGCCCAGCGCGAGCAACGGGCGGGGCCCTCCGGGAGCCCCGGCGGAGTGGGGGGCGGGGGACGTCGGGGGGCCCAGGCCGGGGGCTGACGGGGACCTCGGAGAGCCCAGGCCGGGGGTGGCGGAGGGGGACCTCGGGGAGCCCAGGCCGGGGGCGGAGGGGGATCCTCAGGGAGCCCAGGCCTGTTAGGGGGGCTCCCGCAGGGACGCCCCGGCCCGCAGGGGGAGCCACCAGGAACCCCGCGCTCCTTCCAAAGTATGCCGTCCCGGTCAGCTCCTCAGCCAGTCCCGTCGCCCTAAGGACCCGGTGTCCGCGTCCGCGTCCGCGAGGTAGTGGGAGGCGAGGGGGAGCGCAGGTCTTCGCGAGCTGCAGCTTCTCGGCTGCGCGCTGCGCCGCACCTGGAAGGCTGCCAGGAGGAGACCGAAGGCTCCCAGCCATCCCAGCCGCCGAACAGTGGGGTTGTGGGCATGAGCCAGGCCAAGGACCACCACGCACCGGACGCCACCCCACCTGCCCGGGCCAGACGGGGTTCTTCCTCTGTAATGTGGTCTCTGGGGCCTCTCCAGCTGTCTTGGGTTTTGTCTTTAGCTCTAGATGCTCCGGTTCTCTTTCCTTCTTTCTTTCCTGGTAATAAATGATTTTGGGGGGTCGGGCATTGGCACACCTGGTTGAGCGCACACATTACCATGCACAAGTACTCAGGTTTGAGAAGGGGGAGAAGCTTCATGAGCAGTGAAGCAGGTCTGCAAATATCTTTCACTCTCCACCTCTCCCTCCTCAGTTTTTTTTTTTTTTTTTTTTTTTTTCCTTCTTACCAGCTCTGGCTTATGGTGGTGGTGGGGGGGTTGAACCTGGGGCTTTGGAGCCTCAGGCATGAGATTCTGTTTGCATAACCATCATGCTATCTACCCTCCGCCCGTCCCCCTCCCCTCTCAATTTCAGTCTGTTCTATCAAAACAAAAAGACCACCAGAACTGAGCCCAGCAATAATTCTGTGGCAAGAAGGAAGGAAGGATGGAAGGAAGGAAGGGAGGAAGGAAGGAAGGAAGGAAGGAAGACAAAGAGAGGGCGAGGGTAGATAGCATAATGGTTATGCAAAGAAACTCTCATGCCTGAGCCTCAGAAGTCCCAGGTTCAATCCCCCGCACCATCACTGAGCAGTGCTCTGGTGTTTCTGTTGTGTCTTTCTCTGCATCTCTCTCAAAAATATAAATAGGGAGTCGCGGTAGCACAGCGGGCTAAGTGCACGTGGCGCAAAGCGCAAGGACCCGCTTAAGAATCCCAGTTTGAGCCCCTGGCTCCCCACCTGCAGGGGAGTCGCTTCACAGGCAGTGAAGCAGGTCTGCAGGTGTCTATCTTTCTCACCACCTCTGTCTTCCCCTCCCCTCTCAATTTCTCTCTGTCCTATCGAACAATGACATCAATAACAACAATAACTACAACAATAAAAAAGGGCAACAAAAGGGAATAAATAAATGTTTTTTAAAAACTTGGAAAAAATATATTAAAAAAAATTTTTTAAAGTATTATAAAAAAAAAAGGAGAGTGATAAGAGGAAACAGGAGTTTGAAACTTAAGTTTTCTGTGAAGAACTGGGAAGTCACATGCTACCTTATCTGCAACTCGAGAAGCCTGGTGTTGGTGTGAGATCTAAACCCTAGAGGTCAGAGCCCCCTTTCTCCACCACCATATGTGTGTTCCCTCTCTCTCTCTCTCTCTCTCTCTCTCTCTCTCTCTCAATCAGATAGTTCAGTGTCTCCTTCTAATTTACAAATCCCAGACATGGTGCATGTAGGACTGAGTGTCCCCAAGGACAGTTTCTCCCTGTAAACATTTCCTCTGTAGAGCATGCTTCTCTAAATAATTTGTTTTTTAAAAACCACCCACCCACCACCATCCACCGTCCATATCCACGATTATTTTTACCCAACCATTTGCTTTATTTTATTTTTGCCTTGTGTATGTATGATTTCACAATTCCTGGGCCATTTCTGCCATTATTTTTACTTCAGATATAGACAAGGAAAGAGTTACCTCCTACCCCTCATCTGCCTTTTTTCCTTCTTTTTTTTCAGGAATTTAAAATTTTAATCGGGAAAGTTGAGAACATTCATGTTAGGCAGAGAGAGAGAGAGAGATGGAGTAGGGAGAGAGAGAGAGAAGCTAGACTCACATGATGACCTGGACGGTCAGCAAGAGACTGTTTTGTTTTATTCTATTGAATACATAGATGAAGCCATCCAGTATTTGTCTCTTTTCTTAAAAAATATTTTATTTGGAGCCAGGCATTGGCGCACCTGGTTAAGCACACACATTACAGTTTGCAAGGACCCGGGTTCAATTCCTTGGTCCCCACCTGCAGGGGGAAAGTTTCATGAGTGGTGAAGCAGGGCGGCAGGTGTCTCTCTGTCTCCCATCTCTTCCCCTCAATTTCTCTATCCAATAATAAAGTTAATAAATAAATAATGTTTTATTTATTTATTAATGAGAAAGGAAAAAGAACCAGACATCACTCTGGTACATGTGCTGCCGGGGACTGAACTCAGGACCTCATGCTTGAGAGTCTAGTGCCTTAGCCACTGCGTCACCTCCCAGACCACTCATATATATATATGTATATGTATATGTATGTATATGTATATACATACATATATATAATTTATTTATTTACTCATGAGAAAGATAGGAGGAGAGAAAGAACCAGACATTACTCTGGAACATGTGCTTCCGGGGAGCGAACTCGGGACCTCATGGTTGAGAATCCAATGCCCTATCCACTGCACCACCTCCTGGACCACTTTTTTTTTTTTTTTTAAAGATTTTATTTATGAGAAAGATAGGAGGAGAGAGAAAGAACCAGACATCACTCTGGCACATGTGCTGCCAGGGATCAAACTCGTGGACCCATGCTTGAGAGTTCACAGCTTTATCACTCCGCCACCTCCTGGACCATTCTTTTTTAAAAATATGTAAATATTTATTCCCTTTTGTTGCCCTTGTTTTATTGTTGTAGTTATTATCAATGTCATCGTTGTTGGATAGGACAGAGAGAAATGGAGAGAGGAGGGGAAGACAGAGAGGGGGAGACAAAGATAGATATCTGCAGACCTGCTTCCCTGCTTGTGAAGTGACTCCCCTTCAGGTGGGGAGCCAGGGGCTCGAACCAGGATCCTTAAGCTGGTATCTTGGGCTTTGCGCCATGTGCTAGCCCACTCCCTTGTCTCTTTCTTCTAACTTATTTCCCTTCATTTTTTTTTTCTCTGCAAATGGCAAATTCCATCTTTGTTGTTTACAACTGAATAATACCCTGTTATATATTTATACCACATCTTCTTTATCCATTTGTCAGTTGATAGACCTCTAATACACTTTCTCACCCTAAGATCCCAATATTTTGTGAAAGTCTCTATGATTCATTCATTCACTCATTCATTCATTCACAGAGCAAATACAATGAGTAATGGCTGAGAACAAGGCCCTGTATTCCCATGAGACTTCAATGGGGAATGTGAGAGTATTATTGGGTTGTTGGAAAAATCATAATGTATTTTTTCTATTTTAAAAATATTTTCAAAATTATATTTTATTTACTTATTAGAGACAAGCAGAAATTGAGAGGAGTGGGGGGAGAGAGAGGAAGAGAGACAGAGTTACCTCCAGCCCTGCTTCACCACTGTTGAATTTCCCCCTGCAGGTGGGGACAGGGACCTTGAGCTTGGTCCTTGCTCATTGCAACACATGCGCTCAACCTGGTGTGCTCCCACCCAACCAACCCCTATGGAAAAAAAAATCAACTATGCACTTTTCTGAAAACTCAATATTTTGCACCATTTTTTAAAAGATAAATATTGAGAGGGAAGAGGGAGACAGAGAAGGAAAATAGTCACCTGCAGTATTTGTGAAGCCTCCCAGTACCCACAAATGGGGACCAAGGGCTTGAACCTGGGTCTTATGCCCTATATGTGTGCACTTAACCATGTGTTCTACTGCCCAGCATACACCATCTTCTTGAGAAAAAAAAAAAAAAAACCAGAAAGGACACAATTAGGAAACAGGCTTTGTGGTC
Organism: Erinaceus europaeus; assembly: GCF_950295315.1. Classification (NCBI taxonomy): domain Eukaryota; kingdom Metazoa; phylum Chordata; class Mammalia; order Eulipotyphla; family Erinaceidae; genus Erinaceus; species Erinaceus europaeus. The sequence continues at coordinate 46,912,365 of NC_080177.1, read as the reverse complement.
CAGGAGGTGGTGCTGTGGATAAAGCACTGGATTCTCTAGCACAAGGTCCCAAGTTCAGTCCCTGGCAGCACATGTACTAAAGTGATGTCTGATACTCTCTCCTATCTTTCTCATGAATAAATAAATTCTTTGAAAAAGAAAACACCCAGGATTCATGCCAATGGGGGAATTGAGACTCTCTCTCTCTCTCTCTCTTTTTAAAAGATTTTATTAATGAGAAAGATAGGAGAAAGAACCAGACATCACCCTGGTACATGTGCTGCTGGGGCTTGAATTCAGGACCCCTCATACTTGAGAGTTCAGTGCTTTATCCACTGTGCCACCTCCCAGACCACAGGGAATTGAGACTCTTTAGCATGAGGTCCCAAGTTTGATCTCTGGCATATGCCAGAGTGATATTCTTTCCTTCTTGCCCCCCCCCACCTCCCTCCCCACCCTCATAAATTTTTTTTAAATTTTTCATATTTATTTTCCCTTTTGTTGCCCTTTTTTTATTGTTGTTGTAGTTATTGTTGTTATTGATGTCGTCGTTGTTAGATAGGACAGAGAGAAATGGAGAGAGGAGGGGAAGACAGGGGGAGAAAGACAGACACCTGCAGACATGCTTCACCGCCTGTGAAGGGACACCCTGCAGGTGGGGAGCTGGGGGATCGAACTGGGATCCTTCCGCTGGTCCTTGTGCTTCGTGCCACATGCGCTTAACCCCTGTGCTATCACCCAACTCCCAATAAATCTTTTGAAAGCAAGCAAGCAAGGAAATCAGTTTCAGAATGCTTGAGAGCTGCACTTTGTTTAAAAATAATTTAAAAAAATATTTATTATGGGCTGGGGAGACAGCTCTGGAAGCTCTCTCTGTGTATCTCTCTGTAACCCTCTTTCACAAAAAATATTAAAAAAATAATATTTATTTTACCAGAGCACTGCACAGCTCTGGCTTATGGTGGTGCAGGGGACTGAACCTGGGACTTTGGAGCCTCAGGCATGAGAGTCTCTTTGCATAACCATTAGCCAGAGCTGAGCAATGTTCTGGTGTTTCTCTTTGTGTCTTTCTCTCTCTGTATCTCTCTCAAAAGTAAAATAAATAAAATACCATTTTATGCTATCTACCTTGTCCCTTTAAGGAGAAGGTTTTGAGCACTGCTTAGCCTTGGCTTATGGTGATGCAGGGGACTGAACCTGGGACTCAGGCATGAGAGTCTATTTGCATAACCATTATACTATCTACCTTCAAGCTGCAATGTTTCCAAGGCACTGTCATCAGGGCCGTGGAAACCTGGATTTTAAGCAGGCTCATGCACACAAAACTCCTGCTGGGTGCCATAGCCCACTATAATTTGAAGACAGTAGAGGATTTGGTCTCCTTCTGGGGAGAGTAGTGACTGTCCTGACAGCCCTAAATATTGTTCCTGTCTCTCTGGGCTTCTCCCTGACCATGCTGCTGGGGATAGAGCTGCGTGTGGGGACCTTCCACCATCGAAATCACTCTGCTCTGAGACTAATAAAATGTGTCACTAAGCCCATGTGTGAGCTCTAAGGACATCTTTGCTGACACACTTCAGAAAGGCTTCCCCTCTCCTAGGGAAGAAGCCTATGCTTCTACTCTTTTCTGAGCTCAGGCCACACAGTGCCAGCAGTGGAGACAAGATCAGGGACAGTGCTTGAGCTGAGGGTACTGAAGCTTTAAGGAAGATTGGCCACTGGCCTTCCACTTACCCAGGATTTCTTTTTCTTTTAAATACATTTATTTATTTATTCCCTTTTGTTGCCCTTGTTTTATTATTGTTGTAGTTATTATTGTTATTCATGTTGTTGGATAGGACAGAGAGAAATGGAGAGAGGAGGGGAAGACAGAAAGGGGGAGACAGACACCTGCAGACCTGCTTCACCGCCTGTGAAGCGACTCCCCTTCAGGTGGGGAGCCGGGGGCTCGAACCGGGGGCTTGAACTGGGACCCTTACGCCGGTCCTTGTGCTTCGCGCATGCGCTTAACCTGCTGCGCTACCGCCTGACTCCCAGGATTTCTTTCTTATTCTTCCACAGCACTGCTTCAACACATGTTAAGCTTCCACCATGCAGGTGCTCCCATGTGGTGACCTGGAGCCCAAATCCAGGATCTCATACATGGTAAAGTATGTGCTTTACCAGGTGAGTTATCTCTTGGTCCCAGTAATCTTTTTTTTTTTTTTTTTGAGATGTGTTATAGGCAGGCAAGGAGGGGGGAACTGAATCAGAGAATACTCTGGCACCTGGGATTCTGGGGATGGACCTCATGCTTGAGAGTCCAACGCTCTGCCCATTGCACCACCTCCCTGGACATTATATCAAGAACCTTGGGGTTGCAGGAGGCATGTGTGTGTCTACAGACTAACTCCATATGTGATTCTCACACAGCATAGCAGGTGGACTGGGACCAGGAGCCCTGGGTGCCTGGAAGCCGAGGTTCTGCAGGCTTTGGGTGCTGGTTGCCTCCTGGCAGGATTGGGCCCCATGTCCTGGGCCCCAGGTAGATGCAGGGGCAGAGCTTTCTTTTCTTTCTTATTATTTTAAAAATATTTATTTATTCCCTTTTGTTGCCCTTGTTTTATTGTTGTAGTTATTATTGTTGTTGTCATTGTTGGATAGGACAGAAAGAAATGGAGAGAGGAGGGGAAGATGGAGAGGGAGCGAGAAAGAGTTGCAAAGCAACTCCCCTGCAGGTGGGGAGCCTGGGGCTCAACTGGGACAACTTATGCTCAGACCTAGTTAGGTTATGGGTGGTGGAGCTGAGCTATACAGCCCGTGTGCTGACCTTTGGGCAAACACCACCTTCTGGAAGCCCCGCATGCGCTTCTACTGCAGTGCCCAATCCACAACTGGGCCAGGAAACTCTATCTGCAGGTTCTGCTGAGCCACTGGAAGAAGGCAAGCCTTTTCTTGTTCCAGTTATTCCCTCTATCTCCCCAACAGTGTCCTCCATGAAGCTGAGTTCTCTGTAGGTCCCTGAAATTATGAAATTCAAGCTGGGTGTCAGTGTTTCCCTTCTGGAGAGTTGTCAGACACTGCTAACTAGGATAGCTCAAGGAACGTCCCCACCCCAGGCCAAGCCTGCACCCCTTCAACCATGGGTTGCATGTGACTGGCAGCGAGTGACTGCCTCATAGCACCTAGATCTTGAGTGAGAAGGGTCTGTCCTCTATAATCATCCCACCTCTCTAAGCTGAGGTGTTCAATAAGTCTATCATGTAGGAAGTGAGTGGGGCAAACCTCCCTGGTCAGCTGCTGGCTGAGCTACTTTACCACTACCAGGCATGGGTCTTAATTGGACTCCTGCCATTGGGACTGTTACAGACCACCTTCTTGGATTTAATGAGAATAGCTGATCCAGGACTTTGCTTCTCAGCTAAAAATATGGCCACAGGGTTTAAGACAAGTCTCAGGTGGTGGGGAATGGGAAAGCCTTATATACCTTTTTATTGATTTTTAATTCTTTTTTAAAATGATTTTTTAAATATTTGTTTTCCCTTGTTTTTTATTGTTGTAGTTATTGATGTTGTGGTTGTTAGAACAGAGAGAAATGGGGAGAGGAGAGGAGTACAGAGAGGGGGAGAGAAAGATAAGACACTTGCAGAACTGCTTCACTGCTTGTGAAATAACCTGCCTGCAGGTGGGGAGCCAGGTGCTCGAACTGGGATCCTTATGCCGGTCCTTGTGCTTCGCGCCAACTCCCTGATTTTTAATTATTTGTTGGTATTTAATTCTTATCTTCCCTCCACAGCCAAGGCACTTACAACAGGCAGGACAGCAGAGGAGCTGAACCTAGTGAACTGATAGCCCCACATTAGAGTTGGTGGGGTATAGCATCTCATTATGTCGGCATCTCCCTGGGTAGGTAACCTGGGCCAATCAGAGGTCTCTGTGACTCTAGACAACTACCACACCAGAGAGATTTTTGGGGAATCACAATGCTGTTAAAAAAACTCACTTTTGGGAGTCGGGCAGTAGCGCAGCTGGTTAAGTGCATGTGGCGCAAAGCGCAAAGACCCGAGCCCTGGCTCCCCACCTGCAGGGAAGTCCCCTCACAGGCGGTGAAGCAGGTCTGCAGGTGTCTGTCTTTCTCTCCCCCTCTGTCTTCCCCTCCTTTCTTCATTTCTCTCTGTCCTATCCAACAACGACGACAACAATAATAACTACAACAATGGCAACAAAAGGGAATAAATAAAATAAATATTTAAAAAAAAAAACAACTCACTTTCACCTTTGGGGGTATGAGGCCTAGGGAACGGAAAGGACAAATATGCAAGAATGTCTCCTGAACTTTCAAAATATGGCTTTGCAAGTTGCCACTCTGTATGAAATCCTTGGACTAAATCTGACCCCTTTGTTCAAATAGGGCATAAAGTTTATTTACAAATATCTGTACAGTCTGAGTGACAGAGGGAATTCACAAAAACAAAGAAAACAGAAGCATTATATTCTGAAGGGAAGTTGCAGGCAACAGACTTACCCTGCAGAATCAGAAGTAAGACAAACAGGCCTACACCAGGAGCTAGGTATATGGACATTGGCCTTTCTGGTTCTTGGAAGGAAGTGAAAAATGTATAAAACAGCCTCAGGTGCCACACCCTTCGACAATGAAACAACGCCGTGTTGCTGCTGCAATTCCCCAGCAAATACTTGCAGTCACCAAAAGGACCCTACTGCTAGGACAAAGGCAATGTCCTATGCTGCCCTGCCTTGGCTGAGGCTGGAGACAATTCTTCAGTCTTGATTCTCTTCAGAGTGCAGGCTACTCAGGTGGTAAGTTAGCTTTCAGTCTTCTTTGGTTGATTGTGCTCCCTGCAGTATTTGGACATTTCAGAAGGAAAGGTTCAGTGGCTGCATAAGGGGGGAGGTTAGTGGCAAAGTGGCTACAGTGTGATGCAGTTTAATAAAAATTTTATTACACAGCCATAATGTAATGGACACTTCTCCAAAATCCAAATGATACTAAATACAGATCTACATTGTGGACCAGAATTACTCCAGCAAATTATATGGATTCTATGATCATGTCTTTTATAGCCAGAAAGAAAAAAAGTCCAAGCTTATCATGATAGGATTTGCCAACAGCCTGCAGGACTCTGCCAGAGTTCAGGCTATGTTAAAAGTCTGTGATTCCACATTTACACAATAACCTATAAAAAGTTTTGGTCAATGGACTATTCAAGTATATATGATTTTAACAAGTCCATCACCAGTCTTTGCCCAACTGATGCGTGTCACAGCTACCACATAGCTGTGTTACAGTCAGAATTATCAATTTACAGTCACAATACTTAAAAAAAAACAACCCCTAATTGCTTTTTAATTAAAAAAAAGTGCAAACTGAGTTAAAGCAAGTTCATTGTTTTGTTTAAATACAACTTAACCCCATGATTTCCCATCATCCTCCTTTACAGAAAAGTAGGGTTAAGTGGTCCAAAGGAGAGCTTCTAGATTAATTAGCTGTGGTATATATAGTCAGCTGTACTTTGTTCTGAAAAGATTTTGTTAAATGTCATTTTTATTTACACTTGGAGCTTTACACCTGAGAATGATTATCAAGCAGTCAGTTAATCTTTTTTCAAACACTTCATAAAGACATACACAACTCTGTTGGCTTCTCCCTAGCTGCACAACAGTATATATGCTCACCACATATATACATACACACGCAAAACTGCACATGCTTTTAACATTTGTAACCTAAATCTGTGTTTGTTCTTTCCACATTCCTGCTGGATATTTTCCTAAAAACAAAGTTATTCTTGCTGAGAAAGCAAGACAGAATTACCAAGATCAAACAAGTTCACAGGGTAGGAAGAAGATACACTGTTCTAGGGAGCTGTGGCTGTCCCTACTAGATGAGAAGGGACCTGTACCCCCCAACCCCGGCACCTGGCCATGGGCTGCCCTCCCACCTACCAGGACACAACCTTTAAGGGAGGGGCCAAATGAGGGGGTTCTCAGAGAGGAGGTGGGAGGGAGGGAAGTGACACAGCTACAGCAGTCAGGTCTGTTTAGTAAGAAGAATCACATTTAATGAGTTTCTTTCTTGCAGTTTCAGATGCTCAAGTACAGCTGAAAAAAAAATCTGAAACAGCTCTAGACCCATGAGAGACTGATACAAAGAGTACTGTATTTTTTTAAAAAAATGTTAAAAAAAAAAAAAACAGACACACACACACACACTCACTTTCTCTCTCTCACAAATATACCCCACCCCCACCCCCCACCGCAATGTACACTTTTTGGAAACTAAATTAGTTTTAAAGAGGTCCCTTCCACAGAGATGGGAAGAGAAGGATGAGGGGACAGGAAGGAGAACTGCAGGTGTTCAGTGCCCATTCCCTTCATAGGGCCAGGTGCCAGGTGATAAGTGTTCAGTAGGTAAGTCTGAGGTGGGAGACTGCCCAGTGCTGCTGCCACTGCCACCATGGTGCCAGCAAGAATCCCAGCTCCATGGTAATACTGAATGTGTGCAGAGTGACCAATTAATCGACTGACTGTGCTGGATCTGGGCTGGGGGTGGGGTGGGGTGGGGGAGGCAAACACAAATCTAAAGACATGGAGAAAAATGAGTGAGCTCAGGTCAGCACTGGGTGGGCCTGCCTGAGATGTTGGGAGATGGTGCAGAGGAAGCAGTCTATACACAAATGGTTTTATATTACAGGCGACTGGCAGTTCAAAGTCTCTCCCTAGTCTTAACTGCTGCTCTGGCCCACAAAGGACAAATCCAAGGGAAGAAGGGCAGGTAGGACATGGTGATGGGGCATGCAGGGTCAGAAGCAGCAGGCTGAGTGTGCTCAAATAAGTCCCCGTCGTTTTTTGTAGTCTTCCAAGTTCAGAGATCTCCTGGGAGCCCCATCCTTGGCTGGCGGAGCCTTGGAGGTGATGGCCAATGCTTTTGATTCTATGGAAAAGAAAAGCACATTGCCATCCTTTTGGTCTGTGCTTCCTTGCCTTGGGTAGTCTCCCTTACAGCTCCCTCAACACACCTGTGGCCCTTCTCCATGAGCAGACACCCCCAGGTCTTCCTCAGGGTCAGCCAAGAGGGTCACCAAGCCATCTGCTTCTTGGCCATCATCAACCCATTATCACCTACCTGAGCTGGGAACTTGCAGATCTATTTTCACATCAAAATCGTGTACTTTGAACAAGTCTTCTGAGAGGTCACTGGCTGACTTAGAATTCAAATCTTTATCCTTTCCCTGACCCTGCAGTGAGAGGAGAAAATACGAAACATTATGTTTTGCAGTGATGGGGAATGAACCCAGGTCTCATGCATGCACAATATCCTGTTTTGTTTTTTTTTGCCTCCAGGGTTATCGCTAGGGCTTAGTGCCTTCACTGAGAATCCACTGCTCCTAGAGGCCATTTTTCCCCATTTTGTTGCCCTTGTTGTTTTTATTGCAATCGTTGTTGTTGAATAGGACAGAGAGAAATGGAGAGAGGAGGGGAAGACAGAGCTGGATAGATACAGACAGCTGCAGATTTGCTTCACCACCTGTGAAGCGACTCCCCTGCAGGTGGGGAGCTGGGGGCTTGAACTGGTATCCTTAAGCCAATCCTGTGTTTTACACTATATGCAATTAACCTGGTGTGCTACCACCCAGCCCCTACCCTGTGTGATTTTTATTTTTATTTTGTAATTTTTTTCCCCTTTTGTTGCCCTTGTTTATTGTCGTCATTGTTATTGCTATCATCGTTGTTGGGTAGGACAGAGAGAAACCGAGAGAGGAGGGGAAGACAAAGGGAGGAGAGATAGACATCTGCAGACCAGTTTCACCGACTGTGAAGCAACTCCCCTGCAGGTGGGGAGCCAGGGGCTCGAACGGGACCGTTATGTTGGTCCTTGCACTTGGTGCCACATGCACTTAACCCACTGCACTACTGCCCGACTCCTGACATGCTAATGATAAATTCAAGTTGTCTTCAAGAAGCAGCAATCATTAATGGTAAAAGCTCAAGTTCATTATCTCTTCCTCTTAAGGCCACTTTCCAATTCTTTCAGGGGGAAGATAGGAGTGACAACAGACAAGGGGGGTTCTTTCTTTCTTTCTTCCTTTTTGCCTCCAGAGTTATGCTGGGGCTCGGTGCTTGAACCACAAATCCATGCTCCTGGATGTCTTTTTTTTCCCTTCCATTTAGTTGCCCTTGTTTTATTGTTGTTGTGGTTATCACTATTGTTATTGAAGTCACTGTTAGATAGGACAGAGAGAAATGGAGAGAGATGGGGAGACAGGGAGGAGAGAAAGACAGACACCTGCAGACCTGCTTCACCGCTTGTGAAGTGACTCCCCTGTAGGTGGGGAGCTGGGGGCTCGAATCCTAATGCGCTTAACCTGCTGTGCTACTGCCCAAACCCCCTTTTCTTTTAAAAAATATTTTGGTATTATCTATTTATTTATTGGATACAGACAGCCAGAAATTGAGAGGGGAGGGGCAGATATATACAGAGAGAGATACAGAGATACCTGTAGCCCTGCTTCACCACTCTGGTGAAGCTTTCCCCCTAAAGATGGAGAGCAGGGGCTTGAACACAGTTCCTTGTACACTGTACAGTATGCACTTAACAAGGTACACCACCGCCTGGCTCCCAAGAAAGGTTCTTTCTAAAGCCAAAAAGCAAAAGAAAGGAACAGCTCAAGTCTGTGGTGTGATAGTGAAAGGAACATACTTACCACAAGCTACATTCGGACTCAAGAATTCCTGGACAGTTGAGGTTCCACATAAGACCCAACAGGCAATGGGCAGCAGTTTAACATTTTAGTTTTTTTTCCTTTTCTTGCTTTTTTTTTTTTTTTTTTTTTAAGATTTCATTTATTTATTAATGAGAAAGACAGGAGAGAGAGAAAGAACCAGACATCACTCTGGTACATGTGCTGCTGGGGATTGAACTCGGGACCTCATGTGCCACCTCCCAGACCACTCTCTCTCTTTTTTTGCCAGCAGGGTTATTTCTGGTTCAGTGTTGGCACTATGAATCCACTGCTCCTAGAGGGCATTTCCCCCCATTTTTGTTATCCTTGTTATTGTTATTGCTGTTGAATAAGACAGAGAAAAATCAAGAGAGGAGGGGAAGACAGAAAGGGGGAGAGACAGACATCTGCAGATCTGCTTCACTGCTTGTGGAACGACCTCCCTGCAGGTGGGGAGCCAGGGGCTCGAACCAGGATCATTGCGCTTTGCGAAATGTGCGCTTAACCCACTGCACTACTGCCCTGATCCACAACCCCCTTTTAATTTGATAGGACAGAGAGAAATTGAGAGGGTAGGAGGAGATAGAGACACCTACAGACTTGCTTCAGCACTCATGAAGGCTTCCCCCCAGGCAGGTGAACAGCAGGGGCTCGAGCCCTGGTCTTTGCTCACATCAACATATACATTCATCCAGGTGTGTCACTGCCCATCCCCCAACACTTTAGTTTTCAAAGAGCTTTCACTTTTACAACCACTTGATTCTTACACCTTATATATCATCATCATTTCCTGTCAGGTAGTTAGAGGTATGGCATCATTCTAATTTTATATGTAAGTATGTGAAGCAAAGGGCAGATGTCAAGTTGTCTAAAGCCAATCAAAGCCTCAGTTAAGTAATAGTGTGGGGTTTAGAATATAGATCATCTGTCTGACAAACAGCAGTTACTGAATTTATAAACAGTCAGGATGAGGTCCTGGGAAGTAGTACAGTGGTTATTATAAAAGACTTTTTTTTTTTTTGCCTCCAGGGTTATTGCTGGGGCTCGGTGCCTGCACTAGAATCCACTGCTCCTGGAGACCATTTTTCCCATTTTGTTGCCCTTGTTGTTGTGCTTGTTGTAGTTGTTATTGTCATAGCTGTGTTGTAGTTGGATAGGACAGAGAGAATTCAAGAGAGGAGGGGAAGACAGAGAGGAGGAAAGACAGACACCTGTAGACCTGTTTCACTGCCTGCAGGTGGGGAGCTGGGTGTTCGAACCGGGATCCTTACACTGGCCCTTGTGTTTTGCACCATGTGCATTTAACCCGCTGTGCTACCGCCCAGCTCCCAAGACTTTCTTTCTTTCTTTTTTTTTTTTTAAGTATTAGGATTCTTTTTTAAAATATTTATCTTTTTGTTGACCTTGTTTTTTATTGTTGTTGTAGTTATTATTGCTGTTGCCATTGTTAGATAAGATGGACAGAGGAACGGAAGAGAAAGATAGACACCTGCAGACCTGCTTCACCACCTGTGAAGCGACGCTTTTGCAGTTGGGGAGCTGGGGGCTCGAACTGGGATCCTTACACCGGTCCTTGCGCTTCACGCCATGTGCGCTTAACCCACTGCATTATTGCCTGACTCTCTGTGAAAAGACTTTCATGCCTGAGGCTCCCAGGTTCAATCTCCGGCACCAGGATAAACCAGAGATGAGAGTGCTCTGGTTTTAAAATAAATCAGTAAGTCCTTAAGGTGGGAAAGGACAGTAAGTGTAAGTTAACATTTCTCCAGGTGGGAAAAATCAAGCCCAAACTAAACAAGGTGTTACTGTAGTGTGGAGGCAGGCTGGTAGATGAGATCCCCCAGTCACAGGTTAGTGTTGTGCTTGCCTTGCTCATTTCCTTTGGAGCATCTGGTAACACTCCAGAACCGTATTTTGCATTCAATTGGGCCAAGATGGCAGCTTGAACAGCCGGGTCTCTAGACTAAGAAAGAAAACAAACTATTTTTAGAGATACCTCAACATTATCCACAGGTTCCTGCCCCCACCCATGTCTGCCTCCCAGTGGAAAACAAACACAGGCAGTTAAAAGCTCTGAAGCCAAGTCCAGATGGGCTATAGCTGGGAGACCTGGTCTCCACAGTGCTAATGCTTGGGCACAGTGAACCCACCCTAGCTCAAGTGGATCAGTCCATGGCTTTCTAGAAATCCATGCCAGTTATTTATTTATTTATTTTAATTTCTTTATTGGGGAATTAATGTTTTACATTCGACAGTAAATACAATAGTTTGTATATACATAACATTCCCCAGTTTTCCATATAACAATACAAACTCCACTAGGTCCTCTGTCATCCTTGGACCTGTATTCTCCCCACCCACCCACCCACCCAAGTGTCTTTTACTTTGGTGCAATATGCTATTTATTTATTTTAAAATTATCTTTATTTATTTGATAAAGACAGCCAGAAATCAAGAGGAAGAGGGAGATAGGGAGGGAACATGATAGACACCTGCAGTCCTGCTTCACCACTTGTGAAGCTTCCTACCTGCAGGTGGGACCAGAAGCTTGAACTGTAACATGTGCACTCAACCAGGTGCGCCACCACCTGGCCCCCCATGCCAGGTTTTTACTGCCTATATGTTCTACACCAAGATAAAAGAGGATATAACCAGACCCAAGAGTTTTAGGCAAGCAAATACGACTAAGGCAATATTATTTTTAACTTTTTTATTATTTTCCTAGTGGAGTTCAATTTCTGTCCCAGAATCTAGGTCCTTAGAGTGTCCTCCTTAGTAAGGTACTCACATTTGACACAATAGTAGGCTTGCACTGCCGCCTAGTGAAGGGGTCCATCTGCTGGTTTTTCATGTTGTGGCTTTCAGCCTGGAAGAGACAACACATAGTATCACATAGTATGGAATTCTACCTTGTACTTCACCCTCTCTTTCATTTGTTTCATTTTTTTAAATCTTTTAAAAAATATATTTATTCTCTTTCGTTGCCCTTTACTGTTGTAGTTATTATTGTTGTTATTGATGTCATTGTTGGATAGGACAGAGAGAAATGGAGAGAGGTGGGGAAGGCAGAGAGGGGGAGAGAAAGATAGATACCTGCAGACCTGCTTTACCACCTGTGAAGTGACTCCCCTGCAGGTGGGGAGTTGGGGGCTCGAACTGGGATCCTTATGCAGGTCCTTTCACTTTGTGCCATGTGCGCTTAACCCGCTGCGCTATAGCCAGAGCCCCCCTCCTCTCTTTTACAAGCTTATATCTAAATAGTTTTTTTTTTGCCTTCAGGGTTATTGCCAGGGTTCGGTGCCTGCACCACGAATCCACTGCTCCTGGAGGCCTTTTTTCCCCTTTTGTTACCCTGGTTGTTTTACCATTGTTGTGGTTATTATTATCGTTGTTATGGATGTCATTGTTGTTGGATAGGGCAGAAAGAAAAGGAGAGAGGAGGGGAAGACAGAGGGGGAGAGAAAGATAAGACACCTGCAGACCTGCTTCACCACTTTTGAAACAACTCCCCTGCAGGTAGGGAGCTGGGGGCTCGAACCAGGATCTTTCTGCTGGTCCTTGCGCTTTGAGCCACGTGCACTTAACCCACACTATGCTACCACCCGACCCCCTCTAGTTTTTAAGGATCTGTAACAGTCAAAATTTGCCTATCGTTCTTTTCCCTTCGAGAACACCAGGACAGTGGTCCGGGTTGTGGCACAGTGAGTGATAAAGCATTGGACTCTCAAGCATGAAGTCCTGGGTTGAACTCCCAGCAGTACATGTGCCAGAGTGATGTCTAGTTCTTTCTCTCTCCTCCTATCTTCTCATTAGTAAATAAATAAAATCTTTTAAAAAAGAAAGGAAGGAAGGAAGAAAGAACACCAGGACAGGGAAAGAGATAGCTTACTCGGTAGAGCACACGCTTTACCATGTGCAAGGACCTAGGTTTCAGTACCAAATGACACCAAGGAATGCTTCATTAACACAGGAAGAGTGCCAGGCTGGCAAAATAGCTCACTTGGACTGTGTGCTGTTTTGCCATGCATATAACCCAGGCTTGAGTCCAGTTCCCACCCATCTCATTGAAGGACATTTCTTTTCTTTCTTTCTTTCTTTTTTTTTAAATTTTTTTATTTATAAAAAGGAATCACTGACAAAACCATAGGATAAGAGGGGTACAACTCCACACAATTCCCACCACCAGAACTTCGTATCCCGTCCTCTCCCCTGATAGTTTCCCTATTCATTTTTTTTAAATTTCTTTACTGAGGAATTAATGTTTTACATTCAATAGTAAATACAATAGTTTGTATATGCATAACATTCCCCAGTTTCCCATATAACAATACAACCCCCACCAAGTCCTCTGTCATCCTTCTTGGACCTGTATTCTCTCCACCCACCCACCCCAGAGTCTTTTACTTTGGTGCGATACGCCAATTCCAGTTTGGGTTCTACTTGTGTTTTATTTTCTGATCTTGTTTTCAACTTCTGCCTGAGAGAAGTTTCAATGTTGTGATTTTTTAAATATTTATTTATTTTTTATATTTATTTATTTTCCCTTTTGTTGCCCTTTTTTAAAATTGTTGTTGTAGTTATTATTGTAGTTATTATTGATGTTGTCATTGTTGGATAGGACAGAGAGAAATGGAGACAGGAGGGGAAGACAGAGAGGGGGAGAGAGAGACAGACACCTGCAGACCTGCTTCACTGCCTATGAAGCGACTCCCCTTCAGGTGGGGAGCTGGGATCTCGAACCGGGATCCTTCTGCTGGTCCTTGCGCTTTGCGCCTCATGTGCTTAACCTGCTGCACTACCACCCGACTCCCAATATTTATTTATTAATGAGAAAGATAGGAGGAGAAACAGAAAGAACCAGACATCACTCTGGTACATGTGCCGTTGGGGATTGAACTCAGGATCTCATCCTTGAGAGTCCAATGCTATATTTACTACGCCACCTCCTGGACTACTAGTGTGATTCTTTCATAATCTTTCTGCTTCTCAAATGAATAAATACTAATGGGATTGTAGAGTTATGAAGTCCTGGTGACAAAAAAACAAACAAATATGTTCAGCAGACAAACATAGGGACAATAAAAACAAAAACAGAAATTCACACACACACAAAAAAAAATAGAGTCTCTAACCTTGTCAGATAAAGTAAGGACTACAAAAGCTGGATAAGGACAAGAGACCAGCAAACTTTAATGAAGGCTCGGGAATCAGGTGGTTGCGCAGAAGGGTAAGCGCATGTGGGTAAGCGCAAGGACTGGCGTAAGGATCCCGGTTCAAGCCCCGGCTCCCCATCTGCAGGGGAGTTGCTTCACATGCGGTGAAGCAGGTCTGCAGGTGTCTGTCTTTCTCTCTCCCTCTGTCTTCCTCTTCTCTCTCCATTTCTCTCTGTCCTAGCCAACAACGATGACATCAAGAACAATAATATCTACAATAATAAAACAACAAAAAGGAAAATAAATAAATAAATATTAAAAAAACAAACAACAACAAAACGAATGATGGTTCTTTTGGTCACTAGCAGGGGAGCCCATCGTCTGAGGCACTAGTCAGGGAATGCTGTTGTGGGATATTTATTCCAACTTTTTTTTAACACTAGAGCACTGCTCAGCTCTGGCTTATGGTGGTGTGGGGGATTGAACCTGGGACTTTGGAGCCTCAGGCAAGAGAGTCTCTCTGCATAACCATTATGCAACTACTAAAGCAGTATGATGAGTCAGGCGACCCAGATGTGGCTGACCATCTCATTGCCTCCCAGGATGCAGCACGCCAAGCCCGCTGGCAACAACTCACGCAAAGTCTGAACTTCACCCACTCAAGTAGGAAGGCCTGGAAGCTTCTTCATAGTCTGGGTGCCGGTAGCCAACCCTCTCCCGTCTCCCATCCTCCCGTATCTCCAAACTCAGTGGCCAGTCACCTAACTCAAGTTGGACGTGCTAAGATTGACCCAGTCTGGAAAAGAGAAATTTCCCATGAGTGGTCATCCCACTTCCGTTTATCTTGTCCATCTCCAAAACTCCCTCCCTTTACACTGTCTGAACTGGAAGACGCTTTGAAGAGGGTTAAACCGGGAACGGCTGCTGGCTATGATAACATCACCCCAGAACTCATTCTTAACTTGGGCCCCGCGGCAAAGAAGTGGCTCACTACATTCCTGTCCCACATCTTGGAATCCGAATCTATGCCCAAAATTTGGCGTCGTGCGAAGATAATAGCAGTTTTGAAATCAAAGAAAGACCCAACACTGGCCGCCAGCTACAGACCAATTTCTCTCCTCTCCGTGTGTTACAAACTCCTTGAGAGGCTCCTTCTGTCATGTATTTCTCCTCTTACAGAGAAATTCCTATCACCCGCCCAGGCTGGTTTCCGCCCAGGAAGATCTACCTGCGAACAAGTCCTGGTCCTCTCAACTTACATTGAAAATGGATTCCAGAAGAATTCAAAGACGGGTGCTGTCTTTGTTGATCTCACAGCAGCCTATGACACGGTCTGGCACCGTGGTCTCCTAGTCAAGATCTCAAGATGCCTGCCTCCATGGGTGGCCAACACTGTATCGTTTCTTCTCCAAAACAGAAGATTCCGGGTGCATCTGGGTGACAAGTCTAGCAGATGGAGACTTGTCTCAAGTGGCCTCCCCCAGGGCTCTGTTCTGGCTCCTACGCTATTTAATATTTACATCAATGACCTCCCAGAAACTTCTTCAAGGAAGTTCATCTACGCCGATGACATCTGCTGTGCAACTCAGGCATCCAAGTTTTTGACATCCTCGAGGAAACATTCATGAAAGACATGTCTCTGATATCTGATTACTGTAAAAAATGGCGACTAATCCCTAGCACTGCAAAAATGGTATCATCTGTTTTCCATCTACACCATGCCTCGGCCTCGCATGAGCTTAATGTGCAGCTTAACGATACAAGAATCCAGCATTAAGCCCAGCCAGTCTACCTTGGCGTTACTCTCGATTGCACCCTGTCATTTCACGAACATCTCATAAAAACTGGAGCAAAGGTGGGCGCAAGGAATAACATCATTGCAAGACTGGCCAGCTCCTCATGGGGCGTGAGCTTCCACACTATGATCATCATCTCTGGCATTATGCTATTCCACTGCAGAATACTGTGCCCCAGTATGGTTCCGTAGCCCCCATGTCTACTTGGTCGATTCCAAATTATATTCCTCCATGAGGATAATTTCTGGAACCATCCGTTCCACCCCGGTTCCATGGCTGCCAGTTCTTAGCAACATCGCCCTGCCAGATATTCGTCAGGATGCGGCATCATCTAAGTTCATTTCCCACGTCTACGCTCGATCGGACCTCCTAATATACGCGGATATCTTCGCCCACCCTGTTCAACGCTTGACGTCTCATCATCCAATCTGGTCTCCTACGCCTATACTTCTCTGTTCCAGACTCTTGGAAACAGAGTTGGCAGTCAGCTAAGGTAAAGAACAAACACCTCATCACAGACACCTGCATGCGTCAACCCGGGTTTGACCTAGCACGTTATGATTGGGCCCTCCTCAATCGCTATCGAATAGGCCATGGCCGGTGCACCGCTAAGTTCCATCGCTGGGGAGCCAGAGATGACCCGAACTGCCCCTGCGGCTCCAGACAGACTATGACCCACATAGTCAACGACTGCCACCTCTCCAGATTCAAAGGAGGTCTCGAAACTTTACATCAGGCTCAATCTGACGCTGTTGACTGGCTATGGAAGAAGGGCAAACGCTAGAAACCATTATGATATCTACCCCCACCCTGTTTATTCCAACTTTGTAAAGATTATTTATTTATTCCATATAGATATGATGGACCTAGAGCTCAAACAGATCCCCCTCTCTACCATTGCTGCTCATCTCCACCAGGAATAGCATAATGGACCCTCCTGTGGATCTCTACAGGACTTTGCCTTCAACATGGAACAACAATGGTAGGGACTGCCTTTCTTGCCTTTTTTTTTTTTTGCCTCCAGGGTTATTGCTGGGGCTCGGTGTCTGTACCACAAATCTACTGCTCCTCGAGTCTATTTTTTCCCCTTCTGTTGCTTTTGTTGTTTATCATTGTTATTGCTGTCATTGTTGTTGGATAGGACAGAGAGAAATGGAAAGAGGAGGGGAAGACAGAGAGGGGGATAGAAAGATAGACACCTGTAGACCTGCTTCACTGCTTGTGAAGCAACCCCCCACACCCCCTGCAGGTGGGGAGCTGGGGCCTGGAACCAGGATCATTGTGCTGGTCTTTACGCTTTGCACCATATGCACTTAATGCATATGTGCTACTGCCTGACCCCTGCCCTACTCTCTGGAGGCTGGGTCAATATACTCTGTCACTTGAGGAAGACAGGTCCTCCAGTAACTGCAGCCTAGAATGTTACTAGCTACAACCACTGAATGCAAGCAAGACTTGCAGGGGTACAGAGATTACACAGGTTCCTGTGCTGAATATGGGCTCCACATAAGATTGATGGGGTTTATAGTTAATGGTATTTATATACTTTTCCCATATTTGGGAGCTACTCTCTGCCCTGATCCAGCTTTCTAGTACTGTTTCCAACTCTGAAACCATATCCCCAGACAATACCTGTAGCCCACCTGCATGTCAGATGTTGGGTTCAGGAAAAAAAAAAAAGCAGTAAAGTCATGGACCCTTTGTAATATACCTAAAATAGACTTCCAAATCTCATCTGCTCTATTCTTTTTTTTTGCCTCCAGGATTACCGCTGGGGTTCAGTGCCTGCATCATGAATCCACTGCTCCTGGAGGCCATTTCCCCCATTAAAAAAAATTTTTTTTAAATTTATTTATTTCCCCTTTTGTTGCCCTTGCTGTTTTTTATTATTGTTGTAGTTATTGTTGTTGTTATAGATGTCGTCACTGGATAGGACAGAAATGGAGAGAGGAGGGGAAGACAGAGAGGAGAGGTAGATAGATACCTGTAGACCTGCTTCACCACTTGTGAAGGGAATCCTCTGCAGGTGGGGAGCTGGGGGTTTGAACCAGGATCCTTAAGCTGGTCATTGCGCTTGGCGCCACATGAGCTTAACTCGTTGCACTAACACCCGACTCCCCCATTTTGCTGTTGTTGTTAGTACTGCTGTTGCATAGGACAGAGAGAAATTAAGAGAGATGGGGAAGACAGAGAGGAGGAGAGAAAGACAGACACCTGTAGACCTGCTTCACCACCTTTGACAAGACACCCCTGCAGGTGGGAATCCAGGAGCTCAAAAGAAGATCTTTAGGTGGGTCCTTGTGCTTTTCGCCATGTGTGCATAACTCACTTTGCGACAGTCCAACCCACTCATCTGCTGTATTGTTACCTTTAGGTTCCTGATTATTAAACAATTTGTTCTACTTTATCTCTCTCTCTTTTTGTCTCCAGGTTTATTACTGGGGCTCGGTGCCTGCATTACACCTCCAGCTCTTGGAAGCTACTTTTTCCCTTTTGTTGCCCTGTTTGTTGTTGCTGTTATTATTGTTGTTGTCAATGCTGTTGTTATTGTTGGATAGGACAGAGTGAAATGGAGAGAGGAGGGGAAGACAGAGGGGGAGAGAATGATAGACACCTGCAGTGTTGGATAGTATGCCAGTTCCCCCTGGCTTCTGCTTAACCATATGCCTATATAGGGATAGATTTAATCCCATTCAAAGCTTTGGTCTATTTACATAAATCACTTTTACATAAAGCACTCCCTCCAGGACATTGGTGGTTCAGTGATAGGATTCTTGCCTGCTCCGCCTCCTCCTTGTCACACTCTGATTTTCACCAGTCACTTTTCTCTCCACCCTCTCTATATCACATCCTGTTTCCACCCTACTTGGAGAGTATAAAAACAGCTGCTCTCTGATTAAAGACACTTGGAAATTGCTTTCCGGCTCCGAGAGTTCCAGAGTGTATCTCCTGTGAAGTTAGTGCAGCATGAGTTCCTGATCCCTCTCCCACGCAGCAGCCTAGATTGGCTCCAGTTGAGTTCTCTCTAACCCAGAGAGCACTAGCTCCGGAAGAAGTACCCTCAGGCTATCCCGGCATCTGGCGCCCAGAACAGGGTCACGTAAGCAGCAGATTTACAAGAAGACATCCTAGATAAGTACACATCTTTTGGGTATCTGCAATATTGTGTTAAGGCACTGTGATTTTTTTTCTTTCTTATTGTTTTCCTGAGATCTCTCCACCATGGAAAATCTTTTCCAAATTCTGCATTCTTTTTCCAGTATACAATTTTTATATATCTGCGACATTTTTCTCGGGGCTTCACCTTATATCCTGTTGATCATCATAGCAGCTTTTAAGGGATATATAGGGCAACCTCTCAAAAGGCTTAAGGACCTAGAGGCTGAGGTCCAAGAGATAAAGGAAGTGATCATAGAACTTAACCAGCACCTTAAAAACAAGAAGAAGCAAAGGCCTGTCATGATCCTGACCCACCCTAATTCCTCTGCATCTTGCCCTGAGACCCCTATTTTGGCATCTTGCCCTGAGGCCCCTATTTTGGCAGACACGTGTCCGAATTCCCCTTTGGACTCCACAGCCATTTCTTCGGCCACCCCCATTTTGGCAGACACGTGTCCGGAACCTCCTGCTGCCTCCACGGCTGCTTCTTCACCCACCCCCGTTTTGACAGACACATGTCCGAATTCTCTTGTACCCTCCAAAACCACTTCTTTGGCTGCTTGTCCAGAAGCTTCCACTTCAGTGACTCCTCCTACCGCTACACATTTATCAGAGCAAGTCCACACATTTCCGGTCAATGTTGCCCCCAATCGAAAAAAACCTCAGGCCTGGTATCCATATTCTGCCACAGACCTGAAGGAACTACGCCAGGCTATCAAGGATGACGGTTTTCATGCCCCATGGACCAGGTCCATTTTACAAGGCCTGCTTCAGAACCTTAATACCCCCCAAGATTGGAGGGATGTAACTCGCGCTATGCTCCCAGGCCCCCTCTTCCTGCAATGGGAGGCATTCTTTCACGACGAATGTTTACAAGAATTGCGGAAAAATATTCAAAATCAGCCAGAGGGGAATTTTGATGCATTGTTTGGAACAGGCCAATTAGAAACAGGGATTCAACAGGCAGAAGCCAAGTTTCCACCGGGGTATTTTGATCAGGTACACCTGTGTGCATTAAAAGCATGGGAGCAATTAATACCACCCATGGGAGCAGCCTCAGCTCCCATTCTCTCCCTTCAACAAGAACCTGATGAATCCCTCGCTAAATTTATTGCCAGGGTCCAGTCGAGTTTGGAAAGGAAGATTTATAATCCTGACGCTCGTTTTCTCCTCCTGTGATCCATAGTCTGGGATGGAATGCTTCCGCATTTTCGACAGGCCTGTATCACTCTTAAAAACGAACACCCAGATACTTGGATTATAGCTACACAGGATCTCAGATCAACCTCTTTTCAAGGACCTATGTTACAGGCCTATGCAGCTACCTTACATAAGCAAAACGGGGCTTGCTTTCAGTGTGGTCGCCAAAGGCATTGGCGTAACCAATGTCCAGAAAATAGACCGCGACCCCGCCTCCAGTCAGGGCAACCCCGCCTCCAGTCAGGGCAACCCTGCTTCCAGACAGGGAATCAGAGACAACGAATGCCTTGTCCCAGATGCCAGAAAGGATTTCACTGGAGGAGAGATTGTTGGTCAAGGTTCCATAGGAACGGCACACCTCTGTCAAATGTAAACAGGGATTTAAACTAGGTGTGGGGCTTCCCTTAGCCCCGCCCCCAAGAGGGAAGGAAGCAGGTCGCCCGCTTGGTGCTGTGCCCTTCTTCCACAAATAGAAGCCCAGCTTGGGACCCAATCTGTCGCTACACCCACCACGCCAAGTAACAATAACAGAGGGTGAGCAGAGGGAGGAACCCGCGGTATGTGGGAACTTCCAGCATAGAAATAACCGGCTGGAGCAAGAGAACAGCTCGAATTCGGAGCCTGAGATTTTATGGACCACCCCTGTTTTAGAAAGGGGTCACCCAACTATGACAGTAAAGATTGGTAATATTCCTTTTAAGTGTTTGATTGACACGGGAGCAGATAAGACAATATTAAGACAAGCAGAGGTTCCCCAGAGTTGGGAACTCCTCCAAGGACCACACTTACATGGTGTTGGAGGACTGACTCAGGCATTCCGCACACGAGATTCCCTTGTGTGGGAAGATCCAGAAGGGACTACCGGACGCTTTCAGTCTTTAATAGCTGATATAAGCACCAATTTATTGGGAAGAGACTTGCTGGAATCTTTAGATGTAGTGATATCCTCAGACACTTCTGCAGGACACCACACTCACTCCTGTGAGACTGCTAGACCCAACCAGCACCCCCAATACTAACTGCCACTGTTCGTAACAGAACTCCCCGCTTAGATTGGCTTTCTAATGAGCCTGTCTGGGTGGAACAGTGGCCTTTGCCAAGGGAGAAGCTAGAAATTTTAAAAGAAATTTTACCACCATTCTCGTTTTGCCATAAGTTTAATGGGTTTTCCAGGACAATTAGATAATCATTTTCCCTCTAATAATTTGATAGGTTCTTTACCTTTCTTGCCTCTACTAGTACCTAAACTTTTCTCTCGAGATCCCATCCCCTCTGCTCCTACACTATTGGTTCACTGATGGTGGAAAAAAGGGAGCTGCTGCCCTTATATATTATCCAGACCAGCAATACCCCAAACCTCTCTTTACTGAACTTCCTGATAATTCCCCTCAGTACAAAGAACTTTATGCTGTTTTCCTTGCATTAAAAGTTGTACCAGAATCCTTCAACCTTTTTTCTGACTGTGTATACTATTAACTTACTTCCATGGCTTGCTCGATCTTATGTAAGAATTGATGAAACCCACTTTCTCCTCTTTTAATTCAAATTGCCTCTATGCTCTGTTCTCAAACCCAACCACTGTATGTTCAGCACCTACGTTCCCACAGCCCTCTTCCTGGTCCCCTGTCCGAAGGGAATGCTGCAGCCGACCACCTTGCCTCCACAGGAATTCTCCTAGCCTCTGTCTCTAATCCTGCTGACTTTCATTCCCTAACCCATGTTAATCTTAAAGGTCTTCGAGTTTGATTTCCTGATATTCCTCTGCCACAGTTAAAACGTATTCTTGCTACATGTTCCTCCTGTGCAGGTCTAATCAAAACACCTGCTATTCAGACTCTGGGGGTTAATCCTCGAGGTTTAAAACCCAACGCTCTTTGGCAAATTGATGTTACCCACATACCCAACTTTGGCAAACAAAAATATGTGTTCGTCTCAATTGATACCTTCTCTAAGTTTATGTGGGCTACAGCTCAGACTGGAGAAAACTCAAAAAAGCTTATAAGCCATATGCTCTCCTTTTTTGCTGTAATGGGCTTACCTCTTCAACTTAAAACGGATAATGGAACTGCTTTTACCAGCAAACAATTTAAAGATTTTTGTTCCCTCTGGAACATTACTCATACTACAGGCATTCCATATAATCCACAGGGACAAGGCATTGTTGAGAGGGCCTATCAAACTCTTAAGGCTCAATTAAGTAAAGAAAAAGGGGAAATGTATCCCCCTAATATCCAGCTGGCAAAAGCCTTAACTACATTAAATCTCTTTAATATTTACAAAAACTCAGACCAACCTCCTATTATTCTTCATTGGCGTACACCACCCACTCTCCCAGCTATTAAAGTCAAATGGAAAGACCCACTTGATAAAATTTGGAAAGAACCTGACCCCCTGTTGACTATAGGGAGGGGTTTCGCATGCATTTTTCCACAAAATTACTCCAAGCCTGTTTGGGTTCTTGCCCGCCATGTCCGGCAATACCCACATGATGGCGCTGATATCCCTGAAGAACAAGAAACACTGCAAGAAGACAGGCTGCAAGAGGACTGGCTACAGGATGCACCCCAGGATTCATAATACAGCATGGCAGAATAAAAAAAAAATCTGATTCACAGAACTCCCCCCCCCCCCCAAATGTCTTATGCTATGACTGGCCAGTTGTGTTTTGTGAGTGAGTGAAAAAAAAAAAATTGAGTTGAGTGACCGAAATTTTTGTACGACCCATTGTGCTCAGAGTACTCTGAAAGTTAACTGACTTTATATAAAACGGCTGGACGCAGCCATGGTTTCTGGAGATGTCCAGAAACAGTCCAAAAATTGTTTATTCCCCTTTTTGATTTCTTTTTTAAGTCTTGATATAAATATGAAATGTTTAGTCTTAAACTGTGTGAGTAAAGATGGTTCAACTATGACAGTAGATCTAAATTCGCATTTGAAATGATATGTCTTATTTACAAGTTTTTCTCCTCCTGTGTGTTATAAACTATATGTTTAATATGGGTGTTTCAAGTTTGGTAAACATTAACTTAATTGTTAAATTGTAACTTCAAAGCTACATTCTTACGAGAAGAGGTAAAATCAATTCATTAAAGTAACTGAGTGTTTAAGGTAAAACTCTAAATATTCAATGTGAGAATTCATCATCTCCTAAGTTAAAATACAAATCCTCTATACAGGACATTTTTGGAGGGCCCCCAAAAATGTCCTGTAAGATATCTTGTGGAAATTAATCCACAACAAATTTGGCATCAATCTGATATTGTAAATGTACCAAAAAAAAAAAATTGTCACTAAAATGTGTTAACTCTAGTAACCTGAGTCTGCTTAAAAACCCAATGTAAAAATAGTTAAGAATCAATATATGTGACTTAAATTCGGTATGAAAATTTTGCTATATAGAGACTGCTACATGAGGTCACAATAGGATGACCTTTAAACGAAATTATAAAGATACCTAAACCAATTATAATCATTGAGTTATCAATTGTAGTAAACTTCTAACTTGTTACAAAGTTTTTCATAAGTAATTGACTACAGCTATGACAAGCCTTCGCATAAAGAAGCATCTGCTCATATAGAATCCCCAGAAATCCATCTTGGACCCCTGACCTCTGACATCACCCACAATTACAGCCAACCCCCGAAACCCATGATGTGACCTGACACGATCTGGAGAACCTGATTCACAGACTCCAAAGGACAAGACTTTCCTACTGCCTTTCTCTCAACCATCGGTGTCTGCTCTTCCTGTTTCTGTTTCGCCCATATTTTGGCAGTTCTAGGTCACTCTCTACAGAGAAGAAAAGTTCCAGTGGCCGTCCTCCTCCATCAAGATAGACGTGTGGCATTTATTTCCTGGCCGTTGACATTGGACTGATGCTTCTATAGAACTTGCTGGACACTCCTTTTATGCTGCTTGACTTCTTGAAGAATGACTGTAGCAGTTCACAGAACTTTCCGCCAGCTGACTCGGGATTTTGCAATGCCAGATCACCCCTCTAGCCCCTCGGCTTATCAGGCCCCCACTCCTCCACCCATCAGGTTCACTCTGTCTCTTGCTACTCTTACTTATCCCTCCCTGTCTAGTGCTAGTTCTTTTTGAAGACACTTACACACTATCATTCTGCTTTCTTCCCAACAGGTTTCTGTTCACCCCTACACTGCTATTCCCCTGACAGAGATGAAGCCTTTTATAGACACTGACCCAGTTATATATGGCTATTAAGTAAGAGGGAGATGTTGGGGAATTGTGAGGATGTGGTTGAGCTTGGAAGGGCTTGAGCCTGAGGGGTGTGTCAATCCTGTTAGTCTCTTTCTCCACGGAGAGGTTGAGCAAGGAGGGACAGTAGAACCCCAAAAAGGTGTGCCTCTTATCAGTCTCCCTGCCTCACAAAGTGCCCCACACTCCTGATACTATGGCAAATAGTTAAAAAGAAAGGGGGAGATGTTGGATAGTATGCCAGCTCCCCCTGGCTTCTGCTTAACCATATGCCTATATAGGGATAGATTTAATCCCATTCAAAGCTTTGGTCTATTTACATAAATCACTTTTACATAAAGCACTCCCTCCAGGACATTGGTGGTTCAGTGATAGGATTCTCGCCTGCTCCGCCCCCTCCTTGTCACACTCTGATTTTCACCAGTCACTTTTCTCTCCACCCTCTCTATATCACATCCTGTTTCCACCCTACTTGGAGAGTATAAAAACAGCTGCTCTTCTGATTAAAGACACTTGGAAATTGCTTTCCGGCTCCGAGAGTTCCAGAGTGTATCTCCTGTGAAGTTAGTGCAGCATGAGTTCCTGATCCCTCATCCACGCAGCAGCCTAGATCAGCTCCAGTTGAGTTCTTTCCAACCCAGAGAGCACTAGCTCGGGAAGAAGTACCCTCAGGCTATCCCGGCACTGCAGACCTGCTTCACCAATTGTAAATTGACTCTCCTAAAGGTGGGGATCCGGGGCTCGAACAGGGATTCTTACACTAGTCCATGTGCTTTGTGCCACCTGTGCTTAACCCATTGTGCTACCGCCCGACTCCCTCTGCTTTATATCTTAATGCTTTTCAGTCAACAAGTTTGCAGATGCTACCATGATGACAACCTATTGGGAAATTGTGCAGATGCGGTCACATCCACCATGTTGTCCCCTCAGGTCAATTTCCCTCTAGAGAGTTGATACAATATTCCCTACAATATTCCAGGAGTGCCTTGTTTATTCCTCCCCCTTCCCATCCCCCCCCAGCTGTAATCCTATCACCCCACTTGTCACTTCCGGAATTTCTCCCATTTAAGCCCTTCTTCTTCCGCCTGTCTCTCTCTTAGCCCCTTCACTGGAGGGTTGCTGCGGGTAGCAGGAGGCGGCCATTTTGCTAGCCCCACGTGGCCCTAACCGCTGTGAGGTGCCCGCATGAATAAAGATTTGAACTCTGAGGTGCCCGCATGAATAAAGATTTGTGTTCCCTCTTAGCATCGCTTGCTTCTCTCAGCTTCTCTCTCCCCCCCGCCTGACACAAACCTGACTTCCATGGGCAGATGACCTCACCAATGTGTTCTGAAACCCCACCTCTCCAGAGCCCTGCCCCACTAGGGAAAGACAGAAAAAGACTGGAAGTCGACCTGCCAACGCCCATATCCAGCAGAGAAGAAATTACAAAGCCAGACCACCCCTCACCTTCTGCATCCCATAATGATCCTGGGTCTACACTCCCAGAGGGATGAAGAGTAGGAAAGCTTCCAATGGAGGGGATGGGATATACAACTCTGGTGGAGAGGAATTGTACCCCTCTTATCCTATGGTTTTGTTATTAAATTAAAAAAAAAAAAAAGCCTCTGTGGTGTACAATCTAAGATTAGGGAGGGAAAGACAGGGCAAAGAATGCTGCTTTTCATTATAATTTATTTACATATTTATTTATTTATTAATGGATAGAGACAGACAGTAATTGAGGTGAGAGGGAGAGACATTGCGGACCTGCTTCACCACTTGTGAAGCTTTTTCCCTGCAGGTGGGGACCAGGGGCTTGAACCTAGGTTCTTGCACACTGTAATGTGAGTGCTTAACTAGGTGTACCACTGCCTGGCCCATTATAAATTAACAAACAGGAGTCGGGTGGTAGTGTAGTGGGTTAAGCGCATGTGGCACAAAGCGCAAGGACCGGCTAAGGATCCTGGTTTGAACCCCCGGCTCCCTACCTGTGGGGGAGTCACTTCACAGGCAGTGAAGCAGGTCTGCAGGTGTCTATCTTCCTCTCCCCCTTTGTCTTCCCCTCCTCTCTGTCCTAACAATGACGACATCAATAACAACAATAACTACAATAAAAAAACAAACAACAATAAAAAAGGGGCAACAAAAGGGAAAGTATAAAAAAAATTAATAAACATATGAGCTGGCTAATGCTTAGTGTGTTACTGCATAGGACTTGCCTGCCTGCTGAGCCCAGGTTTGATCTATGCACCAGTGTATGCCAGAGTAGGCTGTGCTCTGGTCTCTTTTGCTCATAAAGATGAGTCTTTTAGAAAGTATCTTAGTGGCCCAGAAGGTGGTCCTAACTAGAGTGTTGGACTTCATTTTAAAAATATTTATTTATTTATTTGTTTGTTAGTTAGTTATTGGATAGAGACAGAGAGAAATTAAGAGAGAAGGGGAAGATAGAGAGGAAGACAGACAGAGAGACACCTGGGAAGAACTCCCCTGCAGGTGGGGAGGCGGGGGCTTGAACAGGGATCCTAACTGGTCCTTGTGCTTTGCGCCATGTGCACTTAACCCACTGCGCTACTGCCCGACTCTGAGTGTTGGACTTCAACATGAGGTCCTGAGTGTGATCTCCCATATACTATGTGATGCTGTGGTTCTGTGTCCATTTCTTTTGTGTTACTGTAGAAGATTTCCTATTTGATTAACTAAAAGTTCTCTTACTCACCACAAGGGCCTTCTCAGACTCCACAATGTTCCACTCCCGGTTTCGCTGGTTGATGTAACTGTAAGGTGAGTAAGAGGTCTGAGTCAGTGAGCTGGGGAAGAATCGAGGGGCCACTGAGTACCAGAGACTAGAGTCAGTGCAGCAGTGCAAACTTGTTTGCCTGAGGATTCCAGTGAGGACTGGAGCCCAACCAAAACAGTTAGTACACACCTGATAGCAGATATATTCTTGGTCCGCTGGCGGTCCAGGGCCTCTGCCCGCTCCTCTAGCTCATTCAGCTGGTCTTGAATTTGTTTGGCCTTGTCTTGATCCCCTTGATCCTCTGCCATGGCCTGCACAAAGAGAGAAGTGCACATTTGGAGCTGTGAATGACTTTCTACCAAGTGTCCCCTTACTTTCTACATAGGAAAAAACAAAAAAACTCTCAAAAAAAAAAAAAAAAAAAAACCTCTCATGACAAATGAATGGCAGGAGAAATGAGAGAATAATGGAAACAATCTCTATAAATGTCTATTATAGAAGTAATAACTCTTGGGAGTCGGGCGGTAGCGCAGCAGGTTAAGCGCACATGGTGCAAAGCACAAGGATTGGTGTAAGGATCCCAGTTCGAGCCCCCAGCTCACCACCTGCAGGGGAGTTGCTTCACAGGCGGTGAAGCAAGTTTGCAGGTGTCTATCTTTCTCTCCCCCTCCTGTCTCCATTTCTCTGTCCTATCCAACAACGACAACATAACAACAGTAATTACAATAACAATAAAAAAAAGGGCAACAAAAAGGAAATAAATAAATATTAAAAAAAAAAAAGAAGAAGTAGTAACTCTTAATAAATTCCCTTAGAGCTTGCTGGCTCTGGGCCCCAAGTAGCTGATGTATACTTCATCACAGAACCCAGACCCAGTAGGGCTAACCCAGCCCAACACAGCCAGTTTGATCCAGATGGGTAAAATGAAAAATAGTCTACCAGCACTGGGTTTGGCAAAACTATCTACTACTCAGAAAACTAAAGGAACTAGAAATCAGTGCCTGAGAAAGCACTATGTATGCTGCTTAAACTTAAGCCCAGTGTATCCTCTCAATTTTGCTACCACTAACTTGGCAAGGGATGAACAAATCTAATTTCCTGTAATGTGTGTGCTTAACCAGATGCTCTACCACCCAGTCAGACCCAAAATAGGATTTCCTGGACCTTCTGATAGGATAGGGAAAGAAACTCCAGCATAAGCCCTTACCTTTTCTTTTAGCAACTGAGTCTTCTTCATAGCATAGTTGGGTGGAGCTTTTCTGAACCTTTCTTTCTCCTTTACAATCTGTAACAGAGAAGAGATAGCAGCAGTGAGGTATTCCGAAACTATTTCTATAGACAGGCTAGGTGAGCCCATTCTGGAAGCAAGGGATACTACACTGCTTCTGGGGTCAGACATTGTTCTAGGATGTATTAGGGAATATGCACCAATAAATAGCAACTCATGGCTGGGAAAATAGCTCAACCGGTAAAGCACTGAACTTGTGTGCTTGAGGTTCCTGTTTCCACTGCTGATGCCACATGTGTCAAAGTGATGCTCTCTAGCTTGTCTCTTGTTCTTACTATTTATCTTATGTGAATCTATCTCTCATATGTAATAAGTTAAATTATTTTCCCTAGGAAGATGAACATTTATTGAAGTAAAGCAGGGATGGAAAGAGAAGAGAGAGGGTAGGTTATGCAAAGAGACTCTCGTGCCTGAGGCTCCAAAGTCACAGGGTTCAATCCCCTGCACTGCCATAAGCCAGAGCTGAGCAGTGCTCTGGTTAAAAAAAAAAAGAGACACATGCACATACATATGTATGGGGGGACAGGGAAGAAGAGGACACAATAAGTTAAATTTCCAAAAACAGCAGCAATGCAAGGCTAGATACTAAGAAGGCTGGTCACAGTCCAAAAGATCAAGGGCAAAGTAGATAATGGTTATGCAGAGACTATCAAGCCTGAGGCTCTGGAAGTCCCAGGTTTAATCCCCTATATCACCACTAGCCGGAGTTGATCAGTGCTCTGGTAAGCAAACAAAAAAGAACAGAGATCAAAGAAAATTTTTAAACACACACAAAGCCCACACACATTATTAAAAAAAAAATTATTTTTATTTATTGGATAGAGATAGCCAGAAATGGACAGGGAAGGGGGATGCAGAGAGGGAGAAAGACCGAGAGACAGCTGCAGCACTGTTTTACCACTCACAAAGCTTTCTCCTTGCAGGTGGGGACTATGGGCTTAAACCCAAGTCCTTGTGTATTGTAATGTGAGCACTTAACCAGATGCATCACCACCCCCCATCTACGCCGATGACATCTGCTGTGCAACTCAGGCATCCAAGTTCGACATCCTCGAGGAAACTCTCATGAAAGACATGTCTCTGATATCTGATTACTGTAAAAAATGGCGACTAATCCCTAGCACTGCTAAAGCGGTATCATCTGTTTTCCATCTACACCATGCCTCGGCCTCACGTGAGCTTAATGTGCAGCTTAACGATACGAGAATCCGGCATGAAGCCCAGCCAGTCTATCCTGGCATTACTCTCGATCGCACTCTGTCATTTCACAAACATCTCATAAAAACTGCAGCAAAGGTGGGCGCGAGGAATAACATCATTGCAAGACTGGCCAGCTCCTCATGGGGCGCGAGCGCTTCCACACTACGATTATCATCTCTGGCATTATGCTATTCCACTGCAGAATACTGTGCCCCAGTATGGTTCCGTAGCCCCCATGTCTACTTGGTCGATTCCAAATTACATTCCTCCATGAGGATAATTTCTGGAACCATCTGTTCCACCCCGGTTCCATGGCTGCCAGTTCTTAGCAACATCGCCCCGCCAGATATTCGTCGGGATGCGGCATCATCTAAGTTCATTTCCCACGTCTACGCTCAACCGGACCTGCCAATATACGCGGATATCTTTGCCCACCCTGTCCAACGCTTGACGTCTCGTCACCCAATCTGGTCCCCTATGCCTACACTGAACTTCTCTGTTCCAGTCTCTTGGAAACAGAGCTGGCAGTCAGCTGAGGTAAAGAACAAACACCTCATCACAGACCCCTGCAAGCATCAACCCGGCTTTGACCTAGCACGTTATGATTGGGCTCTCCTCAATCGCTATCGAACAGGCCATGGCCGGTGCGCCGCTATGTTCCATCACTGGGGAGCCAGAGACGACCCGAACTGCCCCTGCGGCTCCAGACAGACTATGACCCACATAGTCAACGACTGCCACCTCTCCAGATTCAAAGGAGGTCTCGAAACTTTACATCAGGCTCAACCTGATGCTGTTGACTGGCTACAGAAGAAGGGCAAACGCTAGAAGAAGAAGAACCACCCCCCATTTTTTTCTCACTAGGGCTATTGCTGAAATTAGTGTCCGCACAATTCCACCATTCCTGCAGTCCTTTTTTATTTTTGTTTTTGAAAGAGGGTGAAAGACAGAGATAGGTATAGAGAAGTGAAATATTTGCAGTACTACTCCAGTGATTGTGAAGTTTCCCCACTGCAGGTACTCTTCAAAATATTTTAAAATCTCAAAGGACCAAGCCATGCAGAATATATATCCCTGAACCCTGAATACAAATGACAATGCATTTAGAATTAAAGAGATAATTCACTTGTCATGTGTGCAGCTCAGGTTCAAACCCTGGCACCACGTGTGAGTACCAAGGTACTGGTATCTCTGTATATACTGGGCTGTTGGAAAAGTCATGACCGGGAGTCGGGGGGTAGGTTAAGGTTAAGGTAGGGTTAAGCGCACATGGTATGAAGTGCACATGGCGTGGAGCGCAAAGGACCAACATAAGGATCCTGGTTTGAGGCCCCAGCTCCCCACCTGCAGGGGAATTGCTTCACAAGCAATGAAGCAGGTCTGCAGGTGTCTATCTTTCTTTCCCCCTCCTCTCTCCATTTCTCTCTGTCCTATCTAACAACGATGATATCAAAGACAACAACAATAATGAGTACAATAACAATAAAAAACAAGGGCAACAAAAGGGAAAATAAATAAATATAAAATAATAAAATATATATAGCCTCCAAGAGTAGTAGTGGATTTATAATGCAGGCACCGAGCCCCAGCAAAATAACCCTGGAAGCAAAAAAAAACAAAACTCTGAGGTGGGGGAAAGGTTCAGGTCCTGGAACATGATAGCAGAGGAGGATCTAGTGAGCATTGTATTGTTATGTGGAAATGTTATGCATATACAAACTACTGAATTTTACTGTCAACTGTAAACCATTAATTCCCCAATAAAGAAATTTAAAAAATAATATATTAAAAGAACTAAAAAAAGAGAGGGAGGGAATGTAAACTGAAAACAATCTTGGTGAACTATAAATAAGTTAGCATCCTAATCCAACAGTACCACTGCTAAAGCTGTCAAGATGGGAAGGAATAAGAGAAAACTGTGATTCTCTCTAAAAACTGGTTCTTTGTATACCATCACATTCTGGGGCACCAGGTTTCCTACCTCTTCAATGTCCTGATCATTGAATTTATAGTTAAGAGCTTCTTTAATAGATAACTCTTTCTTGTTGATTTCATCCAGAGTAGGCAACTGCATTCCAGCAGAGAACATCTGGGTTAAAGCAGGATAAAAGATGATTAATAAGGGGTTTTAACAAGAGAAACTTAGTATTTTCTTTCTTTCTTTTTTAAAGATTTTATTTATTTATTAATGAAAAACACAAGAGGAGAGAGAAAGAGCCAGACATCATTCTGGTACATGTGCTGCCAGGGACTGAACTCAGGACCTCATGTTTAAGAGTCCAATGCTTTATCCACTGTGCCACCTCCTGGACCATGAAACTTAGTATTTTCATGAACTGCTGGTTGCTATTTACTTACCGCTTCTTTCCACTTCATAAACTCACTTTCAGTGAATTCCTGGTTTGAGACAAACTCTAGGCGAAACACTCGTTGGTCATTGCCATGCCTAAATAAAACAAGAAAGAAGATCTCCAAGAACTAGCAAATTGATTATAGTACCCTATCAGACTAATTCCAGTTAGCTTTTAGAATCACCCTGGGAATTTTGTAAAAATCC
Source organism: Erinaceus europaeus (assembly GCF_950295315.1). Classification (NCBI taxonomy): domain Eukaryota; kingdom Metazoa; phylum Chordata; class Mammalia; order Eulipotyphla; family Erinaceidae; genus Erinaceus; species Erinaceus europaeus. The sequence continues at coordinate 46,880,375 of NC_080177.1, read as the reverse complement.
ACTGCCAAAGCACCTCTCTAGATTATTAAATCAGAATCTCTAGGAATAGGAACCAAATACTAAAATTAAACAAACAAAATCCTCCCAGACATATATATGAAAGATGCATTTACTTGTTAACATGAGAAAGGGGGATGGGAGAAAAGGAGAGTGAGAAAACCAGAGCATCATTCTGACACATCTGATTCTGGGGACTGATTCTGGTTCCTATGCTTTTAGGATCCAACACTACTATCATTGGGTCACCTCCTACATATCTCCAATAGACAACTGGGATTGAGAATCAGAGCTAGCAGAATTGGCTAGTTCTTCAAAAGACAATTTACAGACACAAAGGAATGTAGGGCCAAGATAACTAAATAAGGAGAGCCTATATTTATCATATTATTATGATTCCATAATAATAGCAAAACTATACAAAAATGTGGGCTATTTTGCACAGAAATAGACCTGAAATACAGATGAACAAGCTCCTACAATAAGGTCAGCACCCAAGTGATGAGATAGAGATTCTTCCTAAGAAATCTTGAGATTTTTAAAAATTTAATATTTATTTATTTATTCCCCTTGTTTTATTGTTGTAGTTATTGTTGTCATTGTTGTTGGATAGCACAGAGAGAAATGGAGAGAGGAGGGGAAGACAGAGAGGGGGAGAGAAAGACAGACACCTACACACCTGCTTCACCGCTTGTGAAGCGACTCCCCTGCAGGTGGGGAGCCGGGGGCTCCAACTGGGATCCTTACGTTGGTCCTTGCGCTTTGCGCCACGTGCACTTAACCCACTGTACTACCGCCTGACTCCCTATCTTGAGATTTCTAAAGTGTAGGGGAAGGGTTGTACCAAACTTCTAATACCCCAACCTTATTAAAATCTACTTACAACAGTAGAATAAGAAGAACAAGAGCAAGAGTAAGAAGGAGAAGGAGGAGGAGGAGAGGAAGAAGAAAAGAAAACAAACTATCAGCTATAAATTAGATGGGAGATGTGACAGCTGCCTTTCTGGAAACGTTTGTAACCTAAGAGACCCAGGAGGCAAATTCTAGGAGGAGAGCTCTACCCACTACTACTAGCTGCAGATTCAGCTAAGAACTCAAAGACATTTATTAAGAATGCAGATAAATAGACTTGGCCCCTGCCAGCTAACCCCTGACTGCTAGGAAACAAACTAAATCTTCACTGTTAGCAAATACAGTATAGACCTGTCAACACCCCCCAACCAGGTAGGGGCTCCCCACTCTCTACTGTGGTCCCTTGATGGCCCACAGACTGCCAAGCCATGCTTTCTGTGTGTCCAAAGTTGTGTGCTCCCCACTATTACATGAACCAAGGGACCAGCTTCCTTCCAGACTTCAAGGCTTCCCAAAGAAGCCTACTGCAGTCTCTAACTCCTAGTCACCACCCAGACCCACTTATGCAAGGAATCCTGACCCAGATAATAAAAGAACATCAAATATGAGACGATACAAGCCTGTGAAAAACCTCAAATACACAGAGATGTAGACGTCATAAATAATTTAAAGTAGGGGACTGGGCGGTAGTGCAGTGGGTTAAGTGAACGTGGTGCAAAGCGCAAGGACTGGCGAAAGGATCCCGGTTCAAGCCCCTAGCTCCCCACCTGCAGCGGAGTCGCTTCACAAGTGAAGCAGGTCTGCAGGTGTCTGTCTTTCTCTCCCTCTCCTCTCTCTATCTCTCTCTGTCCTATCCAACAATGAACAACATCAACAAAAACAATAATAAGCACAACAAGGGCAACAAAAGGGGGGAAAATGCCCTCCAGGAGCAGTGGATTCATGGTGTAGGCACTTCAGCCCCAGCAATAACCCTGGAGGCAATAATAATTATATATATATATTTTTGTTTGTTTTTTTTTTTTTAAAGTAACGTGGTCTAGGAGGCAGTGTAGTGGATAGTGTTGAACTTCCAAGCAGGAGATCTCAAGTTCAATCCCGGCAGCACATGTGCCAGAGAGATGTCTGGTTCTTTCTCTCCTCCTATCCCTCTCATTAATGAATAAATAAAAATATTAATTTTTTTTTTAAAGTAACAATCCTACAGATGCTCATAGAAATGAGAGAAATGGAAGAAAAAGCCAAGTTGGAAAGTGTGAGAAAAGTTTCAACAGCAATCATAAAGCAGGAGTTGGGTGGCAATACAGCAGGTTAAGTGCACGTGGCGCAAATAGCACGGACCGACGAAAGGAACCCGGTTCGAGCTCCCAGCTCCCCACCTGCAGGGGAGTCATTTCACAGGAAGTGAAGCAAGTCTGCAGGTATCTTTCTATCTCTCCTCTTTTCTGTCTTCCCCTCCTATATTTCTCTCTGTCCTATCCAACAATGATGACATCAATAATAATAATAACTACAACAATAAAACAACAAGGGCAACAAATGGGAATAAATAAATATATATTAAAAACAAAAAGATTTTTCAGGCTCCAAAAAGCCAAGAATTTATGTGTCTATTTTTTTCTTGCTTCTATTCTGATGCCCAGAACATTGGGTGGCACATAGTTCTAAAAAAACAATCTTCTGAATATGGTCACCCAAGAAATGTCTGCAGGAGTGTAAGCATCAAAGCAGTGCTACAGGTGCCTCCCCCTTTTTTGCCTCCAGGGTTATTGCTGGGGTTAAGTGCCTGTACTATAAATCCACTGCTTCTGTGGCCATTTTTTTCCCTGATTTTTTTTTTTTTTTTTGATACGACAAAGGGAGGGAAGGGGAAGACAAAGAAGAGGGGCTAGGTGGTGGTGTACCTGGTTGAGCATACATGTTACAATGCACAAGGACCCAAGTACAAGCCTGCAGTCCCCACCTGCAGGGGAAAGCTTCACAAGTGGTGAAGCAGGGCTGTAATTATCTGTCTCTCTCCCTATCACCACCTTCCCTCTTGATTTTTAGCTATCTCTATCCAATAAATACAAATTAAAAAAAAAAAGGTAGGTAGAAAGAAAGATAATACACCTACAGACCTGCTTCACCACTTGTGAAGCAACCCCTTGCAGGTAAGCAGCTGGGGGCTTGAACCGGGATCCTTGTGCTCTGTACTATGTGCACAATAGCCCTGGTGGCAAAAAACAAAACCAAAAAAATCTTGAACCAGACCTGCAGGACTCTCAAAATCAATCAACCAACCTTCCTTCCTTCCTTTTTCCCTTTCTTTCCTTCTTCTTTTTTTTTTTCCTCCAGGGTTATTGCTGGGCTTGGTGCCTGCACCATGAATCCACCCCTCCTAGAGGCCATTCTTTCCCCCCTTTGTTGCCCTTGTTGTTGCAGCCTCGTTGTAGCCATTATCATTACCATTGTTGACATTGCTCGTTGTTGGACAGGACAGAGAGAAATGGAGAGAGGAGGGGAAGACAGAGAGGGGGAGAGAAAGATAGACATCTGCAGACCTGCTTCACCGCCTGTGAAGGGACTCCCCTGCAGGTGGGGAGCTGGGAGCTCAAACCGGGATCCCTATGCTGGTCCTTGGGCTTTGCGCCTTGTGCGTTTAACCCACTGCGCCACCGGCCGACCCCCTTTCCCTTTCTTTCTTACAATCTTGTTTCTTTTGTATTTTAAATTATTATCTATCATTTCCCATAGGTGAAAAATATCCTACAAATCTCCCTATAAGTTCCTCTGAGGTTCACACACATATCACAGGTACAAGCAGTGCTGGAACTGTCATGGAAGTACCTTTCTTACCGTAGTTGGAGTCCTTTGTTTGTTCTGGTGCCACCTAGCTGGTAAACTTTGGCGGTTTCTACAACACCTGTGATCTCAGCAACCTAAGTGAACACAGACAAGTAAAAAATAGATTCTTCTAGAGTTCTCCACTGTGTCCTGTCTCCTCTCCTCACTCACCCATCCATCCCATCATTTTTTCTTTTAATTTTCTTTTTATTTATTTATTAGACAGAGACAGCCAGAAATAGAGAGGGAAGTGGGAGCTAGACAGGGAGAGAGACACCTGCAGCCCGCTTCACCATTTGCAAAGCTAGCCCTCTGCTGGTGGAGACCAGGGGCTTGAACCTCGGTTTATGTACATTATTTCATGTGCGCTCAACCAGGTGTGCCACCACGTGGCCCCCATCCCATCTTTTTGTTGCTGTTTTGGCTGACCAGTGCTGCTCAGTTTTGGACATCAGCAGTGCTGAGGATTGAACTTATTAGGACCCCTTGCATTCAACTCCTGTTCACTACCACTGCAGATCTCCTAGCCCACGACACTCTCTCTTTAGCTCTATCTAAAAGTAGCACAGGGAAGCTCAGAGTGAACAGGAGTTCTGAACACTTTCCTTCGGTTTAGAATTCAGATGGCAAAGGATAAGGGGCTCTATGCCCAGGGCAAGCTAGTGCCAGGAGAAGAGATATGACTCATTAGATGCTCCCCACCAACTTAATTCTACATTATTAGGGGATAGACTTAAGATTTCAGAATGCTGTGGTCTGGGAGGTGGTGCAGTGATAAAGCTTTGGACTCTCAAGCATGAGGTCCTGAGTTCGATCCCCGGCAGCACATGTGCCAGAGTGATGTCTGGTTCTTTCTCTCTCCTCCTATCTTTCTCATAAATAAATGAAATCTTTTTTAAAAAAAGAAAGAAAATATTTCAGAATGCTTTCTTGGGCTAACAAAACAGCTCACCTGGTTGTGTTGCTGCTTTGCCATGAGCAAAACCCAGGTTTTAGCCTGGCAGCCACTGTGCAGACCATGCTATGGTCTCTTTCACTCACTATCTCTAGCTTTCTACATCTACTTTCTTTTATTTAATCATTTATTAGACAGAGAAATCAGCAAGGAAGGGGGACACAGAAGGGTAGAGAAAGAGACACCTGTAGCACTGTTTCACTGCTTGTGAAGCTTTCCCCCTTCAGGTGAGGGCCGGGGGCTTGACCTAGTAGGTCTCTGAGCACTGTAACATGGGGGCTCAATTGAGTGTGCCACCACCCAGCCCCTATATCTATTTTTACAAAACAATAAAATTAAACAGAGTGTATTATATTAACCAAATGTGAAGACCATGGAGGTCAGTTTTCGTTTGCTAAGCTTGGACATGGTTACTGTTACTCACAGGTAGTCAACATATTAACACCAGACAATCTAGAACAAAAACAAACAAAATGAAACAGCTATGTTTCAGTCATCAGACCACAGACTGGAACATACCAGATATCCATCATGAGGTTGGAGGAGTTTATTTATTTTCTTGCCTCCAGAGTTACCCCTGGGGATCGGTGCCAGCAATATGAATCCAAGGCTCCTTGTGGCCATTTGTTTTAATTGGACAGGACAAAGAGAAATTGGGGGGAGGGAGAGATACCTACAGACCTGCTCTGCCTCTTTTAAAGCGATCTCCCTTGCAAGTAGGGAGCCAGGTGTTTGAACCTGGACCCTTGCACAGGTTCTTGCACTTTGTATTATGTGCGTTTAACTGGGTGTGCCACTGCCCAATCCTCCTAGTATTTTTATGCTTATTTAAAGCCTCAGTACAATTCCTTGCTCCAGGGGGCTGGGCAGTAGCATAGCTGCTTAAGCCCACATGGCACGAAGCACAAGTACCGGTGTAAAGATCACAGTTCGTGCCCCCAGCTCCCAACCTGCAGGGAGGTCACCTCACAAGCAGTGAAGCAGGTCTGCAGGTGTGTCTATCTTTCTCTCCCTCTCTCTTCCCCATCTCTCTCGATTTCTCTCTGTCCTATACAACAACGACATCAATAATAATAATAATAAAATGATAACAAGGGCAACAAAACGGAAAAAAATTGCTTGCTCCAGAAATCACTTGGTATGTAAGTAACATGTAAAGTTTTCACTTATTTATTTTTCAAATAAGCAATGCTTCCAGATTATGAATCTGCCAATAAATACTTCATAAATGTGTGTCATTGTCTGCCCCTCCATTTTTGTATGGGTGGAGGATAGAAATAAGCATTCTATAGCTTGGTACCTGGTTGAGTGTTCACATTATATTGCAGAAGGACCTGGGTTCAACCCCCCCCCCCCACCTGTAGAGGGGAAACTTCACAAGTGATGAAGCAGGTTTGCAGGTATTTCTCTCTCCCTATCTCCCCTCTCAATTTCTCTCTACCCTATCTCCAAAAAGGGGGAGGGGTCATCAGAAGTCGTGAATTTGTCGTACAGGCACTGAGTCCCAGCAATAGCCCTGGTGGAAAAAAAGGAAAGAAAAAAGTGTTCTTTATCCCAGCCCTTTAGTCCTTTGTCTATTTTCCCCCTCTATTGGTGGCAGAATAGTGATCAGTAGTTCCTAACCCTCCCATTTGAGAATCATACTTAAGATGTAGATAGTTGTTGAAGGGAACACCAACCTAGGGAGCCAGGTGATGGCACATCTGGTTGAACTCACTCATTAAAATACCTGGTTTCAAGGCCCTGGTCTCCTCTTCGGTGGGGGTTGGGGTGGGAGGGAAGAGGAAGCTTCATGAATGGTGAAACATTGTTCTCTTTCTCTCTACATTTCCCTTATCTCAATTTCTCTTGATACACAAACAACTAACCCGGTAAACTGGCTTGCTGTTGTGGTTTCCAATGCCAATCCGTACAAAACATCCTGTGACCGTTTTAGCAAAGAAGGGCATGTGACACCAGCGTTCTAGTTTATGCCGTGATAATCGAACCCTATTCAATTCTTCAGGCAAAGAGACAGGCTGTGATTTTGGAGGGATCTCTTCTTTTCTGTGAGAAACAAAAGGCACAGGGAAAAGTGGTCATCATAAAACAGAGGAAGATAAATAATACCTTTTTCTTAAAAATGTAACTCATTCAAAATACATGTGATTGGTACTGCAAAGAGAAAATAAATGAAGCCCTCAGAAAAAAGCTCTAATAAAATCATTTTTGTACAGAGTAATGTGAATGAATTTGAATGAGGCTGGCATCCTAGGTCATCTATCAGAGTAAGAAAACTAATGGGGGCTTGGGCGGTAGCACAGTGAATTAAGCACACATGGTGCGAAGCGTAAGGACTGACATAAGGATCCCAGTTCGAGGCCCCGGCTCGCCACCTGCAGAGGGGTTGCTTCAAGAGCGGTGAAGCAGGTCTGCAGGTGTTTATCTTTCTCTCCCACTCTCTATCTATCCCTTCTTTCTCCATTTTTCTCTGTACTATCTAACCACAATGACATCAATAACAACGATAAGGGCAACAAAAGGGAAAAAACAGTCTCCAGGAGCAGTGGATTCGTGGTACAGGCACCAAGCCCCAGCAATAACCCTGGAGGGAAAAAAAGAAAAGAAAAAGAAAAAAGAAAGAAACTAATGGAAGAGAACATGGAGTTTCTACCCATCTGGCCCAGATGAAATGTCCAGGAGTGCACGCTAATAAGAGTTAACAGAGGAGTGTAGTCTGAGAACTGAGTACTAGGGAAAGTTTAGTAACTCTGGGAACTGAACCAGACCAAAGTCCATGGCTTGAAGCATCTTCCTAATGAATCTACTTTTCCTGAATATCAGAGTGCAATGTGGAGTGCTTACTCTTCTTCTTCATCGGATGATGATGTTCGGGATGAGCGATCTGACTTTTCACTGGATTTATCATCTTCCTCCTCCTCTTCATCATCAGAGTACACCTCACTGGTTTTCAATGGCTGCTTTTTAGCGAGGAGCTCAGCTAAAAGAAAACATAAATACTTAAGTTTTCTTAATAAGAAACTAAAACATTTTTCAACCTTGAAAAAGAACTGAAACACAAAAAAGGACTTGGGTCTTCATTAGGTTGGATTGTGATTATAAATATCAAGCCTCAACAGAAAAAAAAGGGCTGGAACTTTTGTTATTCAATAGGTAGAAAAGGTGATCTATAATATTAACAGCTGTATTTTCTTTATATATATATTGCCTCTAGGGTTATTGCTGGGGTTCGGTACCTACACCACGGACCCACCGCTCCTGGAGGCTATTTTTTTCCTTTTTGGTTATTCCTTTTTGGTTATCATTGTTATTTTTTCCTTTTTGGTTATCATTGTTGTTGTTGGATAGGACAAAAAGAAATTGAGAGAGGAGGGGAGACAGAGATGGGGAGAGAGAGATAGACACCTGCAGACCTGCTTCACCACCTGTGAAGTGACCCCCCCTGCAGGTGGGGAGCCAGGGGTTCAAACAAGGATCCTTATGCCAAACCTTGCACTTTGTGCCATGTTAACCAACTGTGCTACAACCTGGCCCCTGTATTTTTATTTTTTGATGCCAGGGACTGAGCACAGGGCCTCATACATTCTGTCACAGGAGCCACTGGCTCTGACACACACACAGTTTGTATGTGTGTCCCCTGCCATATTTATTTTTTATTATTTCTGGGCCATTTTTTCCATTTATTGGATAGGATAGACAGAAACGGAGAGGGGTGGGGGAGCTAGAGGGAGAAAGACAGACACCTGCAGACCTGCTCCACCACTTGTGAAACGGCCCCCTTGAAGGTGGGGCCCCCCAGTATTTACTCATGAGCAAGAGAACCAGAGCATCATTCTAACACATGTGATGCCAGAGATCAAATTCAGGCTCTCATGCTTGAGATTCCATCACTTTATCCACTAGGCTACCCCCCAGGTCACAATAATTGTTCCTTTTTTGCCTCCAGAGTTACACTGGGGTTCAGTGCCATGCCAGCACTACAAATTCACTGCTCCTGGTGGACATTTTTTTCTACTTTACTGGATAGGACAGAGAGAAATTGAGAAAGAGGAGAGAAGAGAGAGGGGGAGAGAAAGAGAGACACCTGTAGATCTGCTTCACTGCTTGTCAAGTGTCTTCCCTGCGAGTGGGGAGCTAGATCCTTGCATGGGTCTATGTGCTTCGTACTATGTGCACTAAAACTGGTATATCAGTGTACAGCCTCCACAGTAATTGCTCTTTGATGCACAAGATGCTTAAAGATAGGCAGTAAGATGGGAAAAAGCTCATAGATGACTTCAGTTTTTGAGGAAATTTTGATTTTGAGAACAACCCAAATGTCCACATAGAAGATTGACTGAAACATCTCTGGTACAGCCAACCCCCACCCCCCACTCCTACCCAAAAAAAAAGAGCAAGGTATTATAGTACATCCAAATTCAGGTTGTTTTTTCTTTTTTCTTTTTCCCCCTTTGACCAGAGCACTGCACAGCCCTGGCTTATGGTGGCCTGGGAAACTGAATTTGTGACTTGAGAGCCTCAGGCATGCTAAGTTTCTTGCATAACCATTATATTATCTCCCCCACCCCCAGAGAATATAACCAGGGCACAGGGGATGCTGAGGATTAAATCTCATGATTCCAAGCTCAGTATTTTATTCAGTGCACTACTACCCAGATCCATTATAAATTTTTTGGCTTTCCTCTTTTTTCTCCTACCAGAGCACTGCTCAGTTCTCGTGTATGGTAGTGCTGAGGTTTCAACTTTTTAAACTTGCTATCTTGGAGCCACAAGCAAAAAAGCCTTCCTGCATAAAATGCTATTTCCCAAGCCCTATAATGTGTTTTTAAACTGAAGTTCTTTTTATTTTATGTACAGAGATGTCATTTCTACTGTAAATGTCTTGAATGGCCAATTCCAGGAGGTACCCTCAGTCCAACTTTATGAATCCAATGTCCTTTGCGTACTGGCAGAAACACTGACGGCACAGGTTGAGGTCGTATTTCCGGGTCAGACCATGCAGGTTTGAAATGACTCAGCAAGAGCGAGAACCCTGGCTGAATTTTCTCGGGTGGCTCAAATAGAGCAGCTGATGACCCACCTTGCTTTGTCGAGCACAAGGCAAAAGGAAGAGGCAAGTTTACGCATGTGCTCTTCAAATTTTGTAGCCCTATAATTAAAATTTTTTTTTTTTTTTAACCAGAGCACTGCTCAGCTCTGGTTTATGGTGGTACGGGGAATTGAACCTCAGAATCTGGAACCTCAGGCATGAGAGTCTCTTTGCATAACCATTATGCTATCTACCCCCACCCTAGTTTTTTTTTTAAGAATTTATTTATTTATTCATGAGAAAGATAGGAGTAAAGAAAGAACCAGATATCACTCTGGTACATGTGCTGCAGGAACGAGAACTCAGGACCTCATGGTTGAGAATCCAATGCTTTACCCACTGCACCACCTCCCAGACCACTAGCCCTATAATTTTTTTATTTGATTTTTTTGCCACCAGGATTATACCTAATATTTGGTGCTTACATGGTGATGTTCTGGTTCTCTCCCAATTACAATGCGTGCTTTATTTAAGAACCTGACTAAAGTGATTAAATTAGTATATATAAAGTATAAATTTATTAGAGAAAATGGAAACTGATTTGACATTTAATGTGAATTGACTTTTAATATTACAGAATTCATTTGTTACTATTTTTTAGACAAGGTACTGTCATTGTGGTTATATTTGAAATAAAAGAGCTCTTTTCAAGACACCTTTAAAAAATTACTTATTTTAGAGACAGAGAAATTGAGAGAGAAGGAGTTTGGGGGGTAACACATATGGTACTGCTTGACAACTTGTGAAGGTTCCCCTTTGCAGGTGAGGACTGGGGACTTGAGCCCAGGGGCCCCTGAGCATGGGTAACATGTGTAGTCAGCAAGGTGTGTCACCAAGACACTTACTGAAATATAATGATGCTGGAATTTGTTTTGCAATAGCCAATGAGCTGAGCACTGAGGCTGAACTATAATTTAATGGACATTAATTATATTATCCTGTGTTGTGTTTGGAATTTTACACAGCAAAAGAGCTAATGAAGGAGGAAAATAAGATGGGTAACAGGAAATCAAACCTCATGACCAGAAACAAAGTTGCCATTACACTGTTCCCACTTACCAGTTCTGTTCTTCCGTTTTTCTCGCTCTGCTTTTAGCTCCTCCATGGCTTGAGATTTCTTATCTAGCTTCTCATCCCGTTTGGAACGCCTTTCCTTATTGTGGGATGTTACCTGGGAAGAAAAGTATGCTTAAGATGGCTTTAAAAAATCAATAGTGGAGGCTGGGCGGTAGTGCAGTGGGTTAAGTGCACATGGTGAGAAATATAAGGACCGGCTTAAGAATCCAGGTTTGAGCCCCCGGCTCCCCACCTGCAGGGGGGGTCGCTTCACAAGTGGTGAAGCAAGTCTGCAGGTGTTTTCCTCTCCTCCTCTCTCGATGATTTCTCTCTGTCCTATCCAATAACAACAGCAATAACAACAATAATAATAACAAAAATGATAAACAACAAGGGCAACAAAAAGGAAAAAAATAACTGCCTCCAGGAGTGGATTCGTAGTGCAGGAACTGAGCCCCAGCAATAACTCTGAAGGCAAAAAAATAAACCAACAGTTAGGGGTCAGTGAAATAACTCAGTTGGATAGTGAGCTGCTTTGCCATGTGTGCAAACCAGGCTTGAGCCCAGTCCCCATCACACTGAACAAAGCTTCAGTGTTGTGGTGTTTCAGTCTTTCTGTGTCAAAACAAAAACCAACCAACCAACTAAGCAAACAAAAACTAACGGTGAAAAGATTCTCTAAAGCATTAATCTCTCCAGTACAAATTTATATTGGCTGTTGAAACTGAAACTTATTGAAAGGGAGAGAGCATCCTCTTGTGGACAGAGGGACAAAACAGAACACAAAACAGTCATGCCTGCCCTATCTTATCTTCCTTAGTAGTAAAGCATACAAATACAAGAATTAAAAAGCACAGAAATAGGGGGCTGGACAGTGGCACACCTGGTAGAGTGCACACATTACCACGAACAAGGACCTGTGTTCCTACTCCACACCTGCAAAGGGGAATACTTCATGAATGGTGAAGCAAGTCTGCAGGTGTCTAGCTCCCATTTGTCTCCCAACTTCTTTGTCCTATTAAATAAAATAGGGAAGAAAAAAAGAAAAAGTGGTCTCTGGTATCAGTGGATTTGTAGTGCAGGCACCATCGATAACTCTGGTGGCAAGTAAAAAAAACAAACAGAAAAACCCCACAACATTATTTAGAAACACACTCCTAGGAGGGTAGATGGCATAATAGTTATGCAAGCAGCTCTCATGCCTGAGGCTCCAGGATCCCAGGGTCAATCCCCCATACCACCATAAGCCAGAGCTGAACAGTGCTCTGATATATGTATATATAGAAAGGGTGTTGGGCGGTAGCGCAGTGGGTTATGGGCAGGTGGTGCAAAGTGCAAGGACCAGCGTAAGCGATCCTGGTTCAAGACCCCAGCTCCCCACCTACAGGGGAGTCACTTCACAGGTGGTGAAGCAGGTCTGCAGGTGTCTGTCTTTCTCTCCCCCTCTCTCTTCATTTCTCTCTGTCCCAACAATAACAACATCAAGAACAACAATAATAAGTACAACAACAATAAAAAACAAGAGCAACAAAAGGGAAAATAAATATTTAAAAAAGAAAAACACTCCTATACCATAGCTGGCATGCATATATATATATATATATATTTTTTTTTTTTGCTATCAGGGTTGTTGCTGAGGCTCCACTCCCAATGGAATTTTTTTTTTTTAAATAAAAAGGGAACACTAACAAAACCATAGGATAAGAGGGGTACAACTCCACTCCACACAATTCCCACTACCAGAATTCTTAAGATACAGAGTGAGAAACAGGGGGAAAGAGACACAGAGAAGAGAGACACCACAGCACCACTGCTCAAGCACAAATTCCAGCATCATTATATTTCAACTATGAACATTTCAGTAGGTGTCTTGGTGGCACACCTGGCTGAGTATACGTTACCCCTGGGCTTAAGTCCCCAGTCCTCGCCTGCAATGGGGGGAAGCTTTACAAGTTGTCAAGCAGTGCCACAGGTATCCCTCCCACCCCGTCTCTCTCTCATCTCCTCCTTTGCTCTCATGAAGCTTCCCTTGTGCAGGTGCTCCCATGTGGTGGTTAGAGGATATATACGAGGGGAGCCATTCTCTGCGCCCCACAACTAGTATTTATTATCAATGAAACTTGTTGTAAAAAAAAAAAAAAAAAAAAGAGGTAACTGGGACTGGGTGGTGGCACACCAGGTTGAGTGCACATACTGCAATGTGCAAGGACCCAGGTTCAAACCCCTAATCCCCATCTGCAGGGGGAAAGCTTTGTGAGTGGTGAAGCATTGTTATAGATGTCTCTCTCCTTCTCCCCCTTTCCTCTTGATTTCTAGGGGGGGCAGGGTGGTATTGTAGTGGGTTAAGCGCACATGGCACAAGGATGCCAGTTAGAACCCCCAGCTCCCCACCTGCTCGCGGGGGAGGGGGGCACTTCATGAGCGGTGAAGCAGGTCTGCAGGTGTCTTTCTGTCCCCCCTCTGTCTTCCCCTCCTCTCCATTTCTCTCTGTCCTATCCAACAACAACAGCAATACCAACTATATAACAACAATAACATGGGCAACAAGGACGAAAAAAATGGGGAAAATGGCCTCCAGGAGCACTGGATTTGTAGTGCAGGCACTGAGCCCCAGCAATAACCCTGGAGGCAGAAATAGAGATAACTGACTTTCCTGGTTCTAATATTTTCACCTCAGTAAATATATTAAATTATCTGGCTACCTAGGTCAAGGGGTTTACCAACTTTCTCTTAAGAATGTTTAAACACTAGTTGACTACTTTTCAAATGTAGAATTGAGTCAAGAATTCCTAAAGAGAGTGTGGTCTGGGAGTTGGTGCAGTGGATAAGGCTTTGTACTCTCATGTATGAGGTCCTGAGTTCAATCCCTAGCAGCACATGTTCCAGAGTGATGTCTGGTTCTTTCTCTCACTCCTACCATTTCTCATGAATAAATAAATAAAATGTTAAAGAAAAAAAAGAATTCCTAAGGAGTGTAATAGCATAGCTAATGGCGAAATGATATGTCTAGAGATAAATGAAAGCTGCATAAATGAAAATTGTAAGGTGCATCCCAGGATGATTAATGCATAACCATCTTTCACTATTTAATATATTTTAAAAATTATCTTGGTTAGAGAAATTGAGAGGAGAGGGGAAGGCAGAGAGACACCTGTAGCACTATTTTAATGCTCGTGAAGGTTCCCCTGCAGATGGGGACCGGGGGCTTGAACTTTATGCACTGTAATGTGTATGCTCAACCACAGATGCACTACCACCTGGCCCATAACTATCTTATCAATACAGATCTACAAAATAAGTAAGATTAACCCAATAAAAATATGGGTCAAAGCACTAAATACACAAGTGCTCTCTATAGGTTTTATTCTTTGCAGACATGGACCATTGACTCTCATACCTGAGATTCCTGAATCTGTGTCAGCTTTTTCTTTTCCTGTTCTTCTTCTTGCTTTTTCTTTTTTTCTTTCTTTTCTTTCTTTTTGGCTGTTTTCAGTTTTTTCTTGATTTCAAATCTGGTTAAAAGATATTTGTTTGCTTTTTAAGTGGCAAAGGTATATCTGGAACACTGACTTCTATTAGGAGAAAATAAGCAGGAGCAAGTGGCTTCCTACAAGAAACTCCTATACACTTTGTAAGTACATTAAAAACACTGACTCTAAACACACCAAAGATTGGGAGTCAGGCAGTACTGCAGCGGGTTAAGTGCACATGGTGCAAAGGGCAAGGACCAGTGTAAGGATCCCGGTTCGAGCCCCCAACTCCCCACCTGCATGTGAGTCGCTTTACAGGCAGTGAAGATGGTCTGGAGGTGTCTATCTTTCTCTCCCTCTCTGTCCTATCCAACAATAACGACATCAATAACAACAATAATAACTACAACAACAATAAAAAAAGGGCAATAAAAGAGAAAATAAATAGATTAATTAAAAAAATATACCAAAGATACATGAACATATCAGGTCAAATAGATTTCTTTCTTTCTTTCTTTCTTTCTTTCTTCCTTTCTTCCTTTCTTCCTTTCTTTCTTATTTTTACCAGAGAAGTGCTCAGCTCTGGCTTATGATAGTGTGGGAGACTGAACCTGGGTACTTGTAGCCTCAGGCATGAGAGTCTGTTTGCATAACCATTATACTATCTACCCCCACCTTCAAATAGATTTCAAAGAGAGAAAATACTAAGAATATTACACTTGGGGGCTGGGTGGCAGCATATCTGTTTAAGTGTGCACACACTAGCATGCATAGTAGTAGAACCCTGGTGGTTCAAGCCCCGCTCCCCACCTGCTGGTGGGAAAAGTTTTCTCCCCCTCTCCTCTCAATTTCTCTCTGTGCTATCAAGGGAAAAAATGGCTGCCAGGAGTGGTGGATTTATTGTGTAGGCATGGACTCCAGAAATAACCCTGGTGGCAATTAAAAGAAAATTAGTGAGGAGTTAGGCGGTGGTACAGTAGGTTAAGCGCACACGGCACAAAGCGCAAGGTTCGGCGTAAGGATACTAGTTCAAGCCCCTGGCTCCCCACCTGTAGGGGGAGTCTCTTCACAAGCAGTGAAGCAGGTGTGCAGATGTCTATTTTCTGCTCCCTCTCTGTCTTCTCCTCCTCTATCCATTTCTCTCTGTCCTATCTAACAAGGACAACATCAATAACAACAACAATAACTACAACAATAATAAATAACAAGGGCAACAAAAGGGAAAATAAAAAAAAGAGTACAATGGGGTTGGGGTGACAGTATAATGGTTATGTAAAAAAGCTTTCATGCTTGAGGCTCTGAGACCCCAGGTTCAATCCCAGCATCACCAGAAGTCAGAGTGGAGCAGTGCTCTGGTCTTTTCTCTCTCTCTGTTTCTTTGTAATATATATATATATTAACTAATAATATATATATATTACAATGAAACGACAGAGATAAAATGTCACTTTTTTTTTAATGAGGGAGATTAATGCTTTACAGTGCTATCATTGAAATATTCACACAATTTCTTTATGTAACAGGCCCCCAGAGTTATCTTCCTATCCTCCCTCCCTCCCCCTAGACTTTGCAGATATCATGTCCAGTTCATGTTTCACTTTGTGCTCTTCCTCCCCAAAGTTCTTTGCTTTATTACATCAGCATCACTTTTTTTTTTTGCCTCCAGGGTTATTGCTGGGGCTCAGTGCCTGCACCATGAATCCACTGCTCCTGGAGGCCATTTTTTTCCCCCTTTTGTTGCCCTTGTTGTTGTTATTACTGTTATTGTTGATGTCGTTCATTGTTGGATAGGACAGAGAGAAGTCGAGAGAGGAGGGGAAGATAGAGAGGGGGAGAGAAAGACAGACACCTGCAGACCTGCTTCACTGCCTGTGAAGTGATTCCCCTGCAGGTGGGGAGCCGGGGTTTCGAACCGGGATCCTTCCGCCGGTCCTTGCGCTTTGCACCATATGTGCTTAAACCGCTGCACCACCGCAGGACCCCCAATATCACATCTTTTAAGTGGTCAGGACATAGGCTACAGACACCACCTCATTTTATTTTATCTTTCTACATTAAAAAATATATGAATAAGATCAAAGAAAAAAAAAGATCAAAGATCTGAATGTTAGACTAGAAACTCTAAAATGTATAAAAGAAAAATGTCAGTGAAACTTTACAGTATCTTCACATCAAAGTTGTATTTGGGGGCTCATCCTGATAGGCATGGAAAATGAAAAAAAAAGTAAATAAATAGGATTACATGAAACTAAAAAGTTTTTTTTTTCTTTTTAATTATCTTTATTTAAAGATAGAGACTGGCAGAAGTCAAGAGGGAAGGGGGAGGTAGGGATGGATATAGACAGACACCTGCATCACTGCTTCACCATTTGCAAAGCTTTCTCCCTAACAGGTGGGGACCAGGGGCTTGAACCTGCATTATTCACAATAGCCAAAAGTGGAAGCAGCCTCAATGCCTACAGACAGACCACTGCCTAAAAGAAGTGGGAAATATATTCCATGGGATACTATTCTGCAATCAAAAAAGATAATATTGTATCCTTTAGGACAAAATGGAACTGGAGTGGAATATGTAGAGATGGAATCTAAAGTTATGTGGATACACATAACTTGCAAAAAATAAAACAAGTCTCCATAAAGAAAGGGAGATGTAAAATTCATCTCATCTATGATTACAGAATCATATATATAGAAAAATCTAAAAAAAAAAGGAGTCGGGAAAAAAATCTAAAAAAAAAAAAAGGAGCAGGTTAAGCGCACATGGCGCTTTGCGCCAGAACCAGCTTAAGGATCCCGTTTTGAGCCCCGGCTCCCCACTGGCAGGGGAGTCGCTTCATAAGCAGTGAAGCAGGTCTGCAGGTGTCTGTCTTTCTCTCCCGTCTGTGTTCCCTTACTCTGTCCTATCAAACAATGACAACATCAATAACAACAACAATAATAACTACAACAAGGGCAACAAAAAGGAATAAATAAATAATTAAAAAACAAAACAAAAAAACTAAGACTACTAAAGTTAATGAGTGGCCATCAAAATAGCTCACTTGGATAGTGCACTGCTTTGCCATGTCCATGACTCAGGTTTGAAATGGCCCTACAGCACTGAAGGAAGCTTCGGTGCTGTGGTTTCTTTCATTCTCTTTCTGCCTACATCTAAAAATAAATAAATAAAAATAATAAAGGGCAAGGGGAGGTCGTAGAAGATAGCATAGTGGTAATACAAAAGATATTCAGGGACAGGTGGTAGCACAGCTGTTACATATTACAATGTACAAGGATCCCAGTTTAAGCCCCTGGTCCCCATTTGTAGGGGCAAAGCTTCATGATTGGTGAAGCAGTACTATGGGTATCTCTCTCCCTGTTCCTACCAATAAAAAAAAAAAAAAATTTTATACACGAGGTTCTCTGACACCCCAGACTTATATTTCTCTTAAGCTTTGCACCTACAAAGGATGGCTCTAACTTTGAAATTGGCAAAATTATTTTATTAATGAGTTACATCATTACTTTAAAAAATTTTTTTCTTTGTTTAAATGTTTCTTTTTTTTTTTTAACTTAATTTTATTTGATAGAACAGAGAGAAATAGAGAGGGAGAGACAGGAAAAGAGAGACTGACACTGTGGCTCTGATTCACTGCTTGTGAAGCCTTCCCCCAGCCAGCAGGGGCTGGGGGTTCCAAGCCGGGTCCTTGTAATATGTGCACTTAACCAAGTGCGCCACCATCCAGCCCCCAACCTTACCTTCTTTTCAACACCTCTCTCTTCTCTATACGATTGAACAGCTCTTGTTCTCTCTCCTTCTCTGTCATTTGTTCCAGACGGGCCCTGTCCTCTTCATCTCCCATAAGGTCTTCTCCATAGCCATCATGAAATTCCTCATCTTCCGAGGAAGAATCTGAATCTGAACTGGAGGAGGAACTGTTGCTATCAGAATCAGACACTTCACCTGAAACAAAGGTCACAAAGTAAGATTAGGCTACACATGACACAGTACTGGTAATCAATTAGACTTGTCTCTCTGGGTAATGTGGCACACCCTATGGTGTCTCCCTCTTCTCCCCAAAACCATTGACCTGCCTTGAGCAAACACAAACATAGATCAGGTAAAGTTGGGCTAGAATAGGAAACCAGCATATCCTTATTTAATCAAGGTTTTTGTTGTTGTTTTGATTCTTAAAAAATAGCAGACCATGAGGTGATGGAGTGGATAAGACCTTGGACTCTTAAGAATGAGATCCTAATCCTGGCATTGTGCATGTGCCAGAATGATCCTCTGTTTTCTTCTCTCCCTCTTGCTCTAAATACATAAATAAATCTTTAAAAAATAGTTAACATTTCCATGTACTTTGTTGTTGTCCACATTTATTATGTATTTTGCCAAAGTCAGAGAGTAAGTTGGATTTATGCCTAGGATCATACATTGCATGAGGCTGCAGTCTCTCTAGCATCCTTTAGTCTGCAACAGTCATTCTTCTTCATGTCACTGGAATCTCGAAGAATAAAACCCTGAAAGTAGTCTAATGGATTTTTAGGAAGGAGTGGGGATAATATTGTATTTGAATACCACTCATCTGATATAACTATAGAGCTCTATGCCTCCACTCCCCTCCAACGTTAACCACCATAGTTCTGCCAAGTTCACAGATATGGGTTGATTATTTTATATATATATATATTCTTTTTTGTTTTAATTCTCTATATTCCACTTATGAGTGAAATCACTCTAGTTTTCCTTCACTTCTTTACGTACTTCACTAATCATAGTATTATGTCTTTTGGTAAAGAATCATCTTCTCCGTACTTCATAAGTGTAACTATAAAGAGATGCTCTGAGCCAGATTAAACATCTGGCTACTCAACAAACATTCATATTTAGTGATGCATATCTGAAGTCTTGGGTGTGATTCCAGCACTACGTAAAATAACAGAGTGATATCTTGCTCTCTCTCTCTTTCATGTTAAAAAAAAGGGGGGATTGGGCGGTAGACAGAGGGTTAAGTGCATATGGTGCAAAACGCAAGGACCCACTTAAGGATTTCAGTTTGAGGCCCCAGCTTTCCACCTGTAGGGGAGTTGCTTCACAGGTGGTGGAGTAGATCAGCAGGTGTCTATCTTTCTCTCCCCGTCTCCCCTCCTCTCTCAATTTCTCTCTGTCCTATCCAACAACAACAACATCAGTGGCAATAACAACAATAACTACAACAACAAGGGAAACAAAATGGGATAAAATGGCCTCCAGGAGCAGTGGATTCACAGTGCAGAAACCGAGCCTCAGTAATAACCCTGGAGGCAAAAATAAAAAAAGTCTGGGGTCAGGCGGTAGTGAAATGGGTTAAGCACACATGGCATGAAGCGCAAAGACTCTGTCTTTTTTTTTTTTTAATATTTATTTCCTTTTGTTGCCCTTGTTATTTTATTGTTGTAGTGATTGTTGTTGTTATTGATGTCATTGTTGTTGGATAGGACAGAGAGAAAGCAAGAGAGGAGGGGAAGACAGAGAGGGGTTGAAAGATAGACACCTGCAGACCTGCTTCACCACTTGTGAAGTGACTCTCCTGCAGGTGGGGAGCCGGGGGATCGAACCAGGATCCTTATGTTGGTCCTTGCGCTTTGTGCCACGTGCACTTAACCCACGGCGCTACAGCCTAACTACCCGTCTTCTTGTCCTTTCTCTATTTTTCTCTGTCCTATACAGCAATAACAACAACAGCAGCAATAAACAATACAGCAACAAACGGGAAAAAATAGCCTCCAGGAGCAGTGGATTTGTAGTGCAGGCACCAAGTGCCAGCAATAACCCTGTAGGCAAAAAAAAAAAAAAAAAAAAAAAATTAAGGGGTGAGTAGTGGCATACCCAATAAAATATGCATGTTATAGTGTGCAAAGAACTAAGTTCAAGCCCCCAGTTCCCACCTGCAGGGGGGGAAATTTCAGGAGTTATATAGTGCTGCAGGTATCTATCTTCTCCTTCCCTCTCAATTTCTGTCTCTTTCCAAAATAAAAAAAAATATTAAAATTTATAAATAAAAATGTTTTTTATAAAGTTAAACTGGGAGTCTACAGTAGCGCAGCGGGTTATGCGCATGTGGTGTGAAGTGCAAGGACTGGTGTAAGGATCCCAGTTTGAGTCCTGGGCTCCTCACCTGCAGGGGAGTCACTTCATAGGTGGTGAAGAAGGTCTACAGATGTCTATCTTTCTCTCCCCCTGTCTTCCCCTCTTCTCTCCATTTCTCTCCATCCTATCCAACAACAAAAACATCAATAATAACGACAATAATAACTACAACAATAAAACAAGGGCAACAAAAGAGAATAAATGAAAAAAAAAGTTAAACTGAAAGCTTAAGCTTTTAAAAAAGTTAACTGGGTGGTCGGGCGATAGCGCAGCAGGTTAAGCGCATGTGGCACGAAGCACAGGGACCGGCATAGGGATCCTGGTTTGAACTCCCAGCTCCCCACCTGCAGGGGAGTCGCTTCACAGGCAGTGAAGCAGGTCTGCAGTTGTCTGTCTTTCTCTCCCCCTCTGTCTTCCCCTCCTCTCTCGATTTCTCTCTGTCCTATCCAACAATGAATGACATCAACAACAACAATAATCACCACTAACAAGGACAAC
This sequence comes from Erinaceus europaeus, assembly GCF_950295315.1. Classification (NCBI taxonomy): domain Eukaryota; kingdom Metazoa; phylum Chordata; class Mammalia; order Eulipotyphla; family Erinaceidae; genus Erinaceus; species Erinaceus europaeus. The sequence goes on along the minus strand of NC_080177.1, from coordinate 46,859,520 downwards.
AAAAGGGGGGGGGATAGCCTCCAGGAGCAGTGGATTCATGGTGCAGGCCCTGAGCCCCAGCAATAACCCTGGAGGCAAAAAAAAAAAAAAAGAAAAGAAAAAAGTTAAACTGAAAGCTTAAGCATTGGACTCTTATTCACAAGGCCTAAGATAATTTCCCAACACTACTGCATCTGGAAAATAAAGCTCTACAGGGAATAGAGTGGTAGTGCAGCGGGTTAAGCACACGTGGCACAAAGCACAAGGACCAGTGTAAGGATCCCAGTTCAAGCCCCCAGCTCCCCACCTGCTGGGGAGTCACTTCACAAACAGTGAAACAGGTCTACAGGTGTCTTATCTTTCTCTTCCCCTCTCTATCCCCCCCCCCATTTCTCTCTGTCCTATCCAGCAACATTAATAAAAACAATAACTACAACAATAAAACAAGGGCAACAAAAAGGAAATAAATAAATAAATATTGAAAAATATTTTTTAAAAATAAAGCTCTACATATGGTTTTCTCATAACAATAAGAAAGGGGGCTAGGCAGTGACACACTTAGTTGAGTACACACATTACTTCCACAAGGACCAGGATTTAAGCCCCAGTCCCTACCTGTAAGGGGAAGCTTCACAAGTGGTGAAGCAGTGCTGCAGGTGTCTCTCCGTATCACATCCCCCTTCCCCTCATAATTTTTAATTTTTTATTATCTTTATTTTATTTATTGGATAGAGATAGTCAGAAATCGTGAAGGAGGAGATAGAGAGGAAGAGAGACAGGGCAGGGGTAGATAGCATAATGGTTATACAAAGAGACTCTCATGCCTGAGGCTCCAAAGTCTCAAGTTCAATCCTCTGCACCACCATAAGCCAGAGCTGGTACAAAATAATAATGATAATAAAGATGTACATATGCATTTATTAAAATAGGTGGGACAGATACCTGCAATACTACTTCACCACTCACAAACCTTTCCCCGTTGGTGGGGACTAGGAGCTCGAACCTGGGTCCTTGAGCATTGTAACATATGTACTCAACCAGGTGCGTCACCATCTGTCCCTAATTTTTAATTTTCCTGTGTGTTGAGTGGCCTGTGAGGTAGCACAATGGACTGAGCACTGGACTCTCAACCATGAGGTACTCAGTGTGATCCCCAGTACCACATGTGCCAGGGTGATGCTCTTTCTTTCTCTCATAAATAAATATTTAAAAAAATATTTTATTGGGAGTCGGGTGGTAATGCAGCAGGTTAAGTGCAGGTGGCACAAAGCACAAGGACCAGTGTAAGGATCCAGTTCGAGACCCCGGCTCCCCACCTGCAGGGAGTCGCTTCACAAGTGGTAAAGCAGGTCTGCAGGTGTCTTTCTCCCTCTCTATCTTCCCCTCCTCTCTCCATTTCTCTGTCCTGTCCAACGATGATATCAATAATAACTACAATGAAACAAGGGCAACAAAAGGGAATAAATAAATATTTAATAATGAGGTGGGGAGCCGCGGGCTTGAACCGGGATCCTTAGGCCAGACCTTGCGATTTGTGCTACCTGCGCTTAACCCACTATGCTATCGCCTGACTCCCCCCCCCCCACTTTCCTTTCTATTATATTTGGTTGGATGGAGAGAAATTGAGGAGTGGGAGGCAGGGAGGGAAAGACAGTGTTGTATGCTTTACATTGGGTTCTTCTAGCTCTCCCCCTGCCAAGAAAATTGGTTCAGTCCTGCTAGTTTCGCGGGCCCACTGGTCCCTGCCCCAAGGAACCCCGAGAGAGTTCCAGAGTGACAGAGTTGGAGAGTTCTTGGCGCCGCTGCGGGGGAAGGAAGCAGCAGAGTTTTGTTTGGTGATTAGTTTGGTTTAGCTTATGAATCGTTTTTGAATAAAGAAATACAGCTTCCCTGCCCAGCCATGTGTCTGCGAGTCTCTGTTGCCCGCCCGTGAAGCTAGCCCGGCCTGCTGGAGCCTCTGAATTTTAACAACAAGACAGCAAGCTTTTTCACAAGTGATATGACAGTATTACAGCTCTTTGTCTTTCTCCTGCCTTCTCTCAATTTATCTGTCTCTATGCATGAAAGAGAGAGAAAAAAAAAAAAAGGCCGCTCTGGGCAGGGATGTCATCATGCAGGCACTGAACCCTAGCAATAACTCTGGTGGCAAACATCAAACTGCTTGACTGAATTTGAAGTAACATCACCTGCATGTGCTTAAAGTATCAGGTTAGTTCAATTCTATACAAGCCAGTCAGTCTGCATACAAACATGACTTTTTAAAATGAAATGTGGGAACCTGGTAAGTTGGGAAGTGATGCAATAAATAAGGTGTTGAACTCTCAGGCATGAAGCTCCAACTTTGATCCCCAGCATCAAATATATCCAAGTGATGCTCTGGCCCTCTCCCTCTATCTCATTAATTAATATATCTCAAAAAGAAAAGAAATGCAGCACCTAGGGAGCTGATGCAGGACTTTCAAGAGTGAGGTCCTGAAGCCCTGAGTTTGATCACTGGTAACACATATGTCGGAGCAATTTTTGAATTCTTTTTTTATTTAAGTGCCACCAGGTTATTGATGCCTGCAAAACAAATCCATTGTTCCTAATAGCCAGTTTCCTTCCTGCCTTCCTTCCTTCCTTCACAGAAAAAAATTGAGAGGGAAGAGGGAGATGGGGGAAGGGGGCACACCTAGAGCACTGCAGGTGAGGATTAGGAGCTTGAACCTGGGTCTTGGTACATGGTAATATGTGTGTTCTACTGGATATTTCAAAAGAGCCTCTCTGATTCTCATTAATTAAAAAAAATTTTTTTTTGGATAGAGGCAGAGAGAAATTGACAGGGAAGGAGGAGAAAAAAGGATACCTGCAACACCATTTCACAATTGCATACATGTGTGTGTGTGTATTGGATATGTTTATTGGATAGAGACAGCCAGAAATTGAGAGGGAAGGGAGTGACAGAGAAGATGAGAGAGAGAGAGAGAGAGAGAGACAGGTGTAAAGGTGCAAAGCTTTCTCCATGCAGGTGGGGACCGGGGGCTCAAACCCAGGTCCTTGTGCATTGCAACATGTGCACTCAACCAACTGCACCACCACCAAGGCCCCCACTATATATTTATATATGAATGACTATTTTTATTTTTTAATTAAAAAATTTTTTTTTTAATTCTACCCACCCACCCCAGAGTCTTTTACTTTGGTGCAATACGCCAATTCCAATTCAGGTCCTACCTTTGTTTTCTTTTCTGATCTTGTTTTTCAGCCTGAGAGTGAGATCATCCCATATTCATCCTTCTGTTTGTGACTTATTTCACTTAACATGAATTTGTCAAGGTCCATCCAAGATCGGCTGAAAACGGTCACCATTTTTTACAGCTGAGTAGTATTCCATTGTGTGTATATGTGTGTGTATATATACCACAACTTGCTCAGCCACTCATCTGTTGTTGGACACCTGGGTTGCTTCCAGGTTTTGGCTATTATAAATTGTGCTGCCAAGAACATATGTGTACACAGATCTTTTTGGATGGGTGTGTTGGGCTCCTTAGGATATATCCCCAGGAAAGGAATTGCAGGGTCATAGGGTAGGTCCATTTCTAGCCTTCTGAGAGTTCTTCAGACTGTTATCCACAGAGGTTGGATCAATTTACATTCCCACCAGCAGTGCAGGAGGGTTCCTTTGACCCCACAACCTCTCCAGCATTTGCTGCTGTTACCTTTTCTGATGTATGACATTCTCACAGGAGTGAAGTGCTATCTCGTTGTTGTCTTCATTTGCATTTCTCTGACAATCAGAGACTTGGAGCATTTTTTCATGTTTCTCGGCCTTTTGGATCTCTTCTGTGGTGAATATTCTGTCCATGTCCTCCCCCCATTGTCGGATGGGGTTGTTTGTTGTCTCATTGTTGAGATTTTCAAGTTCTTTATATATTCTGGTTATGAGCCTCTTGTCTGATGTATGGCATGTAAAGATCTTCTGCCAATCTGTGAGGGGTCTCTTGGTTTGGGTAGTAGTTTCTTTAGCTGTGCAGAAGCTTTTTAATTTGATGTAGTCCCATAGATTTATGCTTGTCTTAGTTTTCTTTGTAATTGGATTTGTTTCATTGAAGATGTCTTTAAAATGTATGCGGAAAAGAGTTCTGCCAATATTTTCCTCTAAGTATCTGATAGTTTCCGGTCTAACATCCAAGTCCTTGATCCACTTGGAACTCACTTTTGTACTTGGTGAAATATAGTGGTTCAGTTTCATTCTTCTGCATGTTTCAACCCATTTCCAACACCATTTTTTGAAAAGACTCTGCTTTCCCCATTTAATAGTCTGGGCACCTTTGTCAAAGATTAGATGTCCATAGGTGTGGGAAATTTTCTATGTATTTATTTATTTTCCCTTTTGTTGCCCTTGTTGTTTTTTATTGTTGTTGTAATTATTGTTGTTATTGATGTCATCGTTGTTGGATAGAACAGAGAAATCGGGGGGGGGAGAAAAAGACTCCTGCAGACCTGCTTCACTGCTCGTGAAGCAACTCCCTGCAGGTGGGGAGCCAGGGGTTCGAACCGAGATCCTTACACAGGTCCTTGCGCTTTGTGCCACCTGCACTTAACCCCGCTACACTACTGCCCGACCCCCATGAATGATTTTCTAATGGTTGGGCGGGGGGGGGGGGGGGGGTGAATCAGAACATCATGTTTGAGAGTCCATTGCTTTATCCACTGCGCCACGTCCCAGGCCCTTCTTCATTCATTTAGATTCTCAAAGAAATTATGGTCACTGAAAAATTAAAAATCACTACACTAAGGGCTGAGGTTGTGCTACAATGATGGAAACTCTCACCTCCATTTCTTTTTTTTAATTTACTTATTCCCTTTTGTTGCCCTTGTTTTATTGTTGTAGTTATTATTCTTGTTATTGATGCCGTCGTTGTTGGATAGGAGACAAATGGAGAGAGGAGGGGCAGATAGAGAGGGGGAGAGAAAGACAGACACCTGTATATCTGCTTCACCGCTTCTGAAGAGACTCCTCAGCAGTTGGGGAGCCAGGAGCTTGAACCAGGATCCTTACGCTGGCCCTTGTGCTTCGAGCCATCTGCGCTTAACCCGCTGCGCTACCACCCAATTTCCTGTCATCTCCATTTCTAACTCTACAGCTTCAACCTGCTAGTGGTGGAGAGGTTCAAGCTCATTCCACATTGCTTAGCTCACCTTCCTCAGGGGCTGAGCTCTCAGCTGAGCTGTCTTTGTCCGAACTGCCTGAAGAAGCAGTTTTGCTGGCCTGTTTCTTCATAGTTCCTTTCTTCTCTGTTTTTCTGGTCTTTCCTTTCTTCTTATTTTTATTGCTCCCAAACGTCCACTATAAGGAGGGAAGGAGAAGAAAAAAAGAATGTGAAACTTAAAAAAAGGGCAACTTTATTGGGAAAAGCTGGAAATCCAAAAGTTAAAGAGTCTGACACTCGTGGAAATGATTATTTGTGGAAATATAGCTTTGGGCCCCCCCAAATTTTTTTTATAACATGCACTTTTGAAGATGTGATTGAAACCTCATAGTCTCTGGTTTGTAATTTCTTATGAGTAGGTGAATAACTGACACAATAAACATTTTAATTCATATACTTTTTAATCACAACAAAATAATATTTCAATTTTATGGCAAGTCTAAAACTCAAAGCCAGTTGTTGCAGAAAACTACTTTGGACTGCTGAATGTGGGTTCATTTAGCTAGCTAGGATCATTTAGTTCTAGAGTGTGCCCCAAGAAAGCAGGGGCTAAAGCTAGTTAGCAGAAGACTGCACGAAGCACAGGAACAAAGTGTGAATGAGCACTACTCTTTGGCCTGGAAGGTAGCACTGGTAACAACTACTAGCTAATAGAAAAGAAATCATAAAAATGTGTGTAGGTCCTTAAAAATATCTGTACACAATCTTGGACTGGAGTTGGTGTACTGCACCAAAGCAAAAGACTCTGAGGTGAGAGGGAGGGCTTAGGTCCTGTAACATGATGGCAGAGGAGGACCTAGATGAGGTTAAACTATTATGTGGAAAACTGAGAAATGTTACACATGTACTGTATTTTACTGCTGACTGTAAAGCATTAATCCCCCAATAAAGAAAAGAAAAAAAATCTGCACACATTGTACTGCAACATAGTCATAAACAGAACATTCCATGCACACAAGAAACCTACAATTTGTATTATCCAAGTATAGGCAGATGCCAAAAAAGACCTTAAAAAAATACCAAGATACCATTTAGAGAAATTCACTTTCCAAAAGGATTATACAAATATATCCCTTTTCATTTTTTTAAAAATGATTTATTTAATTAGGGGACCGGACAGTGATACACCTGGTTGAATGCACACTTTTATCATGAGAAAGGACCTGGGTTCAAGTCGCTAGTTCTTTTTTTTCCCCTTTTGTTGCCCTGGTTATTTTATTGTTGTTGTGGTTATTATTGTTGATGTTGTTGTTGGACAGGACAGAGAGAAATCAAGAGAGGAGGAGAGACAGAGAGAGGGAAAGATAGACACCTGTAGACCGGCTTCACCGCCTATGAAACGACTCCCCTGCAGTAGGGAGCTAGGGGCTCAAAATGGGATCCTTACGCAGGTCCTTGCACTTCACGCCATGTGCACTTTACCCTACCTGCTGCACTACTGCCCTACCTCCAAGCCTCCAGTTCCTAACGTGCAGGGGAGAAACTTCACAATGAGTAAAGCAGTACAAAAGGTGTCTTACTCCTTCTCTCCCTCCCTCTCTCCTTCCCCTCTCAATTTCTCCTTGTTCTATCAAAATTAAATATTTTAAAAAGTATATTTACTTGGGTCGGGCAGTAGAGCAGTGGATTAAGCGCAGGTGGTGCAAAGCGCAAGGACTGGAGTAAGGATCCTGGTTCCAGCCCTCAGCTCCCCACCTGCAGGGAATCGCTTCACAAGTAGTGAAGCAAGTCTGCAGGTGTCTAGCTTTCTCTCCCCCTCTGTCTTTCCCTCCTCTCTACATTTCTCTCTGTTCTATCCAATGACATCAATAGTAACTATAACTATAACAAAATATGTGCTACACCAGATGCACCACCACCTGACCCTAAAAAACAAATATTTGAAAATAAATAAGTAAAACAGATATGAGACTCAAGAGTGGCCTTGGATGCTCTGCACAGGGATCTAACAGGTAACAGGGAACATGACAATTCAAGAGTTTTTCCTATACAGCTTTCTTAAAAGGTTTGGTAGATCTTGGAAACAAAATCACCTAAGTACATAAGGCCTGCCCTCTCCACACTCACCTCATCATCACTGTCAGATGTCTCAGAGTCTGAGGAGCCTGCAGGCTGGGTCACAGGTGGCTCCTTCTCCTCAGAGTCACTCCGCTTACGTTTTGCCAAGGACAAGAGCTCCTGACAAGGCAAAGTGGTCACATGAATTTTGTTCAACAAAGATATATCCAAACATAAAAGAGAAAAAAAGCTTGTCATATTAAAGTATTTCCCATTTCAATCAAAGTAACAGTTGGGAAAATAGCTAAGCTAGTAGTGTTGAATTTCTGTATTATGTACATACTAGATGGCAGATATTTTTCTAACAATCAACCATTTAACCTCCAAAATAGCCTTAAGGTTAGTATTTTTTTGGCTCTTCTTAAAGGGAAAGAGACTAGGGATCAGGAGATGTTAAGCAACTCAAATGAGAAAGGAAACATAACTAATGCCAAATCAGAGTCCAAATCAGGGCAGACAGTCCTGCTCCTAGCTCAGTCATAGTTTACTAATCCAAACCATTTTTCTATTCTGCCAAAAAAAAAAAAAAAAGACAATTTAAACCAGTAAATACTATTCCTTGATGATACTAGTGCTGTACTATTCCTTAATGATACTGGTGCTGTACTAAGTGTCAAGACAGACTTTAAAAAACTAAAAAAAAAAAAAAAAAGTATCTGTTTTCTTCCTTTGGTCTCTCTCTATTTTAGGAGCATCAGCTCCTTAGCCAGAATGAGATGACCTTCTCAGATTAACAGCTGGCATTCTTCTTCACAAGTAGTCAGGAAATGTTTCTCTGCTCATTTTGCTAGAACTAACTTCCACAAAAGGTTGATATTGTAAGATCACACCATTTCCATACTAAAATGTAGCTCCTACTGATCAAACACAAAATACAGCAATATTTGTGTGTTCTTAGTCTCTTGAAAACCTGAGCTACTGGCTAGGGAGATAGCACAGCAGTAGCACCACTGCTGAAAATGCCCTTTGTTTTTCATATTCCTCCCTTCTTCCCTCTTTTCCTTCCCCCCATGGCAACTACAAACCTATAGATCTATTTACTATAAAATATCATAAGGGGGGTTAGATAGCATAATGATAATGCAGATTTTCATGCCTGAGGCTCTAAAGTCTAAGGTTCAATCCCATGGATCACTATAAGCCAGAGTGAGCAGTGCTCTGGTGTGTGTGTGTGTGTGTGTGTGTGTGTCTGTGTGTGTGTGTGTGTGTGTGTGTGTGTGTTTTATTATTTATGAAATCAAAAAACACATACTTTTCTAAGTCTGGTTTCTTGGCACAAAGCATTTGAAACTCATCCATTATGTAGCATGTCAGTAGCCTAAATGTTGCTTTTGTGAAGTAGTATCCCATTGTTTATCTATTACCAGTCAAATAAAATTTGAGTTGTTTCCACTTTGAAACAGTTTTAGTGGTGTAGGCCAAGTGTTGGCACACCGGGTTAAGCGCACAAAGTACAAAGCACAAGGACCTGAACAAGGATCCCGGTTCTAGACCCTGATTCCCCACTGCAGGGGGCCACGTCACAAGTGGTGAAGCAGGTCTACAGGTGTCTATCTTGAGAGGGGGAGAGAGGGAGAAAGAGGTGGGAAGGAAGGGAGGAGGGGAGGGAGGGAGGGAGGAAAGAGGAAAGAAGGAAGGAAGGAAGAAGGAAGGTAGGAAGGAATGAAGGAAGGAGATTCCGACAGAGAAGTGTACCTATCTGCATTCTCTCCAGCCAGACCTTTTTTACTGTGCTGCTCTGGTTGAGATCACACTTCTGCATCTGCTTTGTCACCTCCTGTGCTACAAGTCCTCCACTTTACATCCTCAGTTTTATGTATAATTAAACCTACTTTCTTCCATAGTAGTCCAAATTGATCATTTATTTAACAAATACTGACAGGGCACATGTCAGTGACTTCTATTATAGTTGTAGCGATACTATAGTGAACAAAATCCTTTTCCTGGTGAACTTATTCTAACATTTTCATCTTGACTCCTTTAGCTGCCACCCAACTGGTGTCCCTTTTCCAGATTATTCTTTATTATTATTATTATTATTATTATTATCTCTATTTATTTGACAGAGATAGCCAGAAATCAAGAGGAAGGGGGATATAGAAAGGGAAAGAGACAGAGATATCTGCAGCATTGCTTTACCATTTGTGAAGCTTTCCCCCTGCTGGTGGGGGACCAGGGGATTTAACCTGAGAGGAAGAGAGACAAGCCAGAGCTCCACTCTGATATATGAACCACAAGAGAACATTAGCTGACATTGAGCTATCTCCCTAGACCCCGCCCCCCACCCCCCCAGAACACACACACACACACACACACACACACACACACACACACACACACACACACACACACACTGTTTAGCTTTGATTTACAGTGGTCTAGGGATTAAACCTGGGACCTCAGAGCCTCAGGCTCTGAGGCTAAGAGTCTTTTGCAGAACCATTATGCTGTCTCCCCACTACCCCCTTTTTATTTAATTTATAAAATAGAAATACTAACAAGACCACAGGATAAGAGGGGTACAATTCCACACAGTTACCACCACCAGAACTCCCTATCCCATACCCTCCCTTGATAGCTTTCCTATTCTTTATCCTTCTGGGAGTATGAACCCAGGATCATTGTGGGATGCAGAAGGTGGAAGGTCTGACTACCCCCCCCCTTTTTATCAACAAGAGTACTGCTGAGGTTCAGTGTCTGTACAACTGCACCATTCCTGGTGGTTTTTCTCCTCTTTTTTAATATTTATTTATTCATTTCCCTTTTTTAATTTATTCATTTGCCCTTATAGTTTTATTGCTGTTGTTATTGATGTCTTCGTTGTTGGATAGGACAGAGAGAAATGGAGAGAGGAGGGGAAGACAGAGAGGAGGAGAGAATGATAGACACCCGCAGACCTGCTTCACCGATTGTGAAGCGACTCCCCTACAGGTGGGGAGCCGGGGGCTCAAACCGGGATCCTTACGCCGTTCTTTGTGCTTTCTCCTCTCTCTTACATACACAGAGAGGGGCACAGGAGCTTGAACTGCAGTCCATGAACATGGACAGAAGTTTCACAAGGGGACCAGGCAGTAGTGTAACAGGTTAAGCGCACATGGCACGAAGCTCAAAGACAGGTGTTAAAGATCCTGGTTCAAGCCCCGGGCTCCTCACCTGTGGGGGGTAGAGGGGTCACTTCACAGGCTATGAAGCAGGTCTGCAGGTGTCAGTCTTTCTCTCCCCCTCTGTCTTCCCCTCCTTTCTCCATTTCTCTCTGTCCTAGCCAATAACAACAATAAAATGGAGAAAATGGCCTCCAGGAGCAGGGGATTCGTAGTGTAGGTACCGAGACCCAGCGATAAATGTGGATGGGGAAAAAAATTTACAAAGCAATACTTATCTTTTTGGTGATTTAATATTGGTTTACAAAATTACAACACAGTGGTCTACGAAGTGGCACAGTGAATAAAGTGTTGGGCTTTCAAGCATGGGTTCCTGAGTTTGATCCCTAGCAGCAAATGTACCAGAGTGATATTTAGTTCTTTCTCTCTCTCTCTCTTATCTTTCTCATGTAATAAATAAAATCTTTAAAATAATTATAGCATAAGAGAGATACAATTCTATATCTTTACCATTAACAGAGTTCTATATCCCCATTCTCTCCACTGGAAACTGCAGTGGTTCTCCAAGGTCACAGATATGGGTTGACTATTATTTCTTTTTTCTTTCTTATTTTTTTAAATAACTTTATAAAAATTATGTTTATTTGTTTTCTTTTGTTGTCCTTGTTATTTATTGTTTTTATTGATGTCGTCTTTGTTAGATAGGACAGAGAGAAATGGAGAGAGGAGGGGAAGACAGAGAGCGGGAGAGAAAGATAGACACCTGCAGACCTGCTTCACCACTTGTGAAGTGACATCCCTGCACATGGGGAGCCGGGGGCTAGAACCGGGATCCTTACGCAGGTCCTAGTGCTTTGCGTCAGGTGCGCTTAACCAACTGTGCTACCACCGGACTCCCATTATTTCTATAACTATCTATATTCTGTTTATCTGCCCTTTTTTCTATGATCCTGTCTTCTCTTCATTTCTAAGTCACCACACCTTACTACTTACAATGTCTTTCCTTTTTTTTTTTTCTTCTCTTTTCTCTTTCCAGGTCCTGATGGAATCGGGGTTCAGAGCCTTTTAGTCATCTTCCCCTAACATTTGTTCCCCCTCTGGAAGTATGGACCAAAATTCTTGAGGGTGAAGACGGTGGGATTCTGGCTTCTGTAGTTGCTCCTACATTGGACATGGGTGTGCAATACTTGTCTTTTTTTTTTTTTTTTTTAACATTTTGTTTTTTGCCTCCAGGGCTATCACTGGAGCTCGGTACCTGCGCTACTGCAGACTTCTCCATACAAACACTACAGGCCAGAAGAGAATGGGAAGATATCTATCGAGTGCTCAATGAGAAAGGCTTTCAACCAAGAATACTATATCCTGCTAGACTGTCATTCAGACTAGATGGAGGCATCAAAACCTTCTCAGACAAGCAACAGTTGAAGGAATCACCAAGCCTGCCCTGAAAGTTCTGAAAGGTCTTCTATAAACAGACCATCATAAATAGGACATATATCAGAACACTCTAAAACTCCACAAGAATGGCGTTAAAATATCTTCAATCTTTGATATTAATAAATGTCAATGGCCTGAACTCACCTATTAAAAGACACAGAGTAGGAAGATGGATCAGAAAATACAACCCAACAATATACTGTCTACAGGAAACCCATCTAACGCAACAAGACAAACACAGACTTAAAGGGAAAGGATGGAAAACTATCATACAAGCCAATGGCACACAAAAAAGGGCAGGAACAGCTATTCTCATATCTGACATGATAGACTTTAAAAAAGATAAGATCAAAAAAGATAGGAATGGGCACTACTTAATGCTCAGTGGATCAGTCAATCAAGAGGACTTAACAATTAGTAACATCTATGCACTCAATGAGAAGCCATCTAAATACATCAAACATCTACTGAAAGAGCTACAGCAATATATGAACAGCAACACAATCAAAGTAGGGGACTTCAACACCCCACTCTCTCAACTTGACAAATTATCCAGGCAGAAAATCAATAAAGGCATAAGGGAGCTAAATGAAGAGATAGGTAAACTAGAACTATTGGACATTTTCAGAGTCATTCATCCCAAGAAACTGGAATACACATTTTACTCAAATCCACATGGGTCATTCTCAATGATAGACCATATGTTAGTCCACAGAGACAACATCAGAAAATTCAAGAGCATTGAAATTATCCCAAGCATCTTCTCAGACCACAGTGGAATTAAACTAACACTTAACAATCAACAAAAGATTAGTAACAGTGCCAAAATGTGGAAGCTCAACAGTACACTTAACAACTTCTGGGTCAAAGAGGAAATAAAGGAAGAAATAAAAATGTTTCGAAACTTCAGTGAAAATGAAGACACAAGCTATCAAAATATTTGGGACACAGCTAAGGCAGTACTAAGAGGGAAGTTCATAGTATACAAGCACACATTAGGAAACAAGAAAAAGCACAAATAAACAGCCTGACTGCACATCTTAAAGACCTAGAAGAAGAAGAAGAACAAAGGAACCCTAGAGCAACCAGAAGGACAGAAATAACTAAAGTTGGGAGTTAGGCTGTAGCTCAGCGGGTTAAGCGCAGGTGGCGCAAAGCACAAAGTCGGCATAAGGATCCCGGTTTGAGCCCCCGGCTCACCACCTGCAGGGGAGTCGCTTCACAAGCGGTGAGGCAGGTCTGCAGGTGTCTATCTTTCTCTGCCCCTCTCTGTCTTCCCCTCCTCTCTCCATTTCTCTCTGTCCTAACAATGACAACATCAATAACAATAATAACAACAACGAAAAACAACAAGGACAACAAAAGAGAAAAATAAATAAATAAAATATTAAAAAATAATAATAATAATGAAAGTTAGGGCAGAAATAAATAACATGGAGAATAAGAAAACAATACAAAAGATCAACAAAAGTAAATGTTGGTTCTTCGAAAAACTGAACAAAACCGACAAACCTTTAGCCAGACTCACAAAACAAAAAAGAGAGAAGACCTAAATAAATCGGATACTAAATGAAAAAGGAGTTATCACAACAGACACTGCAGAAATTCAACATATCATGCGAGGCTTCTATGAACAACTATATGCCACCAAGCTAAAGAACCTGGAAGAAATGGACGATTTCCTAGATACATACCAACTTCCAAAACTAAATAGAGGAAGTAGACAACATGAACAGGCCCATCACACCTAATGAAATTGAAACAATTATCAAAAATCTCCCCAAAAGTAAAAGTTCTGGACCAGATGGTTTTACAAATGAATTCTACAAAACCTTCAAAGAAGAACTAATACCTCTACTTTTACAAGTCTTCCAGAAGATTGAAGACACTGGAATACTCCTGCCAGCTTCTATGAAGCCAACATCACTCTGATACCAAAAGCAGACAGGGACACAACCAAAAAAGAAAACTACAGACCAATATCTCTGATGAACATAGATGCGAAAATACAGAACAAAATTCTTTTTTTTAAGGTTCTTTTTTTTAATATTTATTTTATTTATTTATTCCCTTTTGTTGCCCTTGTTGTTTTATTGTTGTAGTTATTATTGTTGTTGTTGTTGTTGGATAGGACAGAGAGAAATGGAGAGAGGAGGGGAAGACAGAGAGGAGGAGAGAATGACAGACACCTGCAGACCTGCTTCACCGCCTGTGAAGCGACTCCCCTGCAGGTGGGGAGCCGGGGTTAGAACCGGGATCCTTATGCTGGTCCTTGTGCTTTGTGCCACCTGCGCTTAACCCGCTGTGCTACAGCCCGACTCCACAGAACAAAATTCTAGCCAACCAGATACAGCAGTATATTAAAAGATTGTTCATCATGACCAAGTGGAGTTTATCCCAGGCATGCAAGGTTGGTTTAATATATGTAAATCAATCAATGTGATCCACTACATCAACAAAAGCAAGACCAAAAACCACATGGTCATATCAATAGATACAGAGAAAGCCTTTGACAAAATACAACATCCTTTTATGATCAAAACACTACAAATAATGGGAATAGATGGAAAATTCCTGAAGATAGTGGAGTCTATAAATAGCAAACCTACAGCCAACATCATACTCAATGGTGGAAAACTGGAAGCATTTCCATTCAGATCAGGTACTAGACAGGGATGCCCACTATCACCATTACTATTCAACATAGTGATGGAAGCTCTTGCCATAGCAATCAGGCAGGACCAAGGAATTCAAGGGATACAGATTGGAAGAGAAGAAGTCAAACTCTCCCTATTTGCAGATGACATGATAGTATACATGGAAAAACCTAAGGAATCCAGCAAGAAGCTTTTGGAAATCATCAGGCAATACAGTAAGGTGTCAGGCTATAGAATTAACATTCAAAAGTCAGTGGCATTCCTCTATGCAAATACTAAGAAGAAATTGAAATCCAGAAATCAATTCCTTTTACTATAGCAACAAAAACAATAAAATATCTAGGAGTAAATCTAACCAAAGAAGTGAAAATTATGAGTCACTACTCATGGAAATTGAAAAGGACACAAAGAAGTGGAAAGATATTCCATGTTCATGGGTTGGAAGAACTAACATCATCAAAATGAATATACTACCCAGAGCCATCTACAAATTTAATGCTATCCCCATCAAGATCCCAAGCACATTTTTTAGGAGAATAGATGCTACAATGCTACAAATGTTTATCTGGAACCAGAAAAGACCTAGAATTGCCAAAACAACCTTGAGAAAAAAGAAGAAAACCAGAGGCATCACACTCCCAGATCTAAATTGTATTATAGGGCCATTGTCATCAAAACTGCTTGGTTCTGGAACATGAATAGACACACTGACCAGTGGAATAGAATTGAGAGCCCAGAAGTGAGCCCCACACCTATGGACATCTAATCTTTGACAAAGGTGCCCAGACTATTAAATGGGGAAAGCAGAGTCTCTTCAACAAATGGTGTTGGAAACAATGGGTTGAAACATGCAGAAGAATGAAACTGAATCACTGTATTTCACCAAATACAAAAGTAAGTTCCAAGTGGATCAAGGACTTGGATGTTAGACCGGAAACTATCACATACTTAGAGGAAAATATTGGCAGAACTCTTTTCCGCATACATTTTAAAGACATCTTCAATGAAACAAATCCAATTACAAAGAAGACTAAGTCAAGTATAAACCTATGGGACTACATCAAATTAAAAAGCTTCTTCACAGCAAAAGAAACCACTACCCAAACCAAGAGACCCCTCACAGAATGGCAGAAGATCTTTACATGCCATACATCAGACAAGAATTTAATAACCAACATATATAAAGAGCTTGCCAAACTCAACAAGATGACAAATAACCCCATCCAACAATGGGGGGAGGACTTGGACAGAATATTCACCACAGAAGAGATCCAAAAGGCCGAGAAACACATAAAAAAATGCTCCAAGTCTCTGATTGTCAGAGAAATGCAAATGAAGACAACAACGAGATAGCACTTCACTCCTGTGAGAATGTCATACATCAGAAAAGGTAACAGCAGCAAATGCTGGAGAGGGTGTGGGGTCAAAGGAACCCTCCTGCACTGCTGGTGGGAATGTCAATTGGTCCAACCTCTGTGGATAACAGTCTGGAGAACTCTCAGAAGGCTAGAAATGGACCTACCCTATGACCCTGCAATTCCTCTCCTGGGGATATATCCTAAGGTATCCAACACACCCATCCAAAAAGATCTGTGTACACATATGTTCTTGGCAGCACAATTTGTAATAGCCAAAACCTGGAAGCAACCCAGGTGTCCAACAACAGATGAGTGGCTGAGCAAGCTGTGGTATATATACACAATGGAATATTACTCAGCTGTAAAAAATGGTGACTTCACCGTTTTCAGCCGATCTTGGATGGACCTTGAAAAAATCATGTTGAGTGAAATAAGTCACAAACAGAAAGATGAATATGGGATGATCTCACTCTCAGGCAGAAGTTGAAAAACAAGATCAGAAAAGAAAACACAAGTAGAACCTGAAATGGAATTGGTGTATCGCACCAAAGTAAGACTCTGGGGTGGGTGGGGAGAATACAAGTCCAAGAAGGATTCAGAGGACCTAGTGAGGGTTGTATTGCTATATGGGAAACTGGGGAATGTTATGTATGTACAAACTATTGTACTTACTGTTGAATGTAAAACATTAATTCCCCAATAAAAAAAATTTTCATTTAAAAAAAAAAAAGGAAAGTCAACAGGGGTAGCAAAACAACTCACTTTGATAACTGCTGGTTTGCCATGTAAGAAATGGAAGTTTGAGACTGTATCCAGAGACTTCATGTGTGGAATGACAACCCTTCAGCTTCATTACTCGGGTGAGACCTTTCCTTTTATAGTATACTCTAATTTCATCTCAGGTGGTTCACTTTCTAACAAAGTCCCATAACCTAGATATACACCAGTTTCTGTGAGAGAGAGCTTATGTGCACACGTATCCATAAACTACTGCAAAATATATACCTGAAAGCAGAAGTACACTAGAGTTTGCAGTGAGTACCTCCCTAACACTTCCTCTCCACTATTCCAAGCTTGGGATCCATGATTGCTCAAAAAATTGTTTGGCTTCATATGTTAACTCTCTTTTCAATCACCAGGTTCCAGATGCCACCAGGATGCTGGCCAGGCTTCCCTGGATTGAAGACCCCACCAATGTGTCCTGAAGCTCAGCTTCCCCAGAGACACACCTTACTAGGGAAAGAGAGAGGCAGACTGGGAGTATGGACCGACCAGTCAATGCCCATGTTCAGCGGGGAAGCAATTACAGAAGCCAGACCTTCTACCTTCTGCAACCCTCAATGACCCTGGGTCCATGCTCCCAGAGGGCTAGAGAATGGGAAAGCTATCATGGGAGGGGGTGGGTTATGGGGATTGGGTGGTGGGAATTGTGTGGAGTTGTACCCCTCCTACCTTATGTTTTTGTTCATTAATCCTTTCTTAAATAAAAAATAAAAAAATAATAAAAAAAAAAGAAATGGAAGTTTGAGTCCCAACCACATTGGAGGGACTTTCAGTGCTGTGGTTTCTTTCCCTCTCTCTCTGCCTCTGGCTCTGCATGTCTGTTTCTCTCTCCATCTGAAAAAGTCAGCCTGAAGAAACAAAAAACCCCACTAGGTCCTCTGAATCCTTCTTGGACCTGTATTCTCCCCACCCACGCACCCCAGAGTCTTTTATTTTGGTGCAATAATGTTTGTTGTTATTATTGTTGTTACTGCTGTCATTGTTGTTGGACAGGACAGAGAGAAGTTCAGGGGGGGAACAGTGGAGGAGTGAAAGATACCTGCAGACCTACTTCACCACCTATAAAGCACCCTCCCCCCCGCAGGTGGGGAGCTGGGGCTGGAACCAGGATCCTTATGGCGGGCTTTGTGCTTCGCGCCATGTGTGCTTAACCTGCTGTGCTACCACCCAACCCCCGACAATAATAACTCTTATGTAATTCTGGGGTTTGAACCTGGGTCACACTCATGGCAATGTAGGTGCCACACTCAGTGAGCTATGTCTCCGGCCCAGGAAAAAGAATTCTTTCTTTTTCTTTTCTTTTTTTTAATTGTCACCAAAGTTTTCGCTGAAGTTTGGTGGCAGCACTATCAATCCTAGTGTCCATTTTCTTCTTTTTATTTTTGTCCTACTTTATGTGATAGAACAGAGAGAAATTGAGAGGGATGGGGGAAATAGAAAGATAAGACCCAGAATTGGGCGGATCCTGATTTGAGCCCCTGGCTCCCCACCTGCAGGGGAGTTGCTTTACAGGGGTGAAACAGGTCTGCAGGTGTCATCTTTCTCCCCCCCTCTGTCTTCCCCTCCTCTCTCCAGTTCTCTCTGTCCTATCCAACAATGAAGACATCAATAACAATAACAATAATAAAACAAGGACAACAAAAGGGAAAATAAGGGAGTCGGGCTGTAGCACAGCGGGTTAAGCGCAGGTGGCGCAAAGCACAAGGACCGGCATAAGGATCCCGGTTCGAACCCTGGCTCCCCACCTGCAGGGGAGTCACTTCACAGGCGGTGAAGCGGGTCTGCAGGTGTCTATCTTTCTCTCCTCCTCTCTGTCTTCCCCTCCTCTCTCCATTTCTCTCTGTCCTATCCAACAACGACAACAACAACAATAATAGCTACAACAATAAAACAACAAGGGCAACAAAAGGGAATAAATAAATAAAATAAATATTTTTTTTAAAAAAAGGGAAAATAAATATTAAAGAAAGAAAAGAATGGTCCAGGAGGTGGTGCAGTGGATAAAGCAGTGGCCTCTCAAGCATGAGGTCCTGAGTTCAATCCCCGGCAGCACATGTGCCAGAGTGCTGTCTGGCTCTTTCTCTCTCCTCCTATGTTTCTCATTAATAAATAAATAAAATCTTTAAAAAAAACTTTAAAAAGATAAGACCTGCAGATCTGCGTCACTGCTAGTGACATGTCCCCTCTACAGATGGGGAAGGAACAAGGGCTTGAACCTGGGCTCTTCCAAATGGCTTTGTGTGCTCTAAAACAGATGAGCCAGTCTGCAGCCCCCACCCCACCCCAACAAGTAGAATTCTTAAATTATCCATTTTGTATGTGAAAGGCCTAAGGAAGGATATTAAAGACATTTTTAACAAATGTCTGAAAATAGTCCCCAGAAAATAAAGGAATTGGGGCCTGGGCGGTAGCACAGTGGGTTAAGTGCACATAGTGCGAAGCGCAAGGACAAGACTAAGGATCCCGGTTCTAACTCCTGGAGCTTCACGGGCAGTAAAGCAGGTCTGCAGGTGTCTGTCTTTCTCTCCCCCTTCTTTATTTCCCCTCCTCTCTCGATTTCTCTCTGTCCTATCCAACAACAATAGCAATGACAACCATAATGATAATGACAACAACATGGGTAACAAGGGCAACAAAATGGGGAAAACGGCCTCAAGGAGAAGTGGATTCGTAGTGCAGGCACTGAGCCCCACCAGAAATAACCCTGGAAAATAAAATAAAGTAACTGTTCTCTCAAATTTAATTATTAATTCAAGTAGGAGGGGCAGAGATAAACAGGACCCGACAATATTATCACCATTTCCAATAAGAAAGGAAATTATTAACAGAATTCTTATTTCTTTTTTATCTTGGATTTCCTTTTAAAATTATCTTTGTTTGTTGGATAGAGACAGCCAGATACTGAAAGGGAAAGGGGTGATAGGGAAAGAAATGGAGAGACACCTGCAGCCCTGCTTCACCACTCACAAACCTATCCCCCTGCAGGTGGGGACCAGGGGCTCAAATCTGGGTCCTTAAGCATTGTAACATGTGAGCTCAGCAAGGTGTGCCATCAACTAAGCCGCCCTTCCCCTTCTTTAACCAGAATGCTGCTCAGCTCTGATTTATGTGAGGGTGGGTGGTGGGTTGAATCTGGGAACTTGGAACTTCAGGGATGACAGTCTGTTTGCATAACCATTATGCTGCCCGATGCTTTTCATTTTACAGAACCCAATACATAAGTATTATCCTACAGAGTGATACATATGGCTGGGGAGCTAAATAGAGCCATATGTAAGCCATGAAAAGCTTAATAGAGCTTCATTCCTAAGGCTCTGAGGTCCCAGGTTCAATCCCCGGCACTACCATAAGCCAGAGCTGAACAGTGCTCTAGTGAAGAAAAAGAAAGTAATGAAGGAAACATACTATTTCCATATAAGTACACGAGGGTGGGGGTGGGGTGACACACCTATAGATATGTTTCAAATTCTGTTTCCCCCACTCTAAGTAGTACCAGAGGCAAGTATCTTCATAATGATAATGTGCAATTTAAAAACGTAGAAGGGGGGAGTCAGGCGGTAGCGCAGGTGGCGCAAAGCGCAGGTGGCGCAAACCCGGTTCGTGCCCCTGGCTCCCCACCAACAAGAGTCGTTTCACAAGCAGTGAAGCAGGTCTACAGGTGTCTTTCTCTCCCCCTCTGTCTTCCCCTCCTCTCTCCATTTCTCTCTGTCCTATCCAACAACGACATCAATAATAACAATAACAACCACAACAATAAAAGAAGAGCAAAAAATGGGAATAAATATTAAATATTTCAAAAAAAGAATGTTAAAAAAAAAAAAAACGTTGAAGGGGGCAGGGGTAGATAACACCACCATAAGCCACAGCTGATCAGTGAAAAAAAATGTTGAAGGAGGCACGGGTTATTGGCACATCCTGTTAAGCACACACACTACCATGTCCACGGACCAGGTGCTAACCCTTGCTCCCCACCTACAGAGGGGGTTTCATGAGCCGTAAAGCACCTCTACAGGTGCCTCTCTTTTTTCCCCTCATCTCCTCCTCACCTCTCAATTTTTATCTATACTGTCCCAAAAAGTAATAATAGTAGTAATAATAATAATGAAAGAAAAAGAAAAAATGGCCACTAGGAGTTGTGGATTTGTAGTGCCGGCACTAAGCCACAGTTATAACCCTAATGGCAATAATATTAAAAACAATAATAATAATAATGGTGAGGGCGGGGGTAGATAGCATAATGGTTATGCAAAGAGACTCTCATGTGTGAGGCTCCAAAGTCCCAGGTTCAATCCCCCAAACCACCACAATCAAGAGCTGAGCAGTGCTCTGGTTAAAATAAATAAATAAATAATAGTAGTGAAACAGGGCTGCATGTGTCTGTCTGTCTATCTATATCCCCGCCTCTCAATTTATCTTTATGCAAAAACAAAAAACAAAAAAACTCCCACCATTTGCAGAGATGAATCTTCACAAACAGTGAAGATGTCTCTTGCTGGGGGCCGGGCAGTAGTGCACCGGGTTAAGTGCAAGGATTGGAATAAGGATCCCAGTGCAAGTGATCCCAGGGGGGTCAATTCACAGTGGTGAAGCAGGTCTGCAGGTGTCTGTCAATCTCCCTCCCCCCCTTTTTAAAAATATTTTTATTACTGGATAGAGACAGAGAGAAATAGAGAGAGGGGGGTGGAAGAAAGAGAGAAGAGAGAGAGAGGGGAGAGAGACAGAGAGACAACCTCAGCCCTGAAGCTTTCCTCCTGCAGGTGGGGACAAGGGGCTTGAACCTGGGTCCTTCACAGTAATGCGCACTTAACCAGGTGTGCCACCACCTGGCCCCTCTCTATTTTCCCTCCCTCTCTCAATTTCTCTCTGTCCTATCCAACAATAACAACAACAAAAAAGGGAAAAAATGGCCACCAGGAGCAGTGGATTCATAGTGCAGGCATGGAGCCCTAGTGATAACCCTGGAGAGAAAACACACACAAATACACACGCACAGCCTCTCTTCCTCTTGTTATGTCTATCTTCTCCTCCCCTCTCAATTTTTCTTTTCTTTATTGGGGATAAGTGGTTTACAATTGACAGTAAAATACAGTAGCTTGTACATATGTAACTTTTCTCAGTTTTCCACCTAACAATTCAATCCCCACTAGGTCCCCCCATCATGTTCCAGGACTTGAACACCACCCCACACCCACCTCAGTTCTTTGGTGCAATACACCACTCTCTCAATTTCTTTATTTATTCCCTTTTTGTAGCCCTAGTTTTTTTTATTGTTGTAGCTATTGTGGTTGTTATTGATGTCATCGTTGTTGGATAGGACCAAGAGAAATGGGGGGGGGACAGAGAGGGGGAGAGAAAGATAGATACCTTCATTAAAAAAAAAATAAATAAAGATAGATACCTTCAGACATGCTTCACCGCTTGTGAAGCGACCCCCCTGCAGGTGGGGAGCCAGGGGCTCGAACAGGGATCCTTGTGCTGGTCCTTGCTCTTTGCACCACCTGCGCTTAACCCGCTGCGATACCACCTGACTCCCCACTCTCTCAATTTCTATCTGTCCTATCAAATAAAATTTAAAAAAGGAAAAATGGGGAGTCAGGTGGTAGCACAACGGGTTAAGCGCACATGGTGCCAAGTCCAAGTACTGGTGTAAGGATCCCAGTTCAAGCCCCCAGATCCCCACCTGCAGGGGAGTCACTTCACAAGTGGTGAAACAGGTCTGCAAGTGTCTATCTTTCTCTACACCTCTCTGTCTTCCTGTCCTCTCTCCATTTCTCTCTGTCCTATCCAACAACAATGACATCAGTAATAATAATAACCACAACAATGATAAAACAACAAGCAACAAAAGGGGGGGAAAAGAGTCTCCAGGAGGCAGTGGATTCGTGGTGCAGGCACCGAGTCCCAGAAATAACCCTGGAGGCAAAAAAAAAAAAAAAGTATATAAAACACTATAAAATAAAGCCATGCGTGTGACCTATGTTTAAGTCTATCCCCCATGGCATTGAAGGAAGCTTCAGTGCTGTGGTCACTTTCACTCTCTGACTCTATCTAAACAAATAACCCCCATCCCTAAAATAAAATAAAATAAATAAAAATTGAAAGGGGCTAAAGGGTAGCTTGCCTGGTAGAATGCACACTTTACTATGTATGACAACGTGCGTTCCAGCCCAGTCACTAAAGGGGAGCACCACAAAAAGAAAAAGTTTCACAAGCAGTATGCAGCACTGTGGAATCTCTCACTATTTGTAAAGAAAACAATGACAAGAAAAAAGAATGAGTCTGAGTCTGCTGGTAGTGGTGAAATAGTATAGACTTGAAGCCACAGCCAAGTCCTGATGGCAACAACGACACTGTGTGATAGTTGACTGGGTAAGGTGCTCATACTGCTATGTGTAGTTCATATTTAAGCAGCAGCATCTGAGGGGAGGTGCTATGACACTGGAGAAAGTTCTAGGGCTGTGATATCTCTCCCGTTCTCTGCATCTGAATGAAAAAAGCAGTCCAGAGTGGTAAAATCACAAACATGCTAGTTCCAGGCTCTTCAGAGCAAAAGTTCAGAACAAAACTCTTCAGAGCAGTATATTCAGAGGCCTGAAGGGTCAGACAGTTTACCAGGAAAAGTGTATGTTGCCATGCTCAAAGCTCTGGTGATATGGTGTCTCTTTGTCAATGTCTCTTCACTCAAATGAAAAAGCAGCTTGGAAGGGACAAGGAGGTAGAACACCCTATACAGCACACACATTGCCAAGTCCTAACCAACACCTGCAATGGGAAGTGCTTCATGAGCTGGGGAGTGGTGCTGTGGGTGTTCTCTCTCACTCCCAATTTCTCTTGTATCTATCCAATAAACAAATATAAGAAAAAGAAAAAGGAGCCCGAATCAGTGAAACTACACATGGTTTAGTCTTCACTCCTCCCACCCCAAATAAAAACATGTGGCTCATATTAAAAAGAAGAACTCTATTAGGTCACAAGTTAAAAGAAATCCTTCCCATGGCCTGGAAGGTAGTACAATGGGTAGAATGCTGGATTTATAAGCAAAAGTTACTGAGTTTAATCCCTGGGATTACATATACCAGAGATGCTTTGGCCCCTCTATCACATGAAATAAATAAATCTTAAAAGAAAAAGAACTATAGGGAGCCGGGTGGTAGCGCAGCAAGTTAAGCGCAGGTGGTGCAAAGGGTAAGGATCCCAGATTGAGCCCCCTGGCTCCCAACCTGCATGGGAGTCGCTTCACAGGCGGTGAGCAGATCTGCTGGTGTCTTTCTCTCCCCCTCTTTGTTTTCCCCTCCTCTCTCCATTTCTCTGTCCTATCCAACAACAATGATAATAACTACAACAACAAAAAAAGGTCAACAAAAGAGAACTAAAAAAAAAAAACTATAGCATTACTTATATTTCACAATAATAAATACAAAAATAAAACAAAACTGGGGGCCCGGCAGTAGTGCAGTGGGTTAAGTGCACTTGGTGCAAAGCACAAGGACCGGCATAAAGATCCCAGTTCAGCCCCCAGCTCCCCACCTGCAGGGGAGTCGCTTCACGGGTCTGCTTCTCTCAATTTCTCTTGGTCTTATCCAGCAACAACAGCAGCAATGGCAACAATAACAGTAACAACAACAACAAGGGCAACAAAAATGGGAAAAATGGCTTCCAGGAACAGTGGATTCCTGGTGCAGGCACCAAATCCCAGCAATAACCCTGGAGGCAAAATAATAATAATAATAACAACAACAATAATATAAACCTGTGGGAGTGGGGGAGATAGCATAATGGTTCTACAAACAGACTCCTGTGCCTGAGGCTCTGAGGTCCCAGGTTCAATCCCCTGCACCACCATAAACCAGAGCTGAGCAGTGCTCTGGTCAAAAAAAAATCCTGTGGCATCGAAAGTGGTACAGTGGAAAAGCATCGGAATTTCAGTATGAGGAGCATCACATATTCCACGCTGATTCTCTAATGTTAATAAATAAAAAGATTTTTTTAAAAAAAGACTTTCAAATCTCAAAGGTATGCGTTCTAAAGTTAAAAGGTCTGAGTTCACAAATTAAAAGCTCCTCTTCAGTTACTACACATCTCTGCTCATTAAGTGTAAAGCATCAACAATACAAATGGTCTCAGAGATTTAAAGAACAGCCTCCCTTCTCTCTAAATCCACTTAGGGGCCATCCTTCAAAAGGTTAACTGGGGGCTGGGGAGATAGAATAATGATTACACAAAAAGATTTTCATTCCTGATGCTCTGAGGTCCCAGGTTCAAATCCCTAGCACTACCATAGGCCAGAGCTAAGCAATGCTCTGGTAAAAATTTAAAAATAAATAGTGGTCTTTGAGGTAGCTCCTTAGATAAGGTGCTGGAAATAAGACAACCAAAGCATCACTGTGGCACATCTTATGCCAAGTATTAAACTGCTGCACTGTTTCCAGTCATACAGATAATCTTTAATTGATGTATCAATATCCTCTAAACTATTTTCTGTAATTTACAGACATGAATTCTAGTATCATGGAATATAAGCCTTAAAAATTCTTGCTGCAGGGCCATGTGGAGACACACCTGGTTAAGTGCACACATTACAGAGTGCAAAGACCCAGGTTCAAGCCCCTGGTCTCCACCTGCAGGGGGAAAGCTTCATGAGTGGTGAAGCAGGGCTGCAGATGTCTGTCTCTATCCAATAATAAATAAAAATACGTGGTCCAGGAGGTGGTGCAGTGGCTAAGGCACTAGACTCTCAAGCATGAGGTTCTGAGTTCAGTCCCCGGCTGCACATGTACCAGAGTGATGTCTGGTTCTTTCTCTCTCTCTCTTGCCTATCTTCCTCATTAATAAAAATAAATAAATAAATAAATAAATATACTAAAAATATATTTAAAGAAAAAATTCTTGCTGTAACTTAAGTCGCTTTACAAGCGGTGAAGCAGGTCTGCAGGTGTCTATCTTTCTCTCCCCGTCTTCCCCTCCTCTCTCCATTTCTCTCTGCCCTATGCAATAACGACATCAATAACAACGATAATAATAACCACAACAATGGTAAAACAACCAGGGTAATAAAAGGAAAAAAATGGCCTCCAAGAGCAGTGGATTCGTGGTATAGGCACCGAGCCCCGGAAATAACCCTGGAGGCAGAAAAAAAAAGAATCATTCTCAGGAGTCGGGCGGTAGTGCAGCAGGTTAAGTGCAGGTGGCGCAAAGCGCAAGGATGGGCACAAGGATCCCGGTTCCAGCCCTTGGCTCCCCACCTACAGGGGCGTTGCTTCACAGGCGGTGAATCAGATCTGCAGATGTCTTTCTCTCCCCCGCTCCACCCATCTTCCCCTCCTCTCTCCATTTCTCTCTGTCCTAACCAACAACAACAATAACAACAATAATAACTACAACAATAAAAAAAGGGCAACAAAATAAATAAATTTTTTAAAGTGTTTAAAAGGGGGAGTCGGGCTGTAGCACAGCGTGTTAAGCGCACGTGGCACAAAGCGCAAGGAGACTGGTCTAAGGTCCCGGTTGGAGCCCTGGCTCCCCACCTGCAGGGGAGTCGCTTCACAAGTGGTGAAGCAGGTCTGCAGGTGTCTTTCTCTCCCCCTCTCTGTCTTCCCCTCCTCTCTCCATTTCTCTCTGTCCTATCCAACAACGATGACAAAAATAACAACAACAATAATAACTACAATAAAAACAAGGGCAACAAAATAAATAATAAATATATTTTTAAAAGTGTTTAAAAGGGGGAGTTGGGCTGTAGCGCAGCGGGTAAAAAGCGCATGTGGCGCAAAGCGCAAGGACTGGCCTAAGGATCCTGGTTCGAGCCTTGGCTCCCCACCTGCAGGGGAGTCACTTCACAAATGGTGAAGCAGGTCTGCAGGTGTCTTTCTCTGTCTTCCCCATCTTTCTCCATTTCTCTCTGTCCTATCCAACAATGACAATAGTAATAACTACAACAATAAAACAACAAGGGCAACAAAAGGGAATAAACAAAATATTTTTTAAAAGTATTTAAAAGGGAGTCGGACAGTAGCACAGTGGATTAAGCACAGGTGACTCAAAGTGCAAGGACCGGCTTAAGGATCTAGGTTGGAGCCCCTGGCTCCCCACCTGCAGCGGAGTCGCTTCACAGGTGTTGAAGCAGGTCTGCAGGTTTCTAACTTTCTCTACCCCTCTCTGTCTTCCCCTCCTCTCTCCATTTCTCTCGGTCCTATCCAACAACGACAACATCAATAAAACAACAAGGGCAACAAAAGGGAATAAATAAATATTAAAAGAAGATAAAAAAAGTTTAGAAATTATTCTCACATTATAATATGAAAAATTAAGAATGGAAGACAATGTTGGTATAATTTCCAGGAGGACTTGTAGCCATGTACATTTGGATTCAAATTTCAGTTCCATTTCTCTCTCTTTTTTGCCACAAGGATTATTGCTGGGGCTTGGTAGCTCCACTATGAATCCACTGCTCTGGGCAGCCATTTTTTCCTCTTTTCCTCCTATTTTTCATTTAACAGGACTGAGAGAAATGGGGGGGGGGGGTTTGAGAGGTGGGGAGAGACCTGCCTCACCACTCATGCAGTGTTCCCCCTGCAGCTGGAGAGCAGGGGCTTAAATACGGGTCTTTGCACCTGCTTAAATACTGGGTGCACCACCACCTGGCCCCTCAACTCTATTTCTCTAAAGTTGTATGACTCTAGAGAATTACTTAACTACTTCAACCCAATTTTCCTTGTATGTAAAATGATACCAACTTTGGTATTATTTGGAAACTAAACATGTAAGTAAAGCGTTTACTAAAAGTGACTATGTCACCCTCACTAGTTGAGTGTAATAACAAAAACATTTCTAGATCAGAAAACAATAAATAATAATAATAAAATTTGGTTCAGCTCCTAATTTTGTGCCAGTCTAAAGTTATCAACCAAACTTTCAGTCAAGAATATTTTATTTTATTTTGGTGGCATGGTATATGACTTACAAGCATGTGGTCCTGAGTTTGATCCCTGGCATCATGTGTACTGGAATGATGCTCTGGTTTGCTCTCTGTCCCCCAGATATCAATAAATAAATCTTTATAAAATAATATATGTGGGAATCGGGCAGTAGTGCAGCGGATTAAGCGCCCCATGGCGCAAAGCACAAGGACTGGTGTAAGAACCCCGGTTCGAGCCCCTATCCAACAACGACATCAATAACAATAATAGTAACTACAACAATAAAACAACAAGGGCAACGAAAAGGAATAAATAAATATTTAAAATAATAATAATACACGTGAGGGGTCAGGTAGTAGCGCAGCGGGTTAGTGGCACAAAGCATATGGACCAGCGTTAAGGATCCCGGTTAGAGTCCCCGGCTCCCCACCTGCAGGGGAGTTGCTTCAAAAGCAGTGAAGCAGGTCTGCAGGTGTCTATCTTTCTCTCCTCCTCTGTCTTCCCTTCCTCTCTCCATTTCTCTCCATTTCTGTCCTATCCAACAATGACAACATCAATTAACAACAATAATAATAACTACAACAAGGGAAACAAATTCAAATAATAATAATACATGTGGGGCAAGGTTGTGGCACGCCTGGTTGAGTGTACAACACACAGGGACCTGGGTTTGAGGCCCCTATCCCCATCTGCATGGGGAAAGCTTTGGAAGTGGTGAAGCTGGGGTGCAAGTGTTTCTCTGCCTCTCTTCTCCTCTATTTTCCCTTCCCTCTCAATTTCTGCTGTCTCTGTCCAACAAATAAAGACAATAGTAAAGAAAATTTTCAAAAAATAATGTGTCTTCTATTTCTGTAAATTTCAGAGACTTTCGGGGGGATATATCTTCAACTTTCACCTTACAATGCTTATCCCAAGACACAATTTCTATAATCCTTCATAGCTATGTTCATAGCACTACTTGTAAAAGTCTCTCTTCTTCCAACACATCTCCAGGCCCTCCTTTTCAAAAATCTCCCCTTTCATGTTCTAATATCTCCTCCTTGGATTGCCAACACAAAGGAACTGCCCAAAAGTCATTTATGTAAGAGCTTTAGTTTGCACTGATAGCAATTCTAACTTGCACTAAGTTGATGATGGATCTAGATTTCATAGTGAAAATCAAAGACACATGCTAGAGAGAGCACAGCCCTGCCTAGAATTCACGTGTCAGAATTCACAGTTCAATATTCTCTCTAGTCCACGTACAGAGCTACTGCCTCTTGTATAATAATTACATTTGTTCACTAAACAAGGGGGAAAACCATTTCTGTACCTCCTGGAGCACTACTCCAGTACTAAGATTCCTCTCCCCAGCGTGTTCTGGAGTGAACAGCTAAAGGAAGCCCAAGACACTGACAGCAAAAGTGACTTGGACGGTCCTGCACCATCTTCCAGTAAGAGTCCCGGTGCTGCGCGGCGAGGCCCGGGCAGTCTGTCCGTCCCGTGCACAGTCCCTCCGTCCCACTCTCTCCGCGACTGCCAGACTCCTCCCAGGACTTCTCCGGTCTGACAGCCCGGTGGAGATGGCTCTCACCCGCACCAGGCCCTGGCTGCGGGGCCCAGGCCCGGACCAACACTCCTCCCGGCTCCGGGCTCCCAGCTCCCTGGGAGAAAGTTCGCTTTCCATCGCCAACACTTTCTCGCCCCAGCCCGGCGCTCGCCCAGCACCGCTGCCTCCACAGCCCCCGGTGCAGGGTCAGGACTGCCCACCTCTCCCCGCCCGAGTGGCCCAGTCGCCCCATGCCGGCCCGGCACGGCTGGCTGTGTCCCGGAGCTCGAGGCCAGGCAGCCCTGCCCGCCCGCCTCTCGCTTCCTGCTGCTGCGCTGGGCACCCAGAGCTCTGGCGTCCGCGGCCAGGCAGGGCCAGGAGGACAGCGGCGAGACTGCAGGGACCGGCGGGAGGCCCGGACGCAGCCTCCCGCTCCCCGGCCCGCGCCTTCGCGGCCTGCTGCCCTTACCTGATCCAAGTTCTCGTCGCTTCCACTGTCCTCTGTGTCGGAGTCGATCACCACGCGGCCTTTCCGCTTCTTCACCATGGTGGTCCCTCGGTCCCCACGCCGGACGCCGCCCGGACTCGCCTCTCGCCCGCCTGCCACTGGGACCGCCACTGCCGCCGCCACAGCCGCCGCTCGACCCACACAAAGGCGACCACGCATGCGCGCTCCGCTCCGCCCCTAGCCCCGCCCCCAGGCGGCGCACGCCGCGGAGCCGGCCGCCCCGCCCCGCCCAGACGCACGGGCCGCCCCCTACGCCGGGGCTGCTTCCGGATTTGCGGGCGCTGGGCGGTGGCATCTGGTCTTTCCAGACTTGGGATTTTTTTCTGTATGTGTGCGACTTGTACCGCGGCTCGTTGCGCTGCCTGTCTGTCGGGAACTGGCCATAAACTTTGTGGGTCAGCCCTGGGAGCCCTTTCAGTGTCAGACACTGGAATCATCCAGCCAGTGGGCAGTGTGCCCTCAGCCAGCTGCCACAGCGAGGGAAGATTTCCTGGGTCTCCAGGAACCGTATGTGCATCCCTGGGCCAAATGTACAGGTGGTACCCTAGCTTTATTCTTGATATATGAAATTCACAATCTCATATCAGTAACAGTAAACAAAGTCTTTTAAAAAAGAAAAAGATAGTATAAGTAAAGATGGGGTTTGAGAGACTAGCATGTGTAGTTAATTAATAAATGTAGTTTTAGAGGTTACACAGGTTCCTGTGCTGAACATGAGCCCCAGATCAAATCCATGGGATTTACAGTTAACAATATTTATATAATTTTCCCATATTTGGGAGCTACTCTGTGCCCTGATCCAGCTTTCTAGTCCTATTTACAACTCTTGACAACATCTCCCCAGATAATACCTTTATCCCACCTGAATGTTAGCTGTTGGGCTCAGGCAAAAATTAGTAAAATTGTGGGCCTATTGGAATATACCTAAAATAGATCTACTAGCTTTTTCCAAAATGGAGACCCCGAACCTCATCGGCTATATTTTTGCTTTTAAGTTCCTGAGTATTAAACAACTTGTTCTGCTGTATGTCTTAATTTTTTTTTTTTGCCTCCAGGGTTAACACTGGCACCTGCACTACGAATCTACTGCTCCTGGAAGCCATTTTTTCCACTTTGTTGCCCTTGTTATTGTTATTACTGGGTAGAACAGAAAGAAATTGAAAGAGGAGGGGAAGGGGGGGACACACAGAAACCTGCAGACCTGCTTCACTGCTTGTGAATCAACCTTGCCCATGCAGGTGGGGAGCCAGGACCTCTAACCTGGATCCTTATGCTGGTCCTTGCACTTCATGCCATGCCCGCTTAACCCGCTGTGCTACCACCTGACCCCCATCTGAATGCTTTTTCAGCCACCAAGTTGCAGATACTAACCTGACTTCTCAGGGCTGATGACCTCACCAATGTGTTCTGAAACCCCACCTCTCTAGAGCCCCGCCTCACTAGGGAAAGATAGAAATAGGCTGGAAGATCAATCTGCCAATGCCCATGTCCAGTGGAGAAGCAATTATAGAAGCCAGACCTTCCACTTTATGTACCCCATAATGGTTCTGGTCCATGCTCCCAGAAGGATAAAGAATAGGAAAGCTTCCAGTGGAGGGGATGGTATGCAGGACTCTAGTGGTGGGGATTGTGTGGAATTGTACCCCTCTTATCCTATGGTCTTGTTGACCATTATTAAATCAATAAAAACAAATGTAGTTTTAGGTTGTCAGGTGCTGGGGCACCCAGTAGAGCACTCCTGTTACTGTGCGCTGGAACAGGGGTTCGAGCCCCTGGGTGCCACCTGCAGTGGGGAGACATGATCTATGGGTGCTCCCCACAGCTGTCTCTCCTCTATCTCCCTTTCCCTTTATTTCTCTCTTACCCTTTATCAGAAAGAAGAAATGGCCACCAGAAATGATAGAGCTAAGCACAGAATCTCAGCAATAGCCCTGGTGGCAAAAAAACTCCAGAAGGATTTCCTTTTGAGATTTGAAATGTGGAATAAGGATTCTCTTTTTTTTTTTGAGGCCAGTGAAGTAATAAGGTCATATTCTGCTTTGCCATGTGTACAACCCAGATTCGACCCCAGCCCCAGTACTTTGAAGGAAGATGGTGTGCTGTGTATCATTCAGTCTATCTTTGTCCTACCTTAAACAAATAAACACCTCTCCATTTCCCCCCTCTCCCATGTAGGATTCTACCAGTTTTTCACACCTGCAAGTTTCACCACTCTCAGTAGAATCTTTTCTTTTTTTTATTTTTTGCCTCCAGGGTTATTGCTGAGTTTTGGGGCCTGCACTATGAATCCACTGCTCCTGGAAGCCATTTTTTCCCTTTTGTTGCCCTTGTTGTTGTTGTTGTTATTGTTGTTGGACATGACAGAGAAAAATTGAGAGAGGAGAGGAAGACAGGAGGAAAGAAAGACACCTTCAGACCTGCTTCACCGCTTGTGAAGTGACATCCCCTCCTTCCTCTCCCCCTCCCCCCCCCCCCCCGCAGGTGAGGAACCTGGGGCTTGAACCGGGATCCTTATGCTGGTCCTTGCACTTGACGCCAAGTGCACTTAACCCACTGTGCTACTGCATGACCCCCCCCTTTTTTTAGTTTTTTATATTTATTTATTTTCACTTTTGTTGCCCTTGTTTAACATTGTTGTGGTTATTATTGTTGTTATTGATGGATAGAACAGAGAGAAATGGAGAGAGGAGGGGAAGACAGGGGGAGAGAAAGAGAGACACCTGCAGACCTGCTCCACCGCCTGTGAAGCAACTTCCTGCAAGGTGGGGAGCTGGGAGCTCAAACCAGGATCCTTAAGCTGGTCCTTGCACTTCATGCCACATGCACTTAACCCACTGCGCCACCGCCTGATTCCCACAACCCCCCTTTGTAAATTTTCTATCTCAGAAGAAATACCATAGCACACTCAACCCCCGAGCATGATGCTACCATGTGGTAGTTAGGGGTTTTTGGGGACCAGGAGCTCAACCCTAGGTCCTTGCATGATAGGTCTGGGTGGTGGGACACCCACTGCAGTGCACAAGTTTCCAGGTCCTTGCATACTGTAATGTGGCCACTCAACTAAGTATCCTACCTTCTGGCTGCAATTACTTCTTTATTCTGGTAGTGAATCTGGGAATTAAACTTCAATCTTCCCTGAGGACTACTGAAAATACTCAAGCCTGTGATGAGCAAGCCCTCTTGACTCCTTCCCCCTTACTGTTTTAACTTTATGTTCTCCAGCAAGTTTACAATAATGTACACACCTTAAAACAGTAATGAAGGGGGTCGGGCGGTAGCGCAGTGGGTCAAGCGCATGTGGCATAAGAATCTGGGTTGGAGCTCCGGCTCCCCACCTGCAAGGGAGCCGCTTCACAGGAGGTGAAGCAGGTCTGCAGGTGTCTGTCTTTCTCTCCCAGTCTCTGTCTTCCCCTCCTCTCTCCATTGCTCTCTGTCCTATCCAACAATGAACGACATCAACAACAACAATAATAACCACAACAAGGCTACAACAAGGGCAACAAAGGGAGAAAAAAAAAAAAAGGCCTCCAGGAGCAGTGGACTCAAGGTGCAGGCACTGAGCCCCAGCAATAACCCTGGAGGCAAAAAAAAAAAATAGTAATGAAGGACTGAGGAGATAGCATAATGGTCATATAAAAGGACTCTCATGCCTGAAGCTCTGAGGTCCCAGGTTCAGTACCCTGCACCAGCAGTGCTGAGCAGTGCTTTGAGAAAAATAAAATAACCAAAAACTAAACTGCCTAAATTAAATGAATAGGACTAGATAAGTAGCTCACCAGGAAGACTGACTTCATTGCTACTCAGGAGACCCATATTTGAAGCCAAACACCTCAAAGAGAGTTGTCATCCCACCCTTTATCTATATGAATAGGAAAGTTGTCCAGAGTGGGAAAAAATCCAAAAAAGGAGTAAATAAACTGTACCCTAAACTTCATTTCAGTTTTCTTTCCCACTGAGGTTATGGCTGGGGCATAGTGCCCACACAAATCCATAATTCCACTATTTCTGGCCGTCTTTTTTTTCCCCCCAGAGGGTTGAACCTCTGGCTTCTGGTGAGAATGAGGTTTGAACCTGAAGCTCTATCTGCCTCAGAGCTCATGTGCAAAGTCAGCACTCTGCATCTTTTTCTTTTTCTTTGATAGTGAGAGAGTGTGGGTTGGGGTGAGAAGTGTGAACTCTCCTCCTCTTCCTTCTCCTTATTTTCTTCCTTCTCCTTCCTTTAATTTTTCAACATGGTTATCACTGGAATTATGCCCATATGACTCCACCATTCCTAACAGTCTTTTTTTTTTTTAGACTATGACAGAGAGGTTGAGTGCACATGAGCATATAGCAAAGCAGTACACTATCCTATCCTAATGAGCTATTTTGTGATCTCAGTTTTTGTTTGTATATATCTTTGTTTTCAGGTTCAAGGAGACAAGCATTTGTTGAACCAAAGCAGGGATAGGCAAGATATATGTAAGTGAGCTGGGTTAAGCACACATAATACCAAGTGCAAGGACACGGGTTTGATATCCCACTTCACACCTGTCGTGGGTCCGATTCATGAGATGTGAAGCAGGTCTGTGGGTTTCTGGCTTTTTCACCCTCTCTCTTATCTCCCTATCCTCTTTCAGTTTCTCTCTGTCCTATCTATAATTTTTTTTTTTTGCCTCCAGTGTTATCACTGAGGCTTGGTGCCTGCACTGTAAAAACCACTTCTAGAGGCTACTTTTTTCAGTTTTGTTGACCTTGTTGTTTATCTTTGTTGTTATTATTGTTGTTGGATAGGACAGATAGAAATTGAGAGAGGAGGGGAAGACAAGAGAGGGGAGAGAAAAATAGACACCTGCAGATTTGCTTTGCCACTTGTGAGGCGACCTTCCAGTAAGTGGAAAGCTGGGGGGCTCGAACTGGGATCCTTGTTCTGGTCTTTGCACTTTGTGCTATGTGCACTTAACCTGCGCTACTGCCCAGCCCACTCTCTGTCCTAATAAAAAAAATTTTGAAAGAAAAAAACTGGCCATCAAAAGCAGTGGATTTATAGTGCTGGCACATAACTCCATCGATAACCCTAGTGGCAATAAAAGGAAGATAGAAAGAGAGAGACCAAGAGTCAGGCAGTAGCGCAGCGGGTTAAATGCAGGTGCTGCAAAGCACAAGGATCTCGGTTGTTTATAGAGATAGAGAAATGGAAATGGAAATGAGGAACTAAGGAGATAGACACCTGCAGCACTGTTTCACCACTCATGAAGCTTCCTCTAGCAGGTAGGGACAGGGCTTCAACATGGG
Source organism: Erinaceus europaeus (assembly GCF_950295315.1). NCBI lineage: Eukaryota > Metazoa > Chordata > Mammalia > Eulipotyphla > Erinaceidae > Erinaceus > Erinaceus europaeus. Next base: position 46,824,729 of record NC_080177.1, on the reverse strand, counting down.
TCCTTGCACATGGTAATATGTACATTCCCCTCTGGCTTATGTTGGTGCCTCAAATTGAACCTGGGATTTTTGAAGCCTCAGGCATGAGAATCTTATATAACCACTATGCTACCTCCCCTGCCTCCCCCTACTTTTTTTTCTAAGTGGTGTTGGAACCTCGAACTTGAGGGATCCAGACTTTTTCAGATAAAGAGAGAAGGGTATAGGACAGAGAAAAATTGAGAGAGGAGGGAAAGACAGAAAGGGGAGAGAAAAATAGACACCTGCAGATTTGCTTTACCGCTTGTGAGGTGACCTTCTTGCAAGTGGAAAGCTGGGGCACTCAAGCTTCCTTCAGTTCCACTAGACTCCTGTGTAGTGTCCTGGTGACTCAAACCTAATCCAAGCACATATCAGGGCAACCTACTAACTGAGCTATTTCTCCAGCCTTGGATGGTTTTGTATTCAGTGGGTTCCTGTTGTTTGTGCTGATATCATAATGAAGATACGCATTCCCTGGCTGGGTGGTCATGCATGGGGTCAAGCATACATAATACAAAGTGCAAGGACCCCAGCAAGGATCTGGGTTCAAGCTCCCAGCTCCCAACTTGCAGGGAGGACACCTCACAAGCAGCAAAGCAGGTTTTCAGGTATCTTGCTCTCACTTGCCTCCAGGTGTATCACTGGGGCTTGCTTCTGGCGACCACTTTTTCCATTTTATTGGATAGGACAGAGAGAAATTGAGAGAGGAATGGGGTGGTTGAGAGGGAGAGAGAAAGAGAAACACCTGCAGATCTGCTTTACCACTTGCAAAGCTTTCCCCCTGCAGGTGGGAATCAGGGGCTTGAGTTCAGGTCCTTGTGCACTGTAATATGTATGCCTAACCGGGCGCGCTACCACGTGGCCTCTGAGGAGGTTGCTTTTTATTGTTCATTTACTTTGTTTTTATTAATGGGCTTCACTTCTTCTTCTAGCGTTTGCCATGGGCTTCACTGATCTGGGCTGATTTTTTTTCCAGGTAGAAAAAGAGAGAGACAAAGGTACTAGGTTCATTCCCCGGTACCATCATAAACTAGAGATGAACACTATTCTGATATTTTTAAAAGACAGAAAAAAAGGAAGGAAGAAAGTAGAAAAAGAGAAAGAGAAAGTGTGTCCACAATTGTAATTATCAAAAGGAAGTGTATGGTAGTGTGTAAGAAAATTATCACATTGGGGCCGGGTGGTGGCACAACTGGTTGAGAGCACATGTTACAATGTGCAAGGACCAGGGTTCAAGCCCCCAGTCCCCACTTGCAGGGGGAAAGCTTTGTGAGTGGTGAAGCAGGGCTGCAGGTGTCTCTCTGTCTCTCTCCTACCTTCTCGATTTCTGGATGCTTCTATATAATAAATGAAGATAATTTTTTAAAATTACATAAAAAAAAGAAAATTATCACATTATTTGTAGATAATTCATATTCAGAACTAGAAAAGAAGTATTGCCACATTAAAAGTTTGAATTGCCCCACACACCTATGGACATCTAATCTTTGACAAAGGGGCCCAGACTACTAAATGGGGAAAGCAGAGTCTCTTCAACAAATGGTGTTGGAAACAATGAGTTGAAAAATGCAGAAGAATGAAACTGAACCACTGTATTTCACCAAATACAAAAGTAAATTCCAAGTGGATTAAGGACTTGGATGTTAGACCACAAACTATCACATACTTAGAGGAAAATATTGGCAGAACTCTTTTCCGCATACATTTTAAAGACATCTTCAATGAAACAAATCAATTACAAAGAAGACTAAGGCAAGTATAAACCTATAGGACTACATCAAATTGAAAAGCTTCTTCACAACAAAAGAAACCACTACCCAAACCAAGAGACCCCTCACAGAATGGGAGAAGATCTTTATATGCCATACATCAGACAAGAGTTTAATAACCAACATATATAAAGAGCTTGCCAAACTCAACAACAAGACAACAATTAACCCCATCCGACAATGGGGGGAGGACTTGGACAGAATATTCACCACAGAAGAGATCCAAAAGGCCGAGAAACACATGAAAAAATGCCCCAAGTCTCTGATTGTCAGAGAAATACAAATAAAGACAACAATGAGATACCACTTCACTCCTGTGAGAATGTCTTACATCAGAAAAGGTAACAGCAGCAAATGCTGGAGAGGGTGTGGGGTCAAAGGAACCCTCCTGCACTGCTGGAGGGAATGTCAATTGGTCCAACCTCTGTGGAGAACAGTCTGGAGAACTCTCAGAAGGCTAGAAATGGACCTACCCCATGATCCTGCAATTCCTCTCCTGGGGATATATCTTAAGGAACCCAACACATCCATCCAAAAAGATCTGTGTACACATATGTTCTTGGCAGCACAATTTGTAATAGCCAAAACCTGGAAGCAACCCAGGTGTCCAACAACAGATGAGTGGCTGAGCAAGTTGTGGTATATATACACAATGGAATACTACTCAGCTGTAAAAAATGGTGACTTCACCATTTTCAGCCGATCTTGGATGGACCTTGAAAAATTCATGTTAAGTGAAATAAGTCACAAACAGAAGGATGAATATGGGATGATCCCACTCTCAGGCAGAAGGTGAAAAACAAGATCAGAAGAAAAAAACAACAAACAAGTAGAACCTGAAATGGAATTGGCATATTGCACCAAAGTAAAAGACTCTGGGGTGGGTAGGTGGGGAGAATACAGGTCCAAGAAGGATGACAGAGGACCTAGTGGGGGTTGTATTGTTATATGGGAAACTGGGGAATGTTATGCATGTACAAACTATTGTATTTACTGTTGAATGTAAAACATTAATTCTCCAATAAAGAAATAAAAAAAAGTTTGAATTGCATCCTGTTTAGAATGCCAGTTAACTAAGAGATAAGAGTTGGTGTGAGAAAAAGCAGGTTTTAATCAAGTGCTAGCAAACCTGAGAATAGGATAGACTCATGTCCCCAGAAAAAATATAGAATTTATTTATTCATGAGAAAGATGGGAGCAGAGAGAGAAAGAACCAGACATCACTTTGGCACATGTGCTACCAGGGGTTGAACCTGGGACCTTATGGTTGAGAATCCAATGCATTATCCACTGAGCCACCTCACAGACCACCCAAGAATTTTTTTAGTGGTCCTGGGAGTATTGCAGTATATAAAGCAGTAGACTCTTAATCATGTGGTTCTGAGACTATTCCTAGGCAGCACATGCACCAGGACGATGTTCTGGTTTTTCCTCTTTCTCCTCCTATGTCTCTCATCAATAAATGAATGAATAGGGTGGGAGTAGATAACATAATGATTATGCAAAGAGACTCTCAAGTCTGAGGCTCCAAAGTTCCAGGTTCAATCTCTTGCACCACCATAAGCCAGGGCTAAGCAGTGCTATGGTAAAAATAAATAAATAAAATATTAAAAAGAAAAAAATACTGATGTCAGTAATGGTATGGCCAATAAAGTGCACAAGTGACCATGCTTAAGGACTTAAGGACTCAAGGACCTGGGTCCAAGCCCCCTGGTCCTGTTGGGGTTGGGGGTAGGAAGGAGTGCTTCAGGAACAGTGGGGCAGGATTCAGTTCTCTCTCTCTCTCTCTCTCTCTCTCTCTGTCTCTCTCTCTCATATTTCTCTCTGTCTCTATTAAAACAAAATACAGGAAAAATAGTTTCCAGGAGAGGTGGGAGGTCCAGTGGAAGCAAATAATAAATAAAATAATTTTTTTTTTAGCTCCAGGGTTATCACTGGAGCTGGGTACCTGCACTATGAATCCATTGCTCCTGGAAGCCATTATTCACTTTGTTGTTGCTGTTATTGTTGCTGTTGTTGGATAGGACAGAGAGAAATTGAGAGAGGAGAGGAAGACAGAGAGGGTGAGAGAAAGACACTCACAGATCTGCTTCACCACTTGTGAAACGACCCACCTGAAGGTAGGGAGCTGGGGCTCCAACCCACATCCTTGCACCCATCCTATCCTTTTGCTTCCCACTAGGTGCGCTTAGCCCGGTGCACTACCTCCTGGCCCCCAAATAAAACATTTTTTAAAAAGAGAAAGAAAGGACATTAGGGTTTATAAGGATAGTGTAGAGTGCCAGTTTCCAGGTAGCACATCTGATTGAGCACACATTATTATGCAAAAGGACCAGAGTTTGAGCCCCTGCTCCCCACCTGTAGGGGGAAGGCTTCAGTGCTGCAGGTTGGTTTCTGTCTCTGTCTCTGTCTCCCTTCCCTCTCTCCCTAACTCCCACCCACCTCTCAATTTCTCTTCATCTGATCAAATAAAATAGGAAGGGGGCTGGGGAGACAATATAATGGTTACGCAAAAGATTTTCATGCCTGAGGCTCTGAGGTTCCAGGTACAATCCCCAGCACTACCAGAGCTGTGTAGTGCTCTGGTCTTTCTCATTAAAACAAATAAAATAAAAAGTTAAAAATAAATAAATTTTATTAAAAAAATAAATTCTAGGAGCATGGTAGTAGCGCAGCAGGTTAAGTGCACATGGCACGAAGCTCAAGGACCACATAAGGATCCTGGTTCAAGCCCCTGTTCCCCACCTGCAGGAGGGTCATTTCACAAGTGGTGAATTATGTCTGCAGGTGTCTATCCTTCTTTCCCCCCTCTGTCTTCCTCTCCTCTCTCAATTTTTCTCTGTCCTATCCAACAATGACAGCAATAACAATAATAAAACAACAATAACGGGGAGTCAGGCTGTGGCACAGTGGGTTAGGCGCACATGGTGCAAAGCACAAGGACCCGCATAAGGATCTCGTCACCCAATCTGGTCCCCTACACCTACACTGAACTTCTCTGTTCCAGTCTCTTGGAAACAGAGCTGGCAGTCAGCTGAGGTAAAGAACAAACACCTCATCACAGACCCCTGCAAGCATCAACCCGGCTTTGACCTAGCACGTTATGATTGGGCCCTCCTCAATCGCTATCGAACAGGCCATGGCCGGTGCGCCGCTATGTTCCATCGCTGGGGAGCCAGAGATGACCCGAACTGCCCCTGCGGCTACAGACAGACTATGACCCACATAGTCAACGGCTGCTACCTCTCCAGATTCAAAGGAGGTCTCGAAACTTTACATCAGGCTCAACCTGACACTGTTGACTGGCTACGGAAGAAGGGCAAACGCTAGAAGAAGAAGGATCCCAGTTCGAGCCCCCAGCTCCCCACCTGCAGGGAAGTCACAAGCAGTGAAGCAGGTCTGCAAGTGTCTGTCTTTCTCTCCCCCCTCTGTCTTCCCCTCCTCTCTCCATTTCTCTCTGTCCTATCCAACAACAACGGCATCAATAACCACAACAATGTTAGACAACAAGGGCAACAAAAGGGAAAATATGGCCTCCAGGAGCAGTGGATTTGTAGTGCAGGCACCGAGCCCCAACAATACCCTGGAGGCAAAAAAAAAAGAGGAAATTCTAATGTGTCCTCCGCCCCCCCCCCAAAAATGAGAAGAATAGAAAGAAAAAGGGAAAAAAAATGGTCAAGGGAAGCAGTGTATTTGTAGTGCCAGTATGAGCCCAATGATTACCATGGAGGCAAATAAAATAAATAGGGTCAAGGTTGTGTTGTACCTGGTTGAGTGCACAGATTACCATGCATAAAGACTCAGGTTCAAACCCCAGTCCCTATCTGCAGGGGGAAAGCTTCACAAGTGATGAAGCAGGGTTGCAGTTGTCTGTCTGTCTGTCTCTCTTTCTCTCTCTCTCCCTCCTCTTTCAATGTATCTCTGTTCTATAAAATAAAATGTTAAAAAAAGGCACATATGGGAAAATGGTGTCCAGTCACCTGGAGATATGTTTTCTGAGATAGCAAGTAGGCAAAATAATTTTCTGCTTGAGATCCCATATTCAGTCCTTGGCACCACCACTAAGCAGTGTTCTGGTAAAAATAAAATAATTAAATAAAATAAAATGGCTGGTGGTCCAGGAGGTGGCGCAGTGGTAAAGCTTTGGACTTTCAAGCATGAGATCCCAAGTTTGATCCTCAGCAGCACATGTGCCAGAATGATGTTTGGTTCTTTCTCTCTCCTCCTATCTTTCTCATAAATAAATAAAAATCTTAAATAAATAAATAAATAAAATGGCTGGTCATTTGTCTGCTTTAAGGGGTTTTGCCATGCAGAATGAATCACTAGAGCTTTATAATTTGTCCCATATAAAACGTTGGTGAGCAATACCTTTTCTCTCTAGATGTCTATATGAAAGAATCCCAGTTTAACATTACTTAGTATGGGAAGTCAAGACAAAGGGGAGGAAAAAAGAAGCTTTAAGAAGTACATATATGGGAGTCCGGCGGTAGCGCAGCGGGTGTAGCGCAGCGGGTTAAGCGCACATGGTGCAAAGCGCAAGGACTGGCATAAGAATCCGGGTTCAAGCCCCCATCTCCCCACCTGCAGGGGAGTCGCTTCAGAGGAGGTGAAGCAGGTCTGCAGGTGTCTATCTTTCTCTCCCCTGCCTCTGTCTTCCCCTCCTCTCTCCATTTCTCTTTGTCCTATCTAACAATGATGACATCAATACAACAACAATAATAACTACAACAACAATAATAAAAAAGGGCAACAAAAGAGAAAATAAATAAATATAAAAAAATTTAAAAAAAAGAAGTACATATGTGGTGGACTAGGAGATGGTGCAATGAATAAAACACTTGACTCTCAAGAATGAGGCCCTAAGTTTGATCCCTGGAATCACATGTGCCAGAGTGATGCTCTGGTTCCATTCATCCATTATCCAGCAATTTATGAAATTATGGACACTAACCTGGAATATCTAATGCTTGCTCAATAGCTGACGTATGCTGGGTTTTGGAACTAATCTGTACTTAAGGTTGTGGGGAGATAAAGATGTTACTGAAGGAAGAAATTTTCATGAGGTGTCACATCAAAAGTGTTCAAAAGAGGTGATGAAGAAAACTTGGGAAAAGCAATTGTATTTGATGAGAATTCTATTTTTTTAAATATTTATTTTATTTATTCCCTTTTGTTGCCCTTGTTGTTTTATTGTTGTAGTTATTATTGTTGTTGTCGTTGTTGGATAGGACAGAGAGAAATGGAGAGAGAGAGGGGAAGACAGAGAGGAGGAGAGAAAGATAGACATCTGCAGACCTGCTTCACCGCCTGTGAAGCGACTCCCCTGCAGGTGGGGAGCCGGGGTTCGAACCGGGATCCTTATGCCGGTCCTTGTGCTTTGCGCCACCTGCGCTTAACCCGCTGCGCTACAGCCAGACTCCCGAGAATTCTATTTTTACAAACCTCTTAATTTTTAGATGTTTACTCACTTTATTTTTTAATTATTTTTGTAAAGGGAAAGAAAGATTTATTTATTTTTTAATATTTTATTTATTAATGAGGGATAAAAGGAAAGAAAGAACCAGACATCACTCTGGCACATGATGTGCTGCTGGGGATTGAATTCAGGACCTCATGCTTGAGAGTCCAACACTTTATCCACTGCGCCACCTCCCAGGCCACTACTCACTTAATTTTAATGAGAGAGAGAGAGAGAGATGCCAGAATACTGCTTAGCTCTGGTTTATGGTGGTGCTGGGATTGAACCTGGGTCCTCAGAGTCTCAGGCATGAAAATCTTTTTGTAGAACCATGATGCTGTGTCCTCAGCCCCTTTGGTGAGAACTTTAAAAGTTAAAGTAATGTGTTCATCTCCAGGAATTACATTTCATTCAAATTCATGTTAAAGGTTTAATTAATTAATTTATTTATTGGATAGAGATATCCAGAAATCAAGGGGGAGGTGGGTGATAGGGAGAGAAACAGAGACACCTGTGTCCCTGCTTAACCACTCGTAAGCTTTCCTCCTGCAGGTGGGGACCGGGGCCTCTAACCAAGGTCCTTGAGTGTTGGTATGCATGAGACCCCTTCTGTTTCATTAGTTTAATCCCCCCTGCTTAACACTATTCTATTTACATAACCACTTCATTCTATTTACATAACCGCTGTTAACAAGCACCACCCTCCCTCTAGGGCATTGGTGGTTCAGTGGTAGAATTCTTGCCTGCTCCGCCCCCTCTCCTTGTCATACCCTGATTTTCACCAGTCACTTTTCTCTCCACCCTCTCTGTGTCGCATCCTGTTCCCACCCTACTGGGCTAGTATATTTATAAGGACAAGATTGTTTGTAGTTAGCTTAGCTTAGCTTGGTATAGATTGCGCTGCTTCCCGCATGAATAAAGAGATACTGCCTACAGCTCAACCATGAGTCCCTGGTCGTCTGTTACCCGCCCGTGAAGCCAGCCCGGCTAACACTTGAGCATTGTAATACATGCGTTCAACCAGGTGTGCCACCACCCGGCCCCTGAGGTTTAATTTTTTAATCCTTATTTATTTGATAGAAACAGCCAGAAATTGAAAGTGAAGGGGGTGATAGGAAGAGAGACAGAGGGGGAGCGGGCAGCGACTGCGCCATGGGGGCTTGTTGGCACCGTTTGAGGAGCGCAGTGGCGTGGTTCGATGCGGGACACGGTTGGGCCAGTGCTAACCAGACGCTGGAGGAGGTGTTCATTGAGGTGCGTGTGAGGCTCGGCATGCGTGAGCAGTGCCTAGGCTGCGGCTTCCAGAGTCTGGAGACACCTGTCGCTGGCGGCTGGCGGGCGTGACATCCTCAACAGCCACCTCTTCGATGCCGCCATCGTGGACGAGGGCACTTGGACGCTGGAGGACAGGAAGATGCTACACATCGTCCTGACAAAGACCCAGCGGGATGTAGCCAACTGCTGGACGTCTCTGCTGGAGTAGGAGTACGTGGCCCACCCTGGGTGCAGGACCAGATGCAGAGGAAGCTCACCCTAGAGCGCTTCCAGAAGGAGAATCCTGGTTTTGACATCAATGTCAGGAAACTACACTAAAGGTGGACCTGATTCCTCAAATCTTGAGGAATAGCCATTATCTCTGTTTGCTGCCTTCTGTGGATCCCAGCAGAATTTGCCAAATACGAGGACCAGTCATCTCTGTGGTGGAATTCCAGTGTGGATGCCTTCAGCTAACAGTGCAAAATACACTCAGGTGCGTTTCTGAAAGTGGCGTTTCAGGAAGCACCTATAAGCTGTGGGGACTCTGCTAATAGATGCTGACTTTTTTTTCCCCCCCAGGGTTACTGCTGGGGCTCAGTGCCTGCACCATGAATCCACTGATCCTGGAGGCCATTGCCCCCTCCCTTTTGTTGCCCTTGTTGCTGTAGCCTTCTTGTGGTTATTATTGTTGTTGTTGTTCGTTGTTGGATAGGACCGAGAGAAATGGAGAGAAGATGGGGAAAGAGAGAGGGGGAGAGAAAGACAGACCCTGCAGACTTGCTTCACTGCCTGTGAAGCGACTCCCCTGCTGCAGGTGGGGAGCTGGGAGCTCAAACCGGGATCCTTACGCCGGTCCTTGCGCTTCGTTGGAGCGCTTAACCCGCTGCGCTACCGCCAGTCCCCCAGATGCTGACTTCTTACATGCTGCAGTTCACTGGTTTCTTTGTTACTTGTGTTTTCAGTATAGAACACACTCAGCAATTCGTGTGAATAACAGGGTGCTTTCAGGGAAAATTAAGTCTTTCAAGTGTGACGTGGGAGTAATGTTCAACAAACTTTTATAAGTAGAAAAAAAAAAAGAAAGACAGTAGAAAAAAAAGGAAGAGAGAAAGAGAGACAGCTGCAGCCCTGCTTCACCACCTGCAAAGCTTTCCCCTTGCAGGTGGGGAGACAGGGGGCTCAAGCCTGGGTCCTTGAGCACTGTAACATGCGCGCTCAACCAGGTGCGCCACCACCCGGCCCCAAACGTTTAATTCTTCTGTGCTGGGGACAGGAAGAACAGCACAGGTTTTGACCAGGGAAGCGGCAGAGGACTTGAGAAAGCAGTAGCGTGCTGATATTCACAGGAAGCCGCAGGGCACTGGGGCGGAGACCCCCTGGGCGTGTCGCACGGTCTGTTGTACGTGTGGATCTCTGAAGATTCTACCGGGCATTTGCGGAAGAAGCCGTCCCATGACAGATGGATAATCTTGGGGGACTCCAGGGAAATATGACGCAAGGGGGCCCAGGTGCATGCGTACGTTGGGGCGCTAGTGTTAACTAGTGTGCATTTTGCAGCTTCAAGGCGGAGAAGCACTTGGGTTTTCTAAATTCTTCCAATGGGGCGGGAAAGATTTAGGAGTAGCGGAAGGTATGCTGCTGGATCCGAAGCTTCCCTTCATGCAGCTTTGGTGTCTACTTCTCTCAGGCACTCACATCAGCCGGAACCTCAGTGTCGCTTTACCTGTGTAGGAAGAGAAAAACAGAGGGACCTACAGAGGAAATCGGGGATTCGGTCTGGATAAGGAGCAGGACCTGCAGAAGTTCTTCCGGGGCGCTGGTTGGCCTCAGGTGCATTTAGTTGGTGGTTCTTAGCTGCTGGCGGGTTGGCTGGGCTGTCTCTGCGGGGGGTCCCGATTCTGTCGCCCAGCTTATCTCAGCCCCGCGGCGCCGCGGCTGGGTGTCTGGCTCGTCCCGGGCCTAGCGGGGACACTGGGCAGCTGACTCTCGCCCATGATCCGCTGATCGTTCTGTCTGCTTAGTGGCAGTTTCGCTGGCAATCCTGCGCTCAGTGGGCAGGACTTTGCGAAAGTGAAATGCAAAACGAAGCATTACCACTGAAGTTATGCTTCTAGAGACGTGCCAACATACGTCACACGTGGGAGACAGGGTGAGTAATGCACAGGGCCGGGCCAGAACCTCGGCTGTGCACATGGCAAAGCAGGTGCACCAGACGAGCTATTTCACCGACACATTTCCAAAAAAATGTGCTTGGGATCTTGATGGGGATAGCATTAAATTTGTAGATGGCTCTGGGTAGTATATTCATTTTGATGATGTTAGTTCTTCCAACCCATGAACATGGAATATCTTTCCACTTCTTTGTGTCTTTTTCAATTTCTTTGAGTAGTGACTCATAATTTTCAGTATACAAGTCTTTCACTTCTTTGGTTAGGTTTACTCCTAGATATTTTATTGTTTTTGTTGCTATAGTAAAAGGAATTGATTTCTGGATTTCAATTTCTTCTAACTTAGTGTTTGCATATAGGAATGCCACTGACTTTTGAATGTTAATTTTATAGCCTGACACCTTACTGTATTGCGTGATGATTTCCAAAAGCTTCTTGCTGGATTTCTTAGGTTTTTCCATGTATACTATCATGTCATCTGCAAATAGGGAGAGTTTGACTTCTTCTCTTCCAATCTGTATCCCTTTAATTCCTTGCTCCTGCCTGATGGCTATGGCAAGAACTTCCAACACTATTTTGAATAGTAATGGTGATAGTGGGCATCCCTGTCTAGTACCTGATCTGAGTGGAAATGCTTCCAGTTTTTCACCATTGAGTATGATGTTGGCTGTAGGTTTGCTATATATAGACTCCACTATCTTCAGGAATTTTCCATCTATTCCCATTTTTTGTAGTGTTTTGATCATAAAGGGATGTTGTATTTTGTCAAAGGCTTTCTCTGTATCTATTGATATGACCATGTGGTTTTTGGTCTTGCTTTTGTTGATGTGGTGGATCACATTGATTGATTTACGTATATTAAACCAATCTTGCATGCCTGGGATAAACCCCACTTGGTCATGATGAACAATCTTTTTAATATACTGCTGTATCCGGTTGGCTAGTATTTTGTTCAGTATTTTAGCATCTATGTTTATCAGAGATATTAGTCTGTAGTTTTCTTTTTTGGTTGTGTCCCTGTCTGCTTTTGGTATCAGGGTGATGTTGGCTTCATAGAAGCTGGCAGGGAGTATTCCAGTGTCTTCAATCTTCTGGAAGACTTTTAAAAGTAGAGGTATTAGTTCTTCTTTGAAGGTTTTGTAGAATTCATTTGTAAAACCATCTGGTCCAGGACTTTTATTTTTTGATAACTGTTTCAATTTCATTAGCTGTGATGGACCTGTTCATGTTATCTACTTCCTCTTTACTTAGTTTTGGAAGTTGGTAGGTATCTAGGAAATCGTCCATTTCTTCCAGGTTTGCTAGCTTGGTGGCATATAGTTGTTCATAGAAGCCTCGCATGATATGTTGAATTTCATTTACTATCCGATTTATTTGGGTCTTCTCCCTTTTTTGTTTTGTGAGTCTGGCTAAAGGTTTGTCGATTTTGTTTATTCTTTCGAAGAACCAACATTTACTTTTGTTGATCTTTTGTATGGTTTTCCTATTCTCAATGTTATTTATTTCTGGCCTAACTTTAGTGATTTCTGTCCTTCTGGTTGCTTTAGGGTTCCTTTGTTCTTCTTCTTCTAGGTCTTTAAGATGTGCAATCAGGCTGTTTATTTGTGCTTTTTCTTGTTTCCTAATGTGTGCTTGTATAGCTATGAACGTCCCTCTCAGTACTGCCTTAGCTGTGTCCCAAATATTTTGATAGCTTGTGTCTTCATTTTCATTGAACTCTCAAAACATTTTGATTTATTTCCTTTATTTCCTCTTTGACCCAGAAGTTGTTAAGTGTACTGTTGAACTTCCACATTTTGGCACTGTTACTAATCTTTTGTTGATTGTTAAGTGTTAGTTTAATTCCACTGTGGTCTGAGAAGATGCTTGGGATGATTTCAATGCTCTTGAATTGGCTGATGCTGTCTTTGTGGCCTAACATATGGTCTATCCTTGAGAATGACCCATGTGGATTTGAGTAAAATGTGTATTCCAGTTTCTTGGGATGAATGACTCTGAAAATGTCCAATAGTTCTAGTTTATCTCTTCATTTAGGTCCCTTATGTCTTTATTGATTTTCTGCCTGGATGATCTGTCAAGTTGAGAGAGTGGGGTGTTGAAGTCCCCTACTATGATTGTGTTACTGTTAATATATTGCTGTAGCTCTTTCAGTAGAAGTCTGATGTATTTAGATGGCTTCTCATTGGGTGGATAGATGTTAATAATTGTTAAGTCCTCTTGATTGACTGATCCTCTGAGCATTAAGTAGTGTCCATTCCTATCTTTTTTGATCTTATATTTTTAAAGTCTATCATGTCAGATATGAGAATAGCTGTTCCTACCCTTTTTTGTGGGCCATTGGCTTGTATGATAGTTTTCCATCCTTTCACTTTAAGTCTGTGTTTGTCTTGTTGAGTTAGGTGGGTTTCCTGTAGACAGCATATTGTTGGGTTGTGTTTTCTGATCCATCTTCCTACTCTGTGTCTTTTAATAGGTGAGCTCAGGCCATTGACATTTATTAATATCAAAGATTGAAGATATTTTAACGCCATTCTTGTAGAGTTTTAGAGTGTTTTGATATATGTCCTATTTGTGGTGGTCTGGTTGTTTATAGGAGACCTTTCAGAACTTCTTTCAGGGCAGGCTTAGTGATGGTTGATTCCTTCAACTGTTGCTTGTCTGAGAAGGTTTTGATGCTTCCATCTAGTCTGAATGACAGTCTAGCAGGATATAGTATTCTTGGTTGAAAGCCTTTCTCATTGAGCACTCGATAGATATCTCGGTAGAGACCATTCTCTTCTGGCCTGTAGTGTTTGTATGGAGAAGTCTGCTGCTAATCTTATGGGTTTTCCTTTGTAGGTGACTCTTTGTTTTTCTCTTACAGCCTTCAGGATCCTTTCTTTATCCTTATTCCTTTCCATTGTAAGTATGATATGTCTTGGTGTCTTTAGGTCTGGGTTAATTCTTTTTGGGACCCTCTGGGCTTCTTGAATCTTTATGTCTTTGATGTTGTCTAGACTAGAGAAATTTTCAGCTATTATGGCCTGGAAAATGCTTTCTTCCTCTCCTTCTCTTTCTTCCTCTGGTATGCCAATAATGCATATATTGTTTCTTTTGAGTCATCCCATAGGACTCTGTTGTTGTTTTCAGCATCTCTTAATCTCTTTTTGAGATCTCTTACTTTTTTAGTTGTCTCTAATTCATCCTCAATCTTGCTAATTCTGTCTTCAGCCTCATTGATTCTATTCTCTCTGCCCTGTACTGTTTTCTGGAGTTCATCTATTTTGTTGCCCTGCTCTAATACTGTTTTAGCTTGTTCAGCTAGTTGCATTCTTAGCTCAGCGATTTCAGCTTTCAGCTCTCTAATAACCATGAGATAATTAGTATTTTCTCCCATATTCTCATTTGTTGTTCCTGCATTTCTGATTACAATTTTTTCAAATTCTTTACTCACTCCTGTTATTATTTCCTTAGCTAATGTTTGAATGTTGAACTTGTTATTTTGTGCTTCACCCTCTGGAGGACTTTTAGCTGGACTCTTGTCCTGGTTCGAGTCTCCAATATTTTTTCTTGTTGTTTTAACCATTTTATATATTATGTTATGAGTTCCCTTTATCAGTACTTTTCAAATTATTGATCACTATTGCCTGGATTGACTTGTGTCTAAGTAAGTTAATTAAAGGGTTCACAGTGGTGGAAGTTAACGTTGTTTCAATCCCTGAGTTGGAGCTCAGTGGTTTAAAAGCCTCTTTTTTTTTTTCTTCCCTGTAGGCTATGGGAGCCTGAGGGCTTTTAAACTATCAATAGGCTTCTTAGCTTAATCACTGACTCCTGACCAAGAGATAAAGCAGGGTGTGGCAGAGATAATCCAGTGGTTATGCAAAGAGACTTTCACAGCCCCTCAGCTATGCCACTGAGGTATAGGTCTTCTCCTGAGTTTCCTGGTTAGATCTCTGTCCCCTGGTGTCCCTCCCTATTGCTGCTCCAGATTCTGAGGGTAGTAGCAATGGAGACTCAGAGTTGCACTTGGTGAGTCTCTGGGGAGTCCTTTCCTCCCTTCAGCTGTCCCCTTGTTGTGGAGCAGACTGGAGGTAGTGTCTCCACTGATAAACTGCTGGACTGTTAGCAGTCACTTAATCTCTCCTTAGGCCCCTCTCTCCTCTCTGTCACCAGCCACATGTGTTTGTACTCACCAGTGATTTACTGGGTTCCTGTGGTCATTCTAGTTCTGTCTTGTTTCGGTCTCAGGTGGTCTCCTTTGGTATTCCTAGTTGATCCGGGAGAGGAGAGGAGAGGAGAGAAAGCGATCTGCTGCTCGTAGCTCCGCCTCCGGAAGTCCTCTCTCTCTTTTTCATTAAAAGATTAAGTAAAAGTATATATTGAAAAAGAAGTGTATCCTAAGCTTGAGAACCCAAAACTTTATCTACTGTATCTGCCACCTCCCAGAACACTTCAGAGAGAAGAGAGAACAAGAGTGATGCTCTGGTTCTCTCCCTCTCTCATTGATTATAAATATATGCTTTTAAATCACCTTAAATTTAACAGGACATTTTGAGGTAGGTTTTTAGCACATACTTGAATTATTTAACCATGATGTGTAGCGTTGTGAAGGGTGCCTGTGTTTCTCTACATCTTCTTGTTGTTTTTAATTTTTTTAATTAATTTTTTAATTAATTTTAATTTATTTTCCCTTGTTGTTGTAGTATTATTGTTGTTGATGTGGTCATTGTTGGATAGGACAGAGAGAAATGGAGAGAGGAGGGGAAGACAGAGGGGCGAGAGAAAGATAGACACCTGCAGATCTGCTTCACCGCCTGTGAAGTGACTTTCCTCCAGGCGGGGATCTGGGGTCTCGAACCCGGATCCTTACGCCGGTCCTTGTGCTTTGCACCACATGAGTTTAACCCGCTACCGCCAGACTCCCCCATCTTGTTTTTTTGTTGTTGTTGTTTGTTTGTTTGTTTTTAGAAGACAGTTGGATACATTATGTACAGTGCAGATAGTATTCTGCTACTGTGAGAGTGTAGGATTTAAAAATCAAGTTCATGGGGGTCGGGCGGTAGCGCAGTGGGTTCAGCGCACATTCAGAAAGTGCAAGGACCAGCACTGGGATCCAGGTTCGAGCTCCCGGCCCTCCACCTGTAGGAGGGTCGCTTTACAAGCAGTGAAGCAGGTCTTAAGGTGTCTATCTTTCTCTCTCCCTCTCTGTCTTCCCCTCCTCTCTCCATTTCTCTCTATCCTATCCAACAACAATGACAGCAATAACAACAATGATGATAAACAACAAGGGCAACAAAGGGGAAAAATAGCCTCCAGAAGCAGTGGATTCATAGTGCAGTCACCGAGCCCCAGCAATAACCCTGGAGGAAAAAAAGAAAAAAGAAAACAAATTCAAGAATTTTACTGAGATGGTCCATGTGGACGTTGAAGTTTATTTATTTATTTATTTATTTATTTATTTATAAGTTTTTAATATTTATTTTCCCTTTTGTTGCCCTTATTTATTTATTTATTTATTACTTATTTATTTTAATGAGTGAGAAACATAGATAGACCAGAGCATTGCTTAGCTTTAGTTTATGGTGGTGCTGGGGATTGAACCTTGGACCTGACAATCCTCGGATATGAGGGCCTTTAGGCATGAAAGTCTTTTCATAACTGCTATGCTGTTTCCCCAGCCCTGAAGTTGAAATTGTTATATACATTGCTATACTGGTGTCTCTTCAGTGTCTCTTCTGTTATAGGTAGGATTGACTGCTGAGGATCACACTTTCTCTTGTCATGGCTTTGACTCACATGTGGATACACAGCACTTCTGTTCTCAGCAAGTGTCTGAAACCCCATGTTGCTCCATGTTTGCTCTGGGGCTTTCACTTTGCAGACTACTGCTCCAGCAGCCTTCAAAAATCAGTGACTCTTTCTGGCAAAGCCCCCTCTCAGGGGAAGACAGAAGAAAACTTGCAAGGACATCACCAAAGAGAAGTTGCTTTGGATATAATGTCTCCTGAGGAGAAGCCTGAAATCAGCTTTGATAAAGCAATCATAGATGAAATCAAGGACCATTTTCGCCGTTTGAAGGTTGATATTGTCAATCACTGGATCGGTCCTGAAGGCCGCCCTCTGCATGAAGTCTTGTTGGAACAGGCCAAGGTTGTATGGCAGTTCCGTGGAAAGGAAGATTTAGACAAGTGGATGGTGACTTCAGATAAGACAATTGGAGGTAGAAGTGAAGTGTTCCTGAAAATGGGCAAGAATAACCAGAGTGCACTGCTGTATGGGACCCTGAGCTCTGAGCCACCTCAGGATGGGGAGAACAGCAGCAGTGGGTACTGTGCGATGATATCCAGGATCCCCAGGGTAGGTCGGGAACTTCCATGAGTGTTGACTAGACAAACAAGTGCAAGCTCACCTGTAGGTGGGATTAAATATTCATTGGGCACACCCCAGGAGGTGGTGCAGTGGATTAAGTATTAAACCTTTAGGCATGAAGTCCAGAGTTTAATTCCTGGCCTTACATATGCCAAAGTGTTGCTCCAATTTTCCCTCTCCCTCCTCTCTCTCATAAATAAATAAATAAATAAGTATTAAGAAACAGGGAGTTAGGCGGTAGCGCAGCGAGTTAAGCACACGGGGCACGAAAAGCAAGGACTGGCATAATGATCCCGATTTGAGCCCCCCGGCTCCCCACCTGCAGGGGAGTGGCTTCACAGGCAGTGAAGCAGGTCTGCAGGTGTCTGTCTTTCTCTCCCCCTCTCTGTCTTCCCCTCCTCTCTCCATTTCTCTCTGTCCTATCCAACAATGACGACATCAATAACAACAACAATAACTACAACAATAAAAAAACAACAAGGGCAACACAAGGGAATAAATAAAAATAAATATTAAAAAAAAGTTAAAAGAAAGAAACAAACAAAAACTGGGGGCCAGGTGGGTGGCGTACTGGGTTAAGCATACATAGTACGAAGTGGAAGCATCTGGGTTTGAGCTCCCGGCTCCCCACCTGCAGGGGGGTTTGCTTCACAAGTGGTGAAGCAGGTCTGCAGGTGTCTGTCTGTCTGTCCCCATCTATATCTCCCCTCCCCTCTCAATTTCTTTCTTTTTTTTAAAATATATTTTTTTGCCTCCAGGGTTATCACTGGGGCTTGGTGCCTGCACTACGAATCCACTACTCCTGGAGACCATTTTTTTCATCTTTCTTTCATTTATTTATTTTTTTGATAGACCAGAGACCGCCAGGCCCCTGCCTCTTTTTTTTTTTAAATTTTTTAATTTTTTAAAAAAGATTTTACTCATTTATTAATGAGAAAGATAGGAGGAGAGAAAGAGGTAGACATCACTCTGGTACATGTGCTACTGGGGATTAAACTCAGAACCTCATGCTTGAGAGTATTGCTTTATCCAATGTGCCACCTCCTGGACCTCCCTCTCATTTCTCTGTTCTAGCCAATAAAATGGAAAAAATGTCTTCTAGGACTTGGGGTATAGCATGGGATTAAGTTCCCTTCCATGGAGGGTTAGATATTTATATAAATTATTTGTAACTTTTCACTAAGCAAAATTTGCTTCCTCTGCCACATTTATTTCATATGTGATAGAGGTAGCTAGATAGAACCGCTCTAATAGGTGTTTTGCCAGGGATTGAATCAGGTGTCTGTGGCATGCAAGTCCTGCACCCTGCCACTTGAGCTATTTCCCTGGCCACTTTTAAAAAATTTATTTATTTATTTATTTATTTATTTATTTTATTGAAGCAGCCAGAAGTTTAGAGCAAAAGGGAGATGGAAAGGGTAAGAGACAGAGAGACACCTACAACACTGCTTCACCACTTGTGAAGCTTTCCCCCTACAGGTGGGGACACGAGCTTGAATCAGGGCCCTTGTGGATTGTAACATGTGCCCTCAATGAGGTGCACCACTACCTGGCCCTTCCCTGGCCACTTTTTTTTTTTTTTTATAATTTATTTCTTTATTGGGGAATTAATGTTTTACATTCAACAGTAAATACAATAGTTTGTACATGCATAACATTCCCCAGATTCCCATTTAACAATACAACCCCCACTATGTCATTCATCATCTTTCATGGACCTGTATTCTCCCCACCCACCCACCCACCCCAGAGTCTTTTACTTTGGTGCAATACACCAATTCCATTTCAGGTTCTACTTGTGTTTTCTTTTCTAATCTTGTTTTTCAACTTCGGCCCTGGCCACTTTTAAAAATTTTTATTGGGTGGAGGGTAGATAGCATAATGCTTATGCAAATAGACTCTCATGCCTGAGGCTCCAAAGTCCCAGGTCCAATCCCCCCGCACCACCATAAGCCAGAGCTAAACAGTGCTCTGGTAAAAAAAAAAAAAAATTTAAGATAGAGATAGAGAAGTACAGAATGTAGAGAGAGATAGAGAGATAGAGATATACAGACACAACATAGCTGTAGGGGCTGGGCTCAAACCTAGGTGTTGTACAAAGTAAAGCAGCATGCTATCTAAGTTAGTTATTTCACCATCCCTCCCCCAGTTGCCTCTTCTGCAACATTTATTTATTTTTACCAGAGCATTGTTCATTCTGGCTTGTGGTGTAGGGGATTGAACCTGGGACTTTGGAGCCTCAGTAATCTCTTTGCATAACCATTATGCTATCTACCCCTTTCCCTTCTGCCACATTTATTAGACTCATACAAAGAAGAGTTTTGATCCAGTACTATGTTTTTAATTTTGCTACTCTGTTCACATTAGCTTCTGGGAACTCTTTCAAGTTGATTCTTGCTCCTCTCACATTTCCCCTGCTTTTGTTTTCCAGCACATTTTGACATTATAAGACACATTATAAGAGTCAAATGGTTTATCCACTATGCCACCTCCTGGACCCTTGCCAGATGTTTCAGGGCTGCTTGGACAGGCTCCCACTCCTGGTCTTGGCCATAGGCACTAGACATTTACTTGGATATCATGCTTTAGAAAGAAAGGCAGAGGGGCCAGACGGTGGCGCACCTGGTTAAGTGCACACATTACAGTGCACAAGGATCCAAGTTCAAGCCCCTGGTCCCCACCTGCATGGGGAAAGCTTCATGAGTAGTGAAGTAGTGTTGCAGGTGTCTCTCTGTCTCTCTCCCTCTCTATCTCCCCCTCCCTTCTCAACTTCTCACTGTCTCCAATAATGAATAAATACAATTTTTTAAAAAATTTAAAAAAAAGAAAAGAAAGGCAGGGCTAGAGGGGCTATGCAAAAAATACTTTAGTGCCTGAGACTCACAATGTCCCCAGTTCAATCCCAGCATCACCATAAGCTACAGCTGAGCAGTTCTCTGGTAAAAAATACATACATACATACATACATACATACATACATACATACATAAATAGTAGCAGCCTGGGAGATGGTGCAGTGATAAAGCATTGGACTCTCAACCATGAGGTCCCAAGTTTGATCTTCATTACTAAATTAGTCTTTTAAAATTATTTACTATTATTATTTTTGCTTCCAGGGTTATTGCTGGGGCTCGGTGCCTGCACTATGAATCCACTGCTCCTGGAGGCTATTTTTCCCTTTTTGTTGCCCTTGTTGTTTATCATTGTTGTTGTTAGTATTATTGTTGTTCTTATTGCTGTCATTGTTGGATAGGACAGAAAGAAATCGAGAGAGGAGAAGACAGAGAGGGTGAGAGATAGACACCTGCAGACTTCCTTCACCACTTGTGAGGCTAACCCCCTGTGTAGGGGCAGTGGGGGGCTTGAACCGGGATCCTTGCTCCAGTCCTTGCACTCTGCACCGTGTGTGCTTAACCCATTGTGCTACCGCCTGGCCCCCTTATTATTTTTTAATTTGATAGGACAGAGAGAAGTTAAGAGGGCAAGAGAGAGACACCTGCATCACTGCTTCACCATTCATGATGCTTTCCACCCACAGGTAAGGACAGGAGTTTAAATCTGGGTGCATGTGCACTCAACCAGGTGTGCCACCACCCGGCCCCTGGTAAGTGAATCTTTAAAAAGAGATATAAGAGAGTAGAAATATCTTTTAAAAAAGATTCACTTACTTATTAATGAAAGAACCAGAGCATCACTATGGCCATGTGATGCTAGGGACTCAACTCAGGACCTCATCCTTGAGAGTCCAATGCTCTATTCACACCTCCTGAGCTGCAGTTTTTTTTTTTTCTCATGACTTTTGCTTTTCTTTTTGTGCACCAGGACTTAGTTCTTGTGTGATTCAGCTGCTTCCAGTGCCTTCTTTTTCGATATAGGGTCAAAGCAAAGGGAGTGAGAGAAGTAGAGATAATCACTGCACTGCTTCATAAGGCTTCCTTCCCCTGTGCATATCCCCCCATGTTGTGGTTGAAGGTTTATACTCTGCTCCTCATGTATAACAAGCTGATGAGCCAACGACTTCATGTCTCCTCTTTTTTTTTTTTTTTTTTTGGTTTTAATTTATTTATTGGATAGAGACAGAAATTAAGAGGGAATAATGGGGAATTGAGAGGGAGAGAGAAAGAGAAACATCTGTGTCACAGTTTCACCACCTATGAAGTTTCCCCTTTGTAGGTAGGGACCTACAAAGTAAACCTGGTTTCTTGCAGATTATAGCATGCACATTCTATTAGGTATGCCACCACCCACCACTCCCCCCATCATTTTTAAAAAAGATTAATTTATTTATTAGTGAAAGAGGGCAAAAGAACCTGAGTATCAATCACTGGCATATGCAGTGCTGGGGCTTGAACTTAGAATCTCATGCTCCAGAATCCATTGCTTTATCCATAGTGCCACCTCTTGAGCTATACTCCCCCTCTTTTTAAAAACTAAGACAGAGAAAGAAACAGGAGAGAGACCACAGCACCTGTTGTACATGATTTGAGCTCCCATGTGGTGCTGAGGTCTCAAACCTGGGTCCTCTTGCTAAAGTGTGTACTCTACTGGCTATCTGATGGTCCCCAATCTTGTCTTTTTTTTTTTTTTTTTAACCAGAGCACTAATCAGCTCTGGTTTATGGTAGTGGTGGTGGGGGATTGAATTTTGGAACCTCAGGCATGATAGTCTGTTTGCATAACCATTAAGCTATCTACCCCTGCCTCGTCTTTTTTACTTTTTTAAAATTTTTATTTATTGGGCAGAGAAAGAGAGACATCTGGTAGGGAAGGGGGAGATAAAGTGAGAGAAGGAAGGACACCTGCAGTGCAACTTCATTGCCCGTGAAGTTTTCCCTCTGCAGGTGAGGACGAGGGGTTTGAAGCTGAGCCCTTATGCATTATATAACATGCATTCTACCAAGTACGCCACTGCCTAGTTCCTACTCTTAAACAGAATAGTAGTAACACATAACTATCAGTACTAAAATAAGAATCATGACATTTATCTGCCTCTTTATGATGATAAAAATAAAAAAGGGGGTAGGGGTAGATAACATAATGATTATGCATAATGGTTATACAAAGAGGAGCCTGAGGCTCCTAAGTCCCAGGTTCAGTGCCCCAGAGTTGAGCAGTTCTCTGGTTAAAAAAAAAAAGCAGAGAAGTAGCTATGTTACTGACTTTGTGATGACTCACAGTTTGCTAATAGTAGAATGTAGGTGGATTTAACTTTTTTTTTTTTTTTTAAGGTTCTAAAATTTTGTTAAGAACAGTGAACACACCCTCTCTGACTCATCTTGGATGGAGCTAGAAGGAATTATGTTAAGTGATTAAGTCAGAAAGGCAAAGATGAGTATGGGATGGTCCCACTCATAAACAGAAGTTGAGAAAGAAGAACAGAAAGGGAAACTCTAAGCAGGATCTGACTGAGTTTGGAGTAGGGTACCAAAGTAAAAATATCTGGGTGGTGGGTGAGAGTAGATGTTCAACCTCACTGGGGAGGTGGAGAAATTGGGACCCAGTCCTTTGGTGATGGGAATGGTGTTGATGTACACTCCTATTAACTTGTAGTCTCATAAATCACTATTTAATTAATATGAGAGGAGAAAAACAATGTCTCAAACCTTTTAACTCACAGACCATAGGCTGCATATATGTTCCTTCAATCTAAGCGCTTAGGACTTAAAATGTATAATCAGACTGAATTTTAACAGTGGTCTCAAATTGTTAATACATCTCTAATAATAACTTGTTCTTTGACACGCTGACTCTCCTCAGAGCTTAGACCAGGGAGAACAGAAGCAACCAGTGGCGTTACTTTATAAGACACAGCTATATATAAATAATGTCAAAAGACATAAATTATGATGATGTCATGTATGATACAGCAAATTCTAACAATGGGATTTTCAAAGTTAAGCCAGTCGCCAAATAATTTGTTTATAGCAATTACTATCTATTAACTATCTTAAACCCTAAGACAGCAAGAACCTCCCGCTTCCTCTATAAAGCCCACATCTCCCCCAGTCCTGGAATCTCCAGGGTGGGGCTCACTTTCCTGCATGCTTCTCTCAATTCATACCAAATGATATTGCATCTGCTGATCCCAGCCTAATCAACACATTGAGTATCACCTCAGCAAGCTTCACTTTAGCCTCATTACTCGGGTGAGAACTTTCCTTTCTCATAGGATTCTTTAATTCCATATCAGGTGGTTCATTTCCCAACAAAGTCCCAAAACCTAGATGTAGACCAGGTCCCATGAGATAGGGCACACATTCACATGTATCCATAAATTAGGGCAAAACATATACTTGAAAGCAAAAGTACAGTAGTCTGCAGTGAGTTAATATATGCAGCAACCAAGTAGAAAGACCTAAAAAGACACCATAAAGTTCCCAATAAAATAGTTTCTATTTAGACCTAGATACCCTCCTCACCTACTTCCTATTATACTTTCCACAGTCACTTCAAAGCTAACCTTATCAAAGTAAGAACTTTAAAAGCTGATTAAGGGCAAGAGAATGGCATACTTTAATGATGACTCTTTAATCACTGTCAGGCCACCCCGACAGCTGGGGCCCTAGTCAGGGAGTCCTGGGATTCCCAAACAGACATGATGGGTCTAGACCTCAAATAGATCCCTCTCTCCATTGTCACTGGTCATCTCCATCAGGAACAACACAGTGGACCCCTTTGTGGGCCCCCATAGGACCTTGCCCTCAATGTGGATCAACAACGGTAGAGAATATTCCATCCTCTGAAAGGAGGCTGGACAACATACTCTGTCTACCACCTGAGGATAATGAGTCCTGAAATTGGGGCAGCTTGGAATGTTCCTACTCATAACCACAGAACGTAAGCTCAGATCTACAGGGTTGCAGAGTTTGCATAGGCTCCTAAGCTGAATATGGGTCCCAGATCAAATCATTGGGGTTTACAGTCATTAATAGTTATACACCCTTCCCATATTTGGGAGCTACTCTCCTCTGATCCAGCTTTCTAGTCCCTTTCCCAGCTATGACATCATCTCCTCAGACAACAACTTGGGTCCACCTGCATATCAGATGTTAGGCTCAGGAAAAACTAGTATAGTCATGGGCCCTTTGGAATAACTAAAATAGGCCTACTAGTTATCTTCAAAACGGAGACCCCAACTCTTCATCTGCAATATTCCAGCCTTTAGGTTCATGATTAGTCAACAATTTGTTTTTATATTGTTAACTCTTCTTTTAGCCACCAGGTTCCAGATATTACCATGATGCCAACTGGACTTCCCTGGGCAGATGACCCCACCAATGTGTCCTGGAGCCCCGCTTCCCCAGAGTCCCACCCCACTAGGGAAAGAGAGAGACAGACTGGGAGTATGGATCAACCTGTCAACACCCATGTTCAGTGGGGAAGCAATTACAGAAGCCAGACCTTCCACCTTCTGCACCCCAAATATCCTTTGGCCCATACTCCCAGAGAGATAAAGAATAGGAAAGCTATCAGAGGATGGGATGGGATACGGAGTTCTTGTGGTGGGAATTATGTGGAGTTGTCTGTGGAGTTATCCTATAGTTTTGTCTGTTTTTTTTTTTTTTTTTTTTTTTTAGACACCTGCAGACCTGCTTCACTGCCTGCGAAGCGACTCCCCTGCAGGTGGGGAGCCGGGGTTCGAACCAGGATCCTTATGTGTTTTTTTTTTTAACTTAATTAAAAAAAATGTTTATCGGAGTCAGGTGGTAGTGCAGAGGGTTAAGTGCATGCGGCGCAAATCTGCAAGGACCAGCGTAAGGATCCCGTTTCAAGCCCCCTGGCTCCCCACCTGCAGGGGGAATTGCTTCACAGGTGGTGAAGCAAGTCTGCAGGTGTGTGTCTTTCTCTCCCCCTCTGTCTTCCCCTCCTCTCTCCATTTCTCTCTGTTCTATCTAACAACGATATCAATAACAACAACAATAACTACAACATCAAGGGCAACAAAAAGGAAAATAAATAAATACATATAAAATTTTTTTAAATTTATTCCTTTTGTTGCGCTTGTTTTATTGCTGTAGTTATTGTTGTTATTGATGTCGTTGGATAGGACAGAAATGGAGAGAGGAGGGGAAGACAGAGAGGGGGAGAGAAAGACACCTGCAGACCTGCTTCACCGTCTGTAAAGCGACTCCCTTGCAGGTGGGAAGCGGGCGGGAGTCGGGCGATAGCGCAGCAGGTTAAGCGCTGGCTGCACTAAGCGCAATGACCGGCGTAAGGATCTCGGTTGGAGCCCCTGGCTCCCCACCTGCTGGCTCCCCATCGCTTCACAAGCGGTAAAGCAGGTCTGCAGGTGTCTGTCTTTCTCTCCCCCTCTCTGTCTTCCCCTCCTCTCCATTTCTCTCTGTCCTATCCAACAATGATGACATCAATAATAACTACAACAATAAAAAATTAAAAGGCAGAGAAGTGGCTAGTGGATCCTTTTAATGTTACTGACTTGGTGATGACTCACAGTTTGCTAATAATAGAAAGTAAGGTGGATTTGACTTTTTTTTTTAATAAAGATTCTAAAATTTTTATTTACACAGAGAGAAGACCAGAGCATTACTCTGGCATATGTGGTGCCAGCTTCATACATAAAAGTCCTGTCCTCTTACTGCTAAGCTTCTTTACCAACCACACTAACTTTTCAATTGGGGGGACTGGGCGGTATTACCCAGTTAAGCTCACATAGTACCAAGGACTTGCACTAAGATCCTGTTTCAAGCCCCAGCAGGGGATTCGCCTCAACAAGCAGTGAAGCAGGTCTGCAGGTGTCTGACTTACTACCTCTCTATCCACCCCTCCTTTCTCAGTTTTTCTCTTTCTTATCCAATAAAATGGAAAAAATGGAGCATTGGATTTGTATTTCTGGCACTGAACCCAGCAATAACCCTGGAGGCAAAAAAAAAAAAAACCAAAACTTTTTAATTCTTTTTGTACTTTAGGGCCCTTTTGAGAGGAAGAGATCTTTTGATTGGTCCCAGTTCAACACTCTCTATCTTCGTGTTCGTGGAGATGGTCGGCCTTGGATGGTGAATATCAAGGAGGACACAGATCTAATCCAGAAAAAGAACCAGATGTACAGTTACTTTTTGTTCACCCGTGGTGGACCCTACTGGCAGGAAGTCAAGGTAACAGTTTAAGTCTGTACAGTTGATGAAAGCTAGATCTTTTAGGAACCATGGTTACATTGTAATTTTCCTATTGATTCCTCTTGGTGGGGGGGGGGGCGCGGCAGAGGGGAGGATAGAAGAGAACTTCAGGGCAAGATTTAACTTAATGTATTTATGTTCACTAGCCATCTATTTATTTTTACCAGAGCTTTGTTCAGCGTTTGGTTTATGGTGGTGCTGGGATTGAATTTGGGACCTTTGATGCCTTAGGCATACGTCTTTTTAAAATATATTATATTTATTTTAATGAGAGAAAGAGGGAAGAAGAGGAAGAGGAAGAGGAAGAGGAAGAAGAAGAAGAAGAAGAAGAAGAAGATGATGATGATACAGAAAGAAAGCTTGTGGTGGTTCTGTGGATTGAACCCAGGACCTCAGAGCCTCAGGCATAACCATTATGCTGTCTCCTAGCCATAGAAGTCTTTTTGCAGGGCTTGGCAGTGGTGCCCTAGGTTAAGTGCACATAGTATGAAGCACAAGGACCAGCAAAATGATCCCAGTTTGAGCCTGCAGCTCCCCACCTGTAGGGGTGTGGGGGTGTCACTTCACAAGTGGTGAAGCAGGTCTGCAGGTGTCTTTTTAAAAAATATTTATTTGTTACCTTTTGTTGTCCTTGTGGTTTTTTTTATTGTTGTAGCTATTATTGTTGTTATTGATGTCATTGTTGGATAGGACAGAGAGAAATGGAGAGAGGAGGGGAAGACAGAGAGGAGGAGAGAAAGATAGACACCTGCAGACCTGCTTCACCACCTGTGAAGTGACACCCCCACACCCCTGCAGTGGGGAGCTGGGGGCTCGAACCGGGATCTTTTCCAGAGTCCCTTGCATTTTGCGCCCACGTGTGCTTAACCCACTGCACTACCGCCCAACTCCCTGCAGGTGTCTTAATCTCTTTCTACCCCTTCTCTCAATTCTCTCTGTCCTATTGAAAAAAAGAAAAAAAAGGGAAAAATGGCCTCCAGGAGCAGTGGATTCGTAGTGCCAGTATCAAGCCCAGTGATAACCCTGGAAACAAAAAAAAAATGTCTTTTTTTGGGAATCTGGTGGTAGTGCAGCGTGTTAAGCACACGTGGCGCAAAGCGCAATGACCAGCTTAATACCGGTTTGAGCCCCCGGCTCCCCACCTGCAGAGGAGTCACTTCACAGGCGTTGAAGCAGGTCTGCAGGTGTCTATCTTTCTCTCCCCTTCTTTGTCTTCCCCTCCTGGGGAATCAGGGTCTGACCCCCAATTTAATTTTATTTATTTTATTGATTTACTTATTGATGGTATGGGGAGAGAGAACCAGATAGAACATCATTCTGGCATAGGTGATGGAGATTGAATGTGAGACTTTATGCTGTAGATTCTAACACTTTATTTTCCACTGCTCTACAGCCTGGGCTGCACCGCTAAATGTTTTTGGTAAAGGCATAACTGCACCCATGCTAGCGAAAGGCTCCATCTCTACTCTGTGCTTAAGTAGATGGGCAGCTTTATTAAGCTAGTGTCCCTAGCTTAGTAGAAGTGTCTCCTAAGAAGTATGATTCATACTTTAGTACTCAGTTATTTTTTCTTTTATAGTAATATAAGGCAGCCTTTAAAATTTTTTTAACAATTATCTTTATTTATTGGATAGAGATAGCCAGAAATCGAGAGGGAAGGGGTTATAGAGATCGGAGAGAGACAGAGAGACATCTGCAGCACTGCTTCACCATTTGCAGAGCTTTCCCCCTGCAGGTGGGAAATGGGGACTCCAACCCAGGTCCTTGAACATCATGACATGTGTGCTTAACCAGGTGTGCCACCACCCGACCCCAAGGCAGCCTTACCTTGTAAATGAGAAGGCATTTTGAGGAAGTAAGCAATGTTAACCTGAAGGAAGAAAAACTACTGCCTGGGAGTTGGGCGGTAGCAGCGGGTTAAGCGCGCAGGTGGTGCAAAGTGCAAGGACCAGCATAAGGATCCTGGCTTGACACCCCCCTCCCCCTCTCCCCACCTGCAGGGGAGTCAGGTAGTTTACAGCCGTGGAGCAAGTCTCCCCCTCTCTGTCTTTTCCTCTTCTCTCCATTTCTCTCTATCCTATCTAACAACAGTGACATTAATAACAAGTAAAAGCAAAAGAAAAAAAACCTGAAAAGGCAACAAAAGGGAAAATAAATAAATATAAAAAAATAAAAAATCAACAACAAAAGCAGAACAACTACTGCCTGTCATCTTCCTCATAGTTTTCCAGAAAGTCCTCCTTTTGCTCACACTTAGATGAAGGGATACCCAAGTGAACTATTTCACTGCCCCCCTCTTTTTTTCTTTTTAAAAGATTTATTTATTGTATAATGGTTCAACTGGTAGAGCCTTGGACTTGAATGCTTGAGGTTCCTTGTTTGATCCCAGGTGCCATATGTACCAGAGTGGTGCTCTAATGATTTTCAACTCATATATAATAAATAAAAATAAATTTCTTAAAAAGAATTGATTTTTTAATATTTAATTTATTTATTCCCTTTTGTTGCCCTTGTTGTTTTATTGTTGTAGTTATTATTGTTGTTGTCGCTGTTGGATAGGACAGAGAGAAATGGAGAGGGGAGGGAAAGACAGAGGGGGGAGAGAAAGACAGACACCTGCAGACCTGCTTCACCGCCTGTGAAATGACTCCCCTGCAGGTGGGGAGCTGGGGGCTCGAACTGGGATCCTTACTCTTATCCTTGTGCTTTGTTCCATGTGCGCTTAACCCGCTGCGCTACTGCCTGACTCCCCAAGACTAGTCTTTTCTTATGGAAGAAAAAACAATACTATGTGTGCTTGTGCAGGTAGCACTGTTCAGCTCTGGTATGAGGTGATATTGGGCCCTAGGCGTGCAAGTTGGTCTCCCTTTCCCTCAATCACTTTTCTTTTGTATTTTCTTGCTTAGAAATAGTCATCTGTATTTTTGTTTAGTGTTAATATTTATATTCTTTAAAAACATCTGTATTCAGGTCTGCAGGTGTATCTTTCCCTCCTTTCTCCATTTCTCTCTGTCCTATCCAACAACAACAACAAAAATAATAATAACTACAACAACAATAAAACAACAAGGGCAACAAAAGGGAATAAATAAATATTATTATTTTTTTAAAGTCTGTATTTTTGGAGCCAGGTGGTGGTACATCTGGTTTAGCACATGCAACAGTGCACAAGGGCTTGGGTTCAAGCCCCTGCTCCCTACCTGCAGAGGAAAAGTTCATGAGGTGTGAAGCAGTGCTGTAGGTGTCTCTCTCTCTCTCTCTATCACTCCCTCCCCTCTCAGTTTCTCTGTCTCTGTCCAATAATAAACAAATAAGGCGGAGGGTAGACAGCATAATGGTTATGCAAACAGACTCTCATGCCTGAGGATCCAAAGTCCTAGGTTAAATCCCCCGCACCACCATAAACCAGAGTTGAACAGTGCTCTGGTTAAAAAAATAAAATAAAATATATATATATATATATATATATATATATATATATATATATATATATAATTTTGGGAGTCGGGTGGTAGCACAGCGGGTTAACCGCGTGTGGTGCCAAGCGCAAAGATGGGCATAAGGATCTTGTTTGAGCCCTTGGCTCCCCACCTGCAGGGCAGTCGCTTCACAGGTGGTGAAGAAGGTCTGCAGGTGTCTATCTTTCTCTCCTCCTTCTCTCTGTCTTCCCCTACTCTCCCCATTTCTTTCTGTCCTATCCAACAACGACTACATCAATAATAACTACAACAATAAGACAACGAGGACAACAAAAGGGAAATAAATAAATATAATAAAAAATTTTAAAAAAATTTAAGTCCATTTTTGATAGATGACTAGTTTATTACAACTATGCATATTAAATACTTTTGTAATTAAATTTATTAATGTTAATATTCTTTGATCACTATAATCCTACAGAAAAACTTGTTATGGCAATTATGAAGTAAATGGATTTCTCTTTCAGATTCCTTTCTCCAAATTCTTCTTCTCTAATCAAGGAAGAATCCGGGATGTTCAGTCCCAGCTTCTGCTTGATAAGGTAATATTTCCCTGTCCACTACTCAGAACTCAGTTATCTCCAGTGAAATATAGTTCCTGGGAGGAGGACTGTTTACTCTTGGAGACTGGAGAATGGAAGCTGAAACACTTCCTCCTCTTCCCTATTATATCAGATTAAATGAGTGCTGCCTTATGAGCCAGTTCCCATCCAGAGAATTCTCAACGTAGTCATATTTTTCAGCAGCTTTATTTTATTTTATTTATTTTTAAAAATTTCTTTATTGGGGGAATTAATGTTTTACATTCAACAGTAAATAACAATAGTTTGTACATGCATAACATTTCCCAGTTTTCCATATAACAATACAACCCCCACTAGGTCCTCTGTCATCCTTTTTGGACCAGTATTCTCCCCACCCACGCACCCACCCCAGAGTCTTACTTTGATGCAATACGCCAACTCCAGTTCAGGTTCTACTTGTGTTTTCTCTTCTGATCTTGTTTTTAATGTCTGCCTAAGAGTGAGATCATCCCATATTCATCCTTCTGTTTCTGACTTATTTCACTTAACATGAATTTTTCAAGGTCCATCCAAGATGGACTGAAAACGGTGAAGTCACCGTTTTTAATAGCTGAGTAGTATTCCATTGTATATATATATATGTATATATATATATATACATATATACATATATACCACAACTTGCTCAGCCACTCATCTGTTGTTGGACACCTGGGTTGTTTCCAGGTTTTGGCTATTACAAATGGTTATTTTTATTATATATATATATATGTAATTTATTTTCCCTTTTGTTTACCTTGTTGTTTTGTAGTTATTGTTGTTGTTGATGTCGTCGTTATTGGATAGGACAGAGAGAAATGGAGAGAGGAAGGGAAGACAGAGAGGGGGAGAGAAAGACAGACACCTGCAGACCTGCTTCACCGCCTGTGAAGTGACTTCCCCTGCAGATGGGGAGCCAGAGGCTCGAACCGGGATCTTTACACTGGTCCTTGCTCTTTGTGCCACGTGCATTTAACCCACTGTGCTACCGTCCAACTCCCTTTACTATATTTTTTAATTGCCACCAGGGTTGTTGCTGTGACTCAGTGCCAGCACTATGAATCCACTGTTCCCTGTGGGCATTTTTTTTCTTTTTTTTTTTCTTTCTATTTTATTTGACAGGACAGAGAGAAATTGAGAGGGAAGGAAATAGAGAGATACCTGCATACCTGCTTTACCACTAGTGAAGTGTCCCCTTTGCAAGTGGGAAGCTGGGGCTCAAAGCTGGGTCTTGCACATGGTGATATGTATGCTTAACTGGGTCTGCCACCACCTGGCCTCCACATAGTTATATTTTCTTTAAAAATTAGAGAACATAACTAGATTCAGGAAAGCCTTAAGGGAGAGGAGGAGTAGAATATGGAAAGTAAATGCAGTGCTGTACTTTTCTCTTATGATTTTCTATAGTGTATAAGAACTAAAAGCTGACAGTATAAAGACCCATTTAGGTGGTGGTGTACCTAGTTGAGTGCACACATTACAGTGTACAAGGATCTGGGTTCAAACCCCAAACCCCTACCTGCACAGGGGAAGCTTCATGAGTGTGGTGATAACAGGGCTACAACTATCTATCTTCCCTCTAGCCCTTAATTTGTCTCTATACAAATAAACACATAAATTTTTTTGTTTGTTTTTTCAATTTTTTTTTAACCAGAGCACTGTTCAGCTGTGGCTTCTGGTGGTACAGGGGATTGAACCTGGGACTTTGGAGCCTCAGACATGAGAGTCTCTTTGCATAACCACTATGCTCTCTACCCCTGTCACATAAAATATTGTTTAAAAATCTATAATGATTGCCGTGGATTAAGTGCACATGGCACAAAGCACAAGGACCTGCATAAAGATCCTGGTTTGAGCCCCCGGCTACCCACCTGCAAAGGGGTTGCTTCACAAACAATGAAACAGGTCTGCAGATGTCTATCTTTCTCTCCCTTCTTGATTTTTCTGTCTTATACAACAACAGCAGCAATAATAATGACAACAATAACAGCAAAGGCAACAAAATGGAAAAAGTGGCCCCCAGGAGCATTGGATTTGAGCACTGAGCCCCAGCAATAACCTTGGAGGCAAAAAACAAAACTATAATGATTAGTCTTAGAGTTTTAAAGATTTATCTGTCTTTCACCCTGTCTTTTCTCCCCTCTCAATTCCCTCTGTCCTATCAAATTAATAAAAAAAAGAACTTAAAAAATTTAAGCTAAAGATTTAATTTTTTAAATTAATTAATTTATTCCTTTTGTTGCCCTTGTTTTATTGTTGTAGTTATTATTGTTATTATTGATGTCATTGTCGTTGGACAGTACAGAGAGAAATGGAGAGAGGAGGGGAAGACAGAAAGGGGGAGAGAAAAACAGAGACCTGTAGACCTGCTTCACCGCCTGTGAAGCGACTCCCCTGCAGGTGGGGAGCCAGGGACATGAACTGGGATCCTTGAGCTGGTCCTTGTGCTTTGTGCCTCCTGTGCTTAACTCACTGGCTAAAGATTTATTTTAAGGGCTGGGTGGTGGTGTACCTGGTTGAGCACACATATTACAATGTGCAAGGACTTGGGTTTGAGTCCTGGTCCCCACCTGCAGGAGAAAGCTTTGCGAGTGGTGAAGCAGTGCTGCAGGTGTCTGTCTCTCTCCCTTTCTTTCTTTTCTTTCTTTCTTTTTATCTTTTTTTTTTTTTTTTTGTCTCCAGGATTATTGCTAGGGCTCCATGCCTGCCCTACAAATCCACTGCCCCTGGAAGCTATTGTTTCCCTTTTGTTGCCATTGTTGTTATTGTTGTTGTTATTGCTGTCATTATTGTTGGATAGGACAGAGAGAAATGGAAAGAGGAAGGGAAGACAGAGAAGGGAGAGAAAGATAGACACCTGTAGACCTGCTTCCCCACCTGTGAAGCAACTCCCTTGCAGGTGGGGATCTGGGGGCTTGAACTGGGATCCTTAAGCCAGTCGGTGCACTTTGTACCATGTGTGCTTTGCACCATGTGTGCTTAACCCGCTGTGCTATGGCCCACCCCCTCCCTTTCTGTCTCCTCTTTCCTCTTGATTTTAGCAGTCTCTATCCAATAAATAAATATAATAAAAATAATTTTAAAAAAGATTTAACGAGAGATATAAGGAGAGACCTGAGCACTGGTCAGCTGTGGGTTTTGGTGGTGTTGGGATGACCAAGCCTCAGGCATGAAAGTCTGGTGCATAAATGGCTCTGTGATCTCCTTGGCCCCACCTATAAATTTTAAAAAAGACTTCACAGGCGGTGAAGCAGGTCTGTAGGTGTCTATCTTTCTCTCCCTCTCTCTGTCTTCCCCTCCTCTCTCCATTTCTCTCTGTCCTATCCAACAACGACGACAACAATAATAACTACAACAATAAAACAACTAGGGCAACAAAAGGGAATAAATAAATATTAAATAAATAAATATTTTTAAAAAATTTTTTTAAAAGACGTGGTCTGGGAGGTGGCGCAATGGATAAAGCATTGTACTCTCAAGCATGAAGTCCTGAGTTCAATCCCCGGCAGCACAGGTACCAGATTGATGACTGGTTCCTTCTTTCTCTCCTTCTATCTTTCTAATTAATAAATAAATAAAATATTTTTAAAAGTTTTTTTAAAAAGAAAGTGGCCAGGTGGTGGTGCACCTGGTTAAGTGCTCACATTGTAGTATGCTAGCACCCAGGTTCAAGCCCCTGGTCCCCACCTGCAGGGGGAAAGCTTCACTAGTGGTGAACCAGTGCTGTAGGTGTCTCTCTGTCTCTCTCCCCCTATCACCTCCTCCCCTCTCAATTCCTCTGGCTCTATTCAATAATAAAATAAAATTTAAAAAATGAAAAGAGAAAAAATATTTGTTCATTTATAAGAGCAAGTGGGAGGGGGGAGGAGAGAGAGAAAGAACACATAAGAATAGAAAGTCACAGTGGCACATGTGAAGTTGGACATTAAACTCAGAACCTCATGCTTGAGAGTTCAACACCTTATCTACTGAGCCACTTCCTGGGTCACCCATAGAATTTTAAAACTCCAGGAACAAAATCTGTATAAAGTTTAATCAGTCAATTTGTCTGTTTTACATTTAGATCTCTTCTATTGGATTCACTCTGGCTGATAAAGTAGATGGTCCATTCTTCTTGGAGATTGATTTTATTGGAGTGTTTAATGATCCAGCCCACGTGGAAGAATTTGCATACGAAAATTCTCCAGAGCTTAACCCAAGACTTTTTAAGTAGAGATCAAGTGGAAGTTTTGCATATATTGGTAAAAACATCAACAGTGACACAAACAAAATAAAGTATTTCTTTAATGGTATCTACCAATTGCAGTTCTTTATTTCCTGAAACATAGCTAAATATTATTGTTAAGAGGGGCCAGGTAGAGGGCAGTATATCACAAGATCAGGCTTTTTTAAAATGTTTATTTATTTACTTTTTGTTTCTCTTGTTTTTTCTTTATTGTTGTAGTTATTATTGTTGATGTTGTTGGATAGGACAGAGAGACATGGAGAGAGGAGGGGAAGGCAGAGAGGAGGATAGGAAGATAGACACCAGCAGACCTGCTTCACCACCTGTGAAGTGACTCCCTTGCAGGTGGGGAGCTGAGCCAGGGGCTAGAACTGGGATCCTTTTGCCGGTCCTTGCGCTTTGCACCACATGTGCTTAACCGGCTGCGCTACCGCCTGACTCCAGGTTCTTTTTTTTTTTTTTTTAAGATCAGGTTCTGAGTTGTGCCTTAATTTGTAAAATACAAATACTACACAGATACATTAGGTTAATAATTGTGCTGCACTCTGGATAGTTCCTACTGTGAACATTTTCTGTGTGAGTGGCTTCTGAAACCAAGGAGCCTCTTGAGAAGACTCATGACTGAAAATGGCCTGCTACCACTCTGTTCCTTTTTTTTTCTTTAATATTTAGTTATTTATTCCCTTTTGTTGCCCTTGTTGTTTTATTGTTGTAATTCTTGATGTCATTGTTGTTAGATAGGACAGAGAGAAATGGAGAGAGGAGAGGAAGACAGAGGGGGCTTGAAAGACACCTGTAGACCTGCTTCACCACTTGAGGGGGCTCCAGCCAGGATCCTTGCACCGGTCCTCCCACTTTACTGAACTACGGCCTGACTCCCTCTTTTATTTTGTATTTAAGAAAGGATAAATTAACAAATAGGGTAGGAGGGGTACAACTCCACACAATTCCCACCACCCAATCTCCATATCCCACCCCCTCCCCTGATAGCTTTCCCATTCTCTATCCCTCTGGGAGCATGGACCCAGGGTCGTTGTGGGTTGCAGAAGGTGGAAGGTCTGGCTTCTGTAATTGCTTCCCCGCTGAACATGGGCATTGACTGGTCAGTCTATACT
Organism: Erinaceus europaeus; assembly: GCF_950295315.1. Taxonomy (NCBI): domain Eukaryota; kingdom Metazoa; phylum Chordata; class Mammalia; order Eulipotyphla; family Erinaceidae; genus Erinaceus; species Erinaceus europaeus. The sequence goes on along the minus strand of NC_080177.1, from coordinate 46,789,190 downwards.
CCCAGTCTGCCTCTCTCTTTCCCTAGTAGGGTGGGTCTCTGGGGAAGTGGAGCTCCAGGGCACATTAGTGGGGTCTTCATTCCAGGGAAGCCTGGCCAGCATCCTGATGGCATCTGGAACCTGGTGATTGAAAAGAGAGTTAACATACAAAGCCAAACAAATTGTTGAGCAATCATGGACCCAAAGCTTGGACTAGTGGAGAGGCAGTGTTAGGGGGGTACTTGCTGCAAACTCTAGTGTACTTCTGCTTTCAGGTATATATTTTGCAGTAGTTTACGGATACGTGTGAACATATGCTCTTTCTCACAAAAACTGGTGTATATCTAGGTTTTGGGTCTTTGTTAGAAAGTGAACCACCTGGGATGTAATTAAAGAATACTATGTAAGGAAAGGTCTCACCTGAGTAATGAAGCTGAAGGGTTGTCATTCCACACATGAAGTCTCTGGACACAGTCTGAGCTGAAGCATGTTGAGGTGGCATGTTGTTCTGATTAGGTTGTGATCGGCAGATGCAAGATTATTTGATATGGATTGGGAGAGGCATATGGGAAAGTGGGCCCTATCCAAAGGTTCAAGGACTGGGGGAAGTAGAGGCTCTATAGTGGAGATGTGAGATTCCTGCTGTTTTAGGGTTCAAAAAGATAATGGATTGTTAATGTTATCATCACATTATTTGGTAATTGGGTTAACTTTGAAAAGTCCTTTTGTTAGGGTTTGCTGTACAGTACCCAGTATCTTGTATATAGCTGTGATATTGGTTGCTTCTGATCTACTTGGTCTAGGCTTTTGAGAGAGTCCGCACATCAAATACACATCCTGTATATTAAAAAGACTCAGTCTGTGTTTTTAAACAAACAAACAAACAAAAACAGAGCACTGCTCAGCTCTGGCATATGGTGGTGTGGGTGATTGAACTTGGCAACTTGGAGCCTCAGGCAGGAGAATCTCTTTACATAACCTTCCCTCTCCCCCTTATTGCTGGGGCTTGGGGCCTGCACTATGAATCCACTGCTCCTAGAGGCCATTTTTTCCCCTTGCCCTTGTTGTTAATCGTTGTTGTTGTTGTTATTGCTGTCATTGTTGTTGGATAGGACAGAGAGAAATCGAGAAAAGTGGGGAAAATGGGAAGAGAGAAAGATAGACACCTGCAGACGTACTTCAGTGCCTGTGAAGGGACCCACCTCCAGGAGGGGAGCCGGGGACTCGAACCAGGATCCTTACGCTAGTCCCTTGCGCTTAGCGCCATGTACGCTTAACCCACTGAGCTACCACCAGCCCCCTTCATGACAATTATGGTACCTACCCCCTCCTTCTTCCACTCTAATCCTCATAGGTTTTTTTTTTAAATTTTATTCTTTAAAAATTTTTTTTTGGTTTTATTTATTTATTATTGGATAGAGATAGAAATTGAGAGGGAAGGGGAGATAGAGAGGGAGAGAGACAGAGAGACACCTGCAGCCCTGCTTCACCACCACATGTGAAGCTTTCCCCTTGCAGGTGGGGACCAGGGGCTTGAGCCTGGATCCTTGTACACTGTAATGTGTGCGCTTCACCAATTGCACCACCACCTGGCTCCTATATTTTCTTCTTTCCTTTTTTTTTTCTCTCACTATGGCTGTTGCTGGGGCTCAGTGCCTAAGCTATAAATCCACTGCTAGTTTTTCCTTGTCTTTCTTTTGTAACGAAAAAATTATTTTTCCATGGTCCAGGAGGTGGCACAGTAGATAAAGCACTGGACTCTTAAGGATAAGGTCTTGAGTTCAATCCCTGGCAGTACGTGTACCAGTATGATGCCTGTTTCTCTCCTCCTATCTTTCTCATGAATAAATAAAATCTTTAAAATAAATTATTTTTCCTCTGGAGTTTTTTTTTTTTTTAAAAAGATTTTATTTATTCATGTGTAAAAAAGGAGGAGAAAGAACCAGACATCACGCTGTTACATGTGCTGCCAAGGACTGAACTCAGGTCCTTGAGCTTGAGAGTCAATGCTTTTTCCACTGTGCCACCTCCTGTACCACTCTCTGGAGTTCTTTTTTTTTTTTTAATATTTATTTATTCCCTTTTATTGCCCTTGCTTTATTGTTGTTATTATTATTGTTGTCATTGATGTGGTTGTTTTTGGATAGGACAGAGAGAAATGGAGAGAGGAAGGGAAGACAGAGACGGGGAGAGAAAGACACCTGCAGACCCACTTCACTGCTGGTGAAGTGACTCCCCTGCAGGTTGGAACTGGGATACTTACGTCACGACAGCTAGTCCTTGCACTTTGCACCACCTATGCTTAACCCACTCTGCTACTGCCCAACTCCCTGGAGTTCTTTTAATTAAGAAAATCAATAGAGAAATTGAGGGTGGGGGTAGATAGCATAATGATTTATGCAAAGAAGACTCTCATGCCTGAGGCTCCGTAGCCCCAGGTTCAATCCCCTGCACCACCATAAACCAGAGTTAAGCAGTGCTAAGCAGTGCTCTGGTAACCAAAAAAAAAAAAAAAAAAAGAGAGAGAGAAAGTGAGGCACTTGTAGCACTGCTTCACCACTTGTGAAGCTTTTCTCCTATGGGGGGGGGGCGTTTAGGACTTGAACCTGGGTCCTTTCACAATAACATGTTTGACAAGTCAAGTGTGACATGCCTTGGGCTCCCCCCCCCCTTTTAACTTTATAAAACAGAGATTGAGAGGGGTGGGGGAGGTAGAGAAGAAAAACTTAAAAGCCCTGCTTCATCGCTTGTGAAGAAACCCTCCACAGGTGGGAACTAGGTTTGAACCCGGGTCTTTGTACTTGATAATGTGTATGCCACTGTCTGACCCCAGTTTCTTCAGTTTCTTTGATTCCCTTCTTTCTTTTCTCCTTTTTTTTTATTTGCCTTCTTTCAGAAAAGGAAACTGCTAAAGAATATTGGAACTGGGCAGGGGTAGATAGCATAATGATTATGCAAACAGACTCTCATGCCTGAGGCTCTAAAGTCCCAGGTTCAGGTTGTCGCCTCCCCACCACCACCACCATAAGCCAGAGCTGAACAGTTGCTCTGGTGAAAAAACAAAAACAAAAACAAAAAAAAAAAACAAGCCTCCTACCTAACAACGACACCATTCCAATATCCTTTTTTTTTTTGGGGGGGGGGAGTTGGGCCGTAGTGCAGCAGGTTAAGCGCATGTGGCACAAAGTGCAAGGACCGGCATAATGATTCTGGTTTGAGCCCTGGTTCAAAGGGCCAGCGTAAGGATCCCAGTTAGAGCCCCCAGCTCTTCACCTGCAGGGGAGTCGCTTCACAGGCGGTGAAACAGGTCTGCAGGTGTCTTTCCCCCTCTGTCTTCCCCTCCTCTCTCCATTTCTCTCTGTCCTATCCAACCAACAATGACGACAACAATAATAACTACAACAATAAAACAAGGGCAACAAAATGGAATAAATAAATGTAAAAAAAGAACCTACATTTTAAGTAGTTTAAAAATATCTTATATGAGTTTTTCCCTTTTCGTTTTTGCCACCAGGGTTATTGCTGGGACTTGGTGCGTGCACCATGAATCCACTGCTCCTGCAGGCCATCTCCGCCCCTGTTGGTATGTTTCATATTGGTTTGGTCTCCTTCCCCCCATCTCTGGGAGATTGTGGTTTAGCCCTGCTAGTTTCGCGTGCCCCCTTGTCCCCGCCCCAAAGAACCCCTACGGACTTCCAGAGGTCGCCGAGCTGCAGCCGCCAGGGGGAGAAAGATGGAGAATCACATGGTGTGGTGATTTGCCCGCTCCTGAATAAAGATTAAACTGCAGCTTCTCAGCTCAGCCATGTGTCTCTGGTTGTCTCTGTTACCCGCCCGTGAAGCCAGCCCAAACATTAATGACAAATGGCGCCCAACGTGGGGCTGACCTGCGCATCTCTCAGATAAGTGAAGACAATTTGGCTACCTATGCATTATTATGGCCTTCTCTTCTGCTTGTGAAGAGATCTCCAAAGGCCTCTGCCCTTTCTTCATGAGAGTGTTTCGCTGTTTCTGGAACATTTATCTCTGGACCACTCTGTGGTTTCCGCCCAATGCCAGCCCTCAGGAGCCCAACGCCAGCCCACATGAGCCGGCTTTCTGCCATGTGGCGCGGGGCATTGGGTGCGGGCTCCCTCCACGCTGCTCGGACCCTGGGGCACCTCCGCCTGTGCCTTCTGCACGGCCGGCCCGCCCGCCCTCCTGCTAAGTCTGGACAGATCCCAGACCACCTGCAGACTGTGGGCTCCCTGCCAAAACTGGGCCCCCTGGCTAAGATCCTCAACTCGGCTCTGAAGTCAGAAGAGCTAGAATATGCAGAGATTCATCCAGAGATTGCAACCTACAATTCCTAGAAGTAGAGCTGCACGAGAGGCTACCTCTGGATGGTGACCCCCTCAACAACTAAGACAGTACAGACCTAAATTCGTGTTTAAAATGACATGTCTTCATAACAAAGGTTTCTCTCCTTGTGTATTAAAGACCATGTGTACGTGTGTGTTTCAAGTTTGGTAAACATTAACTTTAAGGTTAAAAATATAACTTTAAGGCTATATTCTTACCAAAGTTAAATGAAAAAGGTTTCAACGTAATTCTCATAAAGATAAAATTAACTTACATTTAAAGTCCAAGGTAAAAATTAGTTAAAAATCAATATATTTTAACTAAGTTGGTAAAAAAAAACCAAAAAACAAAAAACCTGCGCACACCTAGGGTGTGTCTCCATCTTGAATGGGTGTAACAAAGGGTTAAATAGGCTTGTTGATATGTAAAATTCTCAAATTCCTTCTCAATTAGAAACGTTAGATTTGTGCTATGGTTATGCTAATGATTCTCATGCATGAGGCTTTTTTTCCCATGGTTCTTAAGTTTACCTTTCCACATTCTATTGTTTAAACTTTAAAAAACCTTAAAATCATACTAAAAAAGACTTCCAATTGTAATAGAGTTATCAATTGTGGTAAACTTCTAACCTGCTACAAGTTTTGTTTCATAAGTAAGTGAACTGCAGCTGTCAAGTTCTCTACAGAAAAGCGAAATTCCGATGGCTGACATTCCCCATTGAGACAGACATACAATTCACCCCCTGGCAATTCTTTGGTGGACATCTGCTTTGGACTGGCACTTCTATTGGACTTACTGGTACACAAAGACTGACTGCAGCCAGCTGCCTTGGGACTCTAGGCCATACCCCCCCCCATGCTAAGTAATGCCCACAGAGAAAAAAAAATGCCCGTCGAGGCAAGTAACGCCCCCAGAGGCAAAAAAAGGTTCCCCTCAGGTCTTCCCTTGGCAGCACACTGGTTCTTGACTTACATGTTCCTCCATGTTTGTGCCATTTTCTTTTTTGAAAATGCCTGTACGATATAGGTTTCTGTTCACCCCACACTCCTGATACTGTGGTCATTTAGTTAAAAAGAAAAGGGGGAATTGTTGGTATATTTCACCCCCCTTTTTTGTTGCCTTTGTTGTTGTAGCCTTGCTGTGCTTATTTTTATTTATTATTATTTTTTAATAATTTATTTCTTTATTGGGGAATTAATGCTTTACATTCAACATTAAATACAATAGTTAGAACATGCATAACATTCCCCAGATTCCCATTTAACAATACAACCCCCACTATTTCATTCATCATTTTTCATGGACCTGTATTCTCCCCACCTACCCACCCACCCCAGAGTCTTTTACTTTGGTGTAATACTCCAATTCCATTTCAGGTTCGACTGTGTTTTCTTTTCTGGTCTTGTCTTTCAACTTCGGCCTGAGAGTGAGATCATCCCATATTCATCCTTCTGTTTCTGACTTATTTCACTCAACATGATTTTTTTAAGGTCCATCCAAGATCGGCTGAAAACAGTGAAGTCACCATTTTTTACAGCTGAGTAGTATTCCATTGTGTATATATACCACAACTTGCTCAGCCACTCATCTGTTGTTGGACACCTGGGTTGCTTCCAGGTTTTGGCTATTACAAATTGTGCTGCCAAGAACATATGTGTACACAGATCTTTTTGGATGGATGTGTTGGGTTCCTTAGGATATATCCCCAGGAGGGGAATTGCAGGATCATGGGGTAGGTCCATTTCTAGCCTTCTGAGAGTTCTCCAGACTGTTCTCCACAGAGGTTGGACCAATTGACATTCCCTCCAGCAGTGCAGGAGGGTTCCTTTGACCCCACACCCTCTCCAGCATTTGCTGCTGTTACCTTTTCTGATGTGTGACATTCTCACAGGAGTGAAGTGATATCTCATTGTCGTCTTGATTTGCATTTCTCTGACGATCAGAGACTTGGAGCATTTTTTCATGTGTTTCTAAGCCTTTTGGATCTCTTCTGTGGTGAATATTCTGTCCAAGTCCTCTCCCCATTTTTGGATGGGGTTATTTGTTGTCTTGTTGTTGAGTCTGGCAAGCTCTTTATATATATTGGTTATTAAACTCTTATCTGATGTATGGCATGTAAAGATCTTCTCCCATTCTGTGAGGGGTCTCTTGGTTTGGGTAGTGGTTTCTTTTGCTGTGAAGAAGCTTTTTAATTTGATGTAGTCCCATAGGTTTATACTTGCCTTAGTCTTCCTTGTAATTGGATTCGTTTCATTGAAAATGTCTTTAAAATTTATGCAGAAAAAAGTTCTTCCAATATTTTCCTCTAAGTATCTGATAGTTTCCGGTCTAACATCCAAGTCCTTGATCCACTTGGAATTTACTTTTGTAGTTGGTGAAATACAGTGATTCAGTTTCATTCTTCTGCATGTTTCAACCCATTGTTTCCAACACCATTTGTTGAAGAGACTCTGCTTTCCCCATGTAATAGTCTGGGCCCCTTTGTCAAAGATTAGATGTCCATAGGTGTGGGGCCTCATTTCTGGGCTCTCAATTCTATTCCACTGGTCAGTGTGTCTGTTCATGTTCCAGTACCAAGCAGTTTTGATGACAATGGCCCTATAATACAGTTTGAGATCTGGGAGTGTGATGCCTCCAGTTCTGTTCTTTTTTCTCAAGATTGTTTTGGCAATTCTAGGTCTTTTCTGGTTCCAGATAAACATTTGTAGCATTGTAGCATCTATTCTCCTAAAAAATGTGCTTGGGATCTTGATGGGGATAACATTAAATTTGTAGATGGCTCTGGGTAATATATTCATTTTGATGATGTTAATTCTTCCAACCCATGAACATGGAATATCTTTCCACTTCTTTGTGTCTTTTTCAGTTTCTTTGAGTAGTGACTCATAATTTTCAGTATACAAGTCTTTCACTTCTTTGGTTAGGTTTACTCCTAGATATTTTATTGGTTTTTTTGCTATAGAAAAAGGAACTGATTTCTGGATTTCAATTTCTTCTAACTTAGTGTTTGCATAGAGGAATGCCACTGACTTTTGAATGTTAATTTTATAGCCTGACACCTTACTGTATTGCCTGATGATTTCCAAAAGCTTCTTGCTGGATTCCTTAGGTTTTTCCATGTATACTATCATGTCATCTGCAAATAAGGAGAATTTGACTTCTTCTCTTCCAATCTGTATCCCTTTAATTCCTTGCTCCTGCCTGATTGCTATGCTTGCTGTGGTTATTATTGTTGTTGTTGATGTTCTTCGTTGTTGGATAGAACAGAGAGAAATGGAGAGAGGAGGGGAAGACAGAGAGGGGGGAGAAAGATAGACACCTGCAGACCTGCTACATCACCTTTGAAGTGACTCCCCTGCAGGTGGGGAGTCCAGGTCTTAAGCTGGTCCTTGCACTTTGCACCACATGCACTTAACCAGCTGCACTACCAACCAACTCCCTCCTTTTCATTTTTATAAAAATTTCTTTATAAAAAAAAAAGGGAGTCGGGCTGTAGTGCAGCGGGTTAAGCGCAGGTGGCGCAAAGCACAAGGACCGGCATAAGGATCCCGGTTCGAACCCCGGCTCCCCACCTGCAGGGGAGTCGCTTCACAGGCGGTGAAGCAGGTCTGCAGGTGTCTATCTTTACCTCCTCCTCTCTGTCTTCCCCTCCTCTCTCCATTTCTCTCTGTCCTATCCAACAATGATGACAACAACAATAATAACTACAACAATAAAACAACAAGGGCAACAAAAGGGAATAAATAAATAAAATTAAAAAAAATTTCTTTATTGGGGAATGAATGTTTTAAAATCACCAGTAAACACAATAGTTTGTACATGCATAACATTTCTCATTTTTCCACACAACAATACAACCCCCACTAGGTCCTCTGCCATCCCGTTCCAGGACCTGAATCACCCCCACCCGCCCTCCACCACCCACCCCAGAGTCTTTTACTTTGGTGCAGTACACCAACTCCAGTCCAAGTTCTGCTTAGTTTTTTCTCTTCTGGTCTTGTTTTTCAACTTCTGCATGTGAATGAGATCATCCCATGTTCATCCTTCTATTTCTTCACTTGTTCTTTCACTTAACATGATTTCATCAAGCTCCATCCAAGAGAGGCTGAAAACAGTGAAATCACTGTTTTTACTCTAAAAATATCCAATAGTTCTAGTTTATCTATCTCTTCATTTAGCTCCTTCGTTTCTTTGTTGATTTTCTACCTGGATGATCTGTTAAGTTGAGAGAGTGGGGTGTTGAATTCCCCTACTATGACTGTGTTGCTGTTAATATATTGCTGCAGCTCTTTCAGTAGATGTTTGATGTATTTAGATGGCCTCTCCTTGCATGCATAGATGTTGATAATCATTAAGTCCTCTTGATTGATTGATCCTTTGAGCACTAAGTAATGGCCATCTCTATTTTTAAAATTTTATTTTAAAGTCGATCGTGTCAGGTATGAGCATAGCTGTTCCTGCTGCCCCCTGCTTTTTGTGATCCATTGGCTTGTATGGTACTTTTCCATCCTTTCACTTTGAGTCTGTGTTTGGCTTGTTGAGTTAGGTGGGTTTCCTGCAGACAACATATGGTTGGGTTCTGTTTTCTGATCCATCTTCCTATTCTGTGCCTTTTTTTTTTCCCCCTCTAGGGTTATTGCCAGGGCTCAGTGCCTGCACCACAAATCCACTGCTCTTGGAGACTATTTTTCCCTCCTTTTGTCGCCCCTGTTGTTTTATCATTGTTTTGGTTATTATTATTGTTGTTGTTGCTTTTGTTGAATAGGACAGAGAGAAATCAAGAGAGGTGGGGAAGACAAAGAGGGGGAGAGAAAGAGTTGCTTTCACCGTCTGTGAAGCAACTCCCCTGCAGGTGGGGAGCCAGGGGCTCTAACTGGAATCCTTAAGTCATTCCTTGCACTTCGCGCCAAGTGTGCTTAGCCCACTGTGCTACCTCCCAACTCCCTATTCTGTGCCTTTTAATAGGTGAATTCAGGCCATTGACATTTATTGATAGTATAGATTGAAGATATTTTAATGCCATTTTTGTAGATTTCTAGAGTGTTCCTATATATGGCATGTTTATGGTGATCTGATTTTTTTTTAATTTGTTGTCCCCCTCCCTTTTGTTGCCCTTGTTGTTTTATTGTTGTTGCAGTTATTATTGTTGTTATTGATGTTGTCGTTGTTGGATAGGGCAGAGAGAAATGGAAAGAGGAAAGGAGGACAGAGGGGGAGAGAAAGACACCTGCAGACCTGCTTCACTACATGTGAAGCAACTCTCCTGCAGGTGGGGAGCCAGGGGCTTGAAGTGGAATCCTTCCATTGGTCCTTACACTTTGCACCACTTGCACTTAACCCACTGCTCTACCACCCAACTCCCCTGTGATCTGATTGTTTATAGGAAACCTTTTAGAACTTCTTTGAGGGTAGGCTTGGTGATAGTTGATTCCTTCTGCTGTTGCTTCTCTGAGGTTTTTATGCCTTCATCTAGTCTGAATGACAGTCTAGCAGGATACAGTATTCTTGGTTGAAAGCCTTTCTCATTGGGTACTCAATAGATATCTTGCCATTTCTTCTGGCCTGTAGTGTTTGTGTGGAGAAATCTGCTGCTAATCTTATGGTTTTCCTCTTTGTAAAAGTAAATGACTCTTTGTTTTTTCTCTTGCAGCCTTCAGGATCTTTTCTTTATCCTTATTCTCCTTTATTCTAAATATGATGTCTTGGGTGTCTTTAAGTCTGGGTTAATTCTGTGTGGGACCTTCTGGGCTTCTTGAACCTTTATGTCTTTTATGTTGTCTAGACTGGGGAAGTTCTCAGCTATTATGACCTGTAGAATACTTTCTTCCCCTCCCTTTCTTCCTCTGGCAGGCCTATGATGCATATATTATTATTTTTAAAACTTTTTTTTTTTCTTAAAGATTTTATTTATTTATGAGAAAGATAGGAGGAGAAAGAACCAGTCATCACTCTGGCACATGTGCTACCAGGAATTGAACTCGAGACCTCATGCTTGAGAGTCCAAAGCTTTACCACTGCGCCACCTCCCAGACCACAACATATATATATTATTTCTTTTGAAGTCATTCCATAGGTCTCTGTTGTTTTCAGTATCTCTTAATCTTTTTTTGAGATCTCTTACTTCTTAGTTTTCTCTAATTTGTCCTCAATGTTGCTAATTCTGTTTTCTGCCTCGTTTATCTCCTCTGTTGTTTTCTGTAGCTCAGCTATTTTGTTACCCTGTTCTGATACTGTATTAGCTTGTTCACCTAGTTGTGCTCTTAGCTCAGCTATTTCAGCTTTCAGTTCTCTAATTACCTGGATATAGTGCTTTCTTTTAGAATATCATTTATTGTTTCTGCATTTCTGATGCCAATTCTTTCAAACTCTTCTCTCATTCCTGTGACTAATTCCTGAACTAGTGTTAGGATGTGACGTCATTATGTGCTTCTACCTTTGAGAGGCTTTTAGCTGGACCTTTGTCCTTGTTCATTTCTCCAATGTTTCTCCTTTATATTCATCATTATAGTGTGTTATGAGGTCCTCTCAATATTTTTCAGTCCACTGACCACTCTTGTCAGGATTGACTTTTCTCTAAGTAAGGTAACTTAAAGAGTTTACAGTTGTGGAAATTAATAGTTTTTTAAATGTTATCTCAATCCCTGAGTTGAAGCACAGTGGCTGTTAAAGCCTCTTTTGTTCTTTTTCTTCCCTGTAGGCTACGGTAGCCTGAGGGCTTTTTACCTGTAAGTAGGTATTTTTTAGCTTAATCACTCCCTCCTGACCAGGAGATAAAGCAGGGTGGTGGAGAGATAGCATAGTGGTCATACAAAGAGACTCCCACACCCCAAGGATCCAAAGCTCCGTGCTCAATTCAGCTTCTCTGCCACACTAGGCAGTATTGCTGGGCCCTGTGAGTTTCTAAACAAGACCTGTTTATAGTCTGTAGGTTCTGAGGCAATTATTCACCATGTTCTAATCAGGAGAACAATATGGAAGGGATCCTATTATACAGCTCCACTGCTAGAGAACTGATCTTCTCCTGAGTTTCCCGGCAAGTTCTCTGCCCGCTAATGTCAACACAGGGCCTCTTCCCCATTGCTCCAGTCTCTGCGGGTAGTAGCAATGGAGACTCACAGTTGCATTTGATGAGTCTTAGGGGGTTCTCTCCTCCCTTCAGCTGTCTTTTTGTTGGTAAAACAGACTGGAGGTGGCTCCTCAACTGGCAGACTGTTACCAGCCACTCTGGAGTGTAGACTACGGTCTTTAACCCCAGGAATCTCTCCTTAGGCTCTTCCTTGTCCACGAGCCACATGTGTTTTCACTCACCAGTGAGTACATTCCCAAAGTAGTTCTTTTATTATTTAAAATTTTTTATATTTATTTTTTTTTATTTATTTAAGAAAGGATTAATTAACAAAACCATAAGGTAGGAGGGGTAAAACTCCACACAATTCCCACCACCCAATCTCCATAACCCACCCCCTTCCCTGATAGCTTTCCCATTCTCTATCCCTCTGGGAGCATGGACCCAGGGTCATTGAGGGTTGCAGAAGGTAGAAGGTCTGGCTTCTGTAATTGCTTCCCCGCTGAACATGGGCGTTGACTGGCCGGTCCATACTCCCAGTCTGCCTCTCTCTTTCCCTAGTAGGGTGTGTCTCTGAGGAAGCTGAGCTCCAGGACACATTGATGGGGTCTTCAATCCAGGGAAGCCTGGCCAGCATCCTGGTGGCATCTGGAACCTGTTATATTTATTTTTATTTATTCCCTTTTGTTGCCCTTGTTGTTTTATTGTTGTAGTTATTATTGTTGTCATTGTTGTTGGATAGGACAGAGAGAAATGGAGAGGGGAGGGGGAAGACAAAGAGAGGGAGAGAAAGATAGACACCTGCAGACCTGTTACACTGCTTGTGAAAGGACACCCCTGCAGGTGGGGAGCCAGGGCTTGAACCAGGATCCTTATGTGGGTCCTTGTGCTTAGCGCCACCTGCGCTTAATCCACTACGCTACAGCCCGACTCCCTATTTTTAAAATTTTATTTATTCCCTTTTGTTGCCCTTGTTTTTTTAAAATTGTTGTAGTTATTATCATTGTTGTTGGATAGGACAGAGAAATGGAGAGAGAAGACAGAGAGGTGGAGATAAAGATAGACACCTGCAGACCTGCTTTACCACTTGTGAAGAGACTCCCCTGCAGGTGGGGAACTGGGGACTCGAACCAGGATCCTTATGCTGTCCTTGCACTTTGCGCCACCTGCATTTAACTTGCTGCCTGACTCCCCACAAAGTAGTTTTTTTTTTTTTTCCTCCAGGGTTATTGCTGGGCTCGGTGCCTGCACCATGAATCCACCGCTCCTGGAAGCTATTTCCCCCCCCTTTTGTTGCCCTTGTTGTCACAAAGTAGTTCTAATCCTGTCTTCTTGAGGCCCCAGGTGATCTCCTTTGATATTCCTAGTTGACTGAGGAGAGGAAACACAGCTGCTGCTACTCTGTAGCCCCGCCTCCAGAAGTCTGGACATCTAATGTATTTTTATATTTTATTAGGGATTTAATATTGATTTATCCCTAGTCATTTTAAAGAAAAAAATTTTTTTTCTGTAACCACTGGAACTTGATCACTCTGGGCTGACTTCAGGTATAACAAGAAATGGGAAGACACCAAAAGTACTGGAGCTTCATCCAGGGTGGTGAGGGCTTGGCTTAACATGTTGATGTGACCAGGGTCACTCACACGGCAAAGCAAGTGCACTACCCATGTAAGCTATGATGAAGTGTTGGACTCCCAGTGGCTCTGCAGGATGGCCTTCATACTTGAGGCAGCAGAGGTTCCGGTTCAAACCCCAGTACCACCAGATATCATTCTGGTGTAAAACAAATAAACCAAAACCAAACAAATGAACACTTTTGGGGCCAGGTGATGGTGCACCTGGGTAAGTGTTCACATTACAGTGCACAGGAACCCAGAGGGAAAGCTCCACTAGTGGTGAAGCTCTCCCCTCTCAATTTCTTTGTCTTTATCTAATAATAAAAATATTAAAATAAATAAGTGTTAGATTCACAAGCATGATGTTCTGAGTTAGATCCTGAGCATTACATGTGCCAGAGTGATGTTTTGGCTCTCTCAAATCTTTAAAATTTTATTTATTTATTTTTGGATATCAATAGAGAAAAATTGAGAGGCGAGGGGGAGATAGAGAGGGAGAGAGATACCTGCAGCCCTGCTTCACCACTCATCTTTCTTCTGCAGGTGGGGACTAGGAGCTTCGAACTTGTGTCCTTGCACAAGTTCAAAGTGTGCAGTTAACCAGGTGTGCCACTAAATGGTCCCTCAAATCTTTTTTTTTCTTTCCCTACTTCACCACTTGTATTTATGTATGCCACCACCTAGCTCTGCCCCTCAAATCTTTAAAAACATTCAAAAATATTTATTTATTTGGGGCCAAATGGTGGGTAGAGTGCACACGTTAACATGTTTGATGACCTAAGTTTGAACACCTAGCTCCTCCTGCAGGAGGGAAGGCTCATGAGTGGTGGGCTAGTGCTATTAGCATCTGTTTCACCTTCTATCAATGAAATTTATTTTTTACCATAGCAGTGCTCAGCTCTGGCAGATGGTGGTATAGGGGGAGTGAACTTGGGAAGTTGGAGGCTCAGGCATGATAGTCTCTTTACATAACCATACAAAGAAAAATAAAAAAAAAAAATCACGGCTATGAAAGAGGGAGAGGATTATGGTATCATGCCAGGAATGGAACCCATGTCTGAACGTCTTTATTTACTGTACTACCTCTCTGGTCACCCTCTTGTTTATTTATCAGCACTGCTCAGCTCTGGCTAATGGTGGTGGTAGGGAGTGAACCAGGATAAGCCTCAAGCTTATCTTTTACATAACCATTATTCTATGTCCCCATCCCTTAAATTTTACTGTAGTATGGTATCAAATATTTTTTGTTTTCCACCTAGTTGTTTCGTAAAAGCAAAAGCCATGGGAGTTGGGTGGTAGCAGCGGGTTAAATGCACATGGCGCCAAGCACAAGGACCAGCATAAGGATCTGGTTTGAGCCCCCAGCTCCCCACCTGCAGAGGAGTTGCTTCACAGGCAGTGAAGCAGGTCTGCAGGTGTCTTTTTATTTTTTAATTTTCTATTTTTATATTTATTTATTCCCTTTTGTTTCCCTTGTTTTATTGTTGTTATTGAGGTTGTTAATTTATATCATCATTGTTGGACAGGACAGAGAGAAATAGAAAGGGGGGGGAAGACAGAGGAGGGGAGAGAAAGATACCTGCAGACCTGCTTCACCGCCTGTGAAGCGACTCCCCTGCAGGTGGGGAGCCGGGAGCTGGAATCAGGATCCTTACACTGGTCCTTGCACTTTGCTCCAGGTGCGCTTAACCCGAGCTACCGCCCGACTCCCTGCAGGTGTCTTTCTCTTCCCCTCTGTCTTCCCCTCCTCTTTCCATTTTTCTCTGTCCTATCTAACAATGACATTAATAACAACAATAACTACAACAACAATAAAAAAACAAAAGCAACAAAAGGGAAAAAACAAACAAAAAACAAAACGAGCCATAGCAAATGCTATCAGAAAAGGTTGCAGAGTTAACCTAATTATTTTAAATATTAGTAACTGCATATACCAAAAACAAGAACAGTTTACGGGGTTCGGGCGGTGGCACAGTGGGTTAAGTGCATGTGGCGCAAAGCACAAGGACCGGCGTAAGGATCCCAGTTCGAGTCTCCGGCTCCCCACCTGCAGGGGAGCTGCTTCACAGACGGTGAAGCAGGTCTGCAGGTGTCTATCTTTCTCTCCCCCTCTTCCTCCCCCTCCTCTCTGTCCTATCCAACAATGAACAACATCAACAATGGCAATAATAATAACCACAACAAGGGCAACAAAAGGGGGAAAAATGGCCTCCAGGAGCGGTGGATTCATGGTGTAGGCACCGAGCCCAGCAATAACCCTGGAGGAAAAAAAAAAAAAGAACAGTTTACATTCTTGTCATCTTAGAGAAAGTAGGAAACTAAGATAGTCAGAAAACCCTAAGAGAGTTAATTTTGCAAATAAATGAGATTATACAAAGATTAGTTGCCTTTTCATTAAAATCTATTTTTTTGTATACAATATTTACAATATAATTACTTAATGTTGGGAGTCAGTATCACAGCGTGTTAAGCGCAGGTGGTGCAAAGCACAAGGACCAGCATAAGGATCCTGGTTCGAATCCCTGGCTCCCCACCTGCAGGGGAGTCGCTTCACAGGCGGTGAAGCAGGTCTGCAGGTGTCTATCTTTCTCTTCCCCTCTAAGTCTCCCCACCCCCTTTCCATTTCTCTCTGTCCTATCCAACAACGACGACATCAATTAACAACATCAATAACAACAACAATAAAACAAGGGCAAAAAAGGAATAAATAAGTAAATATAAAAAATTTAAAAAAACAATAAAAAACTTAATTTAAAAAATTTAATGACGTTTATTGAAATATTATTAACCAACATAAATTTCACCTGCTTTAAGTATACAATTCAATAATTTTTAAGATTTTTTACAGAATTCCATAGTTATAACCTAATGGTGGGAGAGGCCTCTCCTAGCCATTGCATAACAAGAATATAATCTGAGGGCCAGGTGGAGGTGCACCTAGTTGGACATGAGAGTGTGCAAAGTCCCAGTTCAAGCCTGTACGGGTAAAGCTTCACAAGTGGTGAAGCAGGGCTGCAAGTGTCTTTCTGTCTTTTTCCCTCTCTATCCCCCTCTCAATCCTTTAATAAAGGATTTAAAAAAAAAAAAGGACTATCATGTGTCCTAGGTGGTAATTACTCATAAGTTTAAACAGAACACTTGGCCTAGGCAATCTACTGATCCATCAGTATAGATTCATGAAGAGTATAAATTCTTTAGAGAATGAAAAGGTACCCTTTCTCTCACACCTTATCCTAGCATTGCTAAATTTCTACCAAAGCTTGTGGCATAAGTAATTACCATTAGGTAAATGCTTTTGCCTAAAAGAGAATTAGTTATGTTAATGTTCAGCATCATTATTAATTAATAACTAATTATTGATAATGCTGTTCAGCCAGCAGAGAGAACTGCACACACACAAAATAATCTAAGCCATTAATCTATAAGGATAGATTTCATTAGAAAACAGAGTTACATGGATTTATATAACAATCACTTCAAAGAACAATAAATGAATTTTAAGTTATGAATGTCTTCAGAGGTACAGCATATGAAGAGTCCAGTGACAACACATATGACAAAGGTAAGAGTAGAAGAGATTTTTTTTTTTTTTTTTTTTTTTTTTAGTAAAATGGAGAAGACAGTAAAAATTATTCACAAAGAAGTTCAGAATTTGTAGGATGTTAATTTTTAGCTATGGTGAGTCCCCTTCTAGTTCCCAATATCTTTGCTTTTTTCTCCTTCCGTTCCTGCTCCTGTTTCTTCCGTTGTTCTTCCCTAAGAGAGAAACACACATTAGGCTACCATGATGCTCCACTACCAATTACTTCAAACCGTCATAAACTTAAATTGATATTTAGCACACTCCCATAGCATAAGGTGCTGTGGCATGGAGACAGTATCTATAAGTACTTAATGGTAAGAAATCAGTTTTCATTTTAGTATCAATGTGGCACTCTAAAGTCAAACATAAAATTAGACACAGAATATACCTTGGGGGGTTGGGCGGTAGCACAGCAGGTTGGCGCAAAGCGCAAGGACCGGCTTCAGGATCCCGGTTCGAGCCCCCGGCTCCCCACCTGCAGAGGAGTCACTTCACAGGCTGTGAAGCACGTCTGCAGGTGTTTGTCTTTCTCTGCCCCTCTCTGTCTTCCCCATCTCTCTCCATTTCTCTCTGTCCTATCCAACAATGAATAACATCAACAATAACAATAATAACCACAACAAGGTTACAACAAGGGCAACAAAAGAGGGAGAAATTGGCCTCCAGGTGCAGTGGATTCATAGTACAGGCACTGAGCCCCAGCAATAACCCTGGAGGGGAAAAAAAAAATACACACACACACCTTGGTGAGTGAATCCAACTCCTGTAATTTTAAATTATGTATACATACATATATATGTATGTATGCATATATACATATATATTACATTTTTATTTTTTGTATTATCTTTATCAGATAAGAGACAGATTTCTTGATACAGAAAATAAGAGGGAAGGGGCTGATAGGGAGAAGTAGAGGGTGGGGGTAGATAGCATAATGATTATGCAAAGAGACTCATGGCTTAGGCTCCAACCCAGGGTCAGTCCCCCATACCACCATAAGCCAGAACTGAGCAGTAAGTGCTCTGGTTAAAACAAACAAAAAAACCAAAACAGGGTTGGGCAGCAGTGCAGTGGGTTAAGCGCTCATGGTGCAAAGCACGAGGACCGGCATAAGGATCCCAGTTTGAGCCCCAGCTCCCAACCTGTAGGGGGGTCGCTTCACGATTGGTGAAGCAGGTCTGCAGGTGTCTATCTTTCTCCACCCATCTCTGTCTTCCCCTCCTTTCTCCATTTCTCTTTGTCCTATCCAATAACGATAGCAATTACAACAATAATAACAACAACAATAAACAACAAGGGCACCAAAAGGGGAAAAATGGCCTCCAGGAGCAGTGGATTTGTAGTGCAGGCACCAAGCCCCTGCAATAACCCTGGAGGCAAAAAAACAAAACAAAAAGAACCTCTACTGCTGGAAGTCAAAGCCTAACATTAAGCTCAAAATCACATAGTGTGAATGTGCTAGAACTAAGACCAGATCTACTGACTTCTAGTATGATTTTCTGGAAGAAATGAGACAAAAAAATAAAATAAATCAATGAACAACTACCTGTAAGAGTACTAGGCACTTTGGTCTCTGGAAGGATATCATGTGCATTATTTAGACAAAGAAATCATGGAAGACTGGGCTGGGTGGTGGTGTACCTGGTTGAGCGCATGTTACACTGCTTCACCACTTGGGTTCAAGGCCTTGGTTGCCACCTGCAGGGGAAAGCTTCACAAGTGGTGAAGCAATGTTGCAGGTGTCTATCTCTCTGCCTCTCCCTATCTCCCTCTTCTTCTCAATTTATGGCTGTTTATATCTAATAAATAAATTATAATAAAATAATAATTTTGCTTATAAAAAGGAATAAACATACTAGACCTGTGCTCTGAATATAGGTCCTCTTTTGAATAGCTGGTAGCTTTGGAAGCCATATAGATGCCTGGGACCCACCTCAAACCTTCTGAATTTGAAAACATTCTGGGGCTTAATTACATGTATTTTTAGAAAATTCAGGAGTGGGTGGTGGTGTACTTGGTAGAGTGCACATGTACTATGTACAAGTACCTAGGTTCAAGTTCTCAGTCCTCACACTGCGGGGGGGTTAAGGGTGGAGAAGGAAGTTTCATAAGTAGTGAAGCAGTGATGTAGGTGTCTCTCATTTCTTCATGTCTACCTCTCCCATCTCAATTTCTCTAGATCAATAAAAGGAGGAAAGAGGGAAAAAAAGAAAAGAAAAAAAGGCTACTGGGAATTGTAGATTCATGGTGTAGGCACTGAGTCCCAGAAATGACCCTGGTGTAATAAGAAAAAAAAGAGGGGCCAGACTGTGGCACACCAGGTTAAGCACATATAGTAGGAAGCACAATAAGCCACACAAGGATCCCAGTTTGAGTTGGGGGGGGGGGGGAAGAGGGAATTGCTTCACAAGAAGTGAAGCAGCTCTGCAGGTGTCTCTATCTCCCTCTCTATCTCCCCATCTCTCTCAATTTCTCTGTTCTGTCCAGTAAAAATGAAAAATGGCCTCCAGGAGCAGTGGATTCATAGTGCCAGCACTGAGCACCAGCAGTAACCCTGGAGGCAAAAAAAAAAAAGGAAGCATAGGGGCTGTTGTCTCTTACTCTTTTTCTGAAACTCTGCTTCTCCTTTTATCTGAAAAAGTCGTAAGGAAGTTATGAAGCCCTAGTTTAAAAAAAAAAGGGGGGGGTTGGGCAGTAGTGCAGCGGGATAAGTGCATGTGGCGCAAAGTGCAAGGACCGGCATAAGAACCCCGGTTCAAGCCCCCTGGCTCCCCACCTTCAGGGGAGTTGCTTCACAGGCAGTGAAGCAGGTCTGCAGGTGTCTGTCTTTTTCTCCCCCTGTCTTCCTCTCCTCTCTCCATTTCTCTCTGTCCTACCCAACAACGAACGATATCAACAATAATAACCACAACAAGATTACAATAACAAAGGCAACAAAAGGGGAATGAAAAAAAAAAAAAGGCCTCCAGGAGCAGTGGATTCATGGTACAGGCCCTGAGCTCCAGCAATAACCCTGGAGGCAAAAAAAAAAAAAAAAGAAAAAGAAAAGATGAGTCGGATGGTAGCACAGTGGGTTAAGCACATACAGGGGAGTCGATTCATAGACGGTGAGGCAGGTCTGCAGGTGTCTGTCTTTCTCTACCCCGTCTTTCCCTCCTCTCTCCATTTCTCTCTGTCCTAACAACATCAATAACAACAACAATAACTACAATAACAATAAAAACAAGGGCAACAAAAGGGAAAACAAAAAAGAATGAAAACTGTAAGATTTCACATCCAAACTTTCTTAAACACCAAGTATTACAGACACTATTATTTTTATTTTAAATTTATTTATCATTGTACAGAGACAGAGAAATTGAGAGAGGTCAGAGAGAGGGAGAGAGAGAAAAAGAGAGGCAACTGCAGCCCTGCCTCACCATTCATGAAGCTTTCCTCCTGCAGGTGGATACCAGGGGCTTGAACCTGGGTCCTTGCACACTGAATGTGTGTGCTTAACCAAGTGCACCACCACCTGGCCCAGACACTATTCTTCTTTTCCACTGGGGATTCTTTTGACCTGCATAATCTCACTACTCCTGGAAGACTCCTTTTTCCAGATAGAAAGTGAGAGACAGTGGTCCAGGAGGTGGCACAGTGGATAAAGCAATGGACTCTCAAGCATGCGGTCCTGAGTTCAAGCCCCGGCAGTACAGGTACCAAGTGATGTCTGATTCTTTCTCTCTCTCTTCGTCTCCCCCAATCTTTCTCATCAATCAATAAATAAAATCTTTAAAAAAAAGTGAGAGACAAAGATGGAGAGATAGAGAGCAAGGAGAGACAGCACAGTACCATTCCACCGCTCTTGAAGCTTCCCCTCTGCATGATGTTTATATGCAGTGGCTAGGGGCTTGAACCTGCGTTCTAGGGCATGGTCAACTGTGTGACCTACCAGGTAGGCCATCTTCTGATCCTAGAGGCTTTATTGTCTAATACAGTTTTTTTTTTTTTCAAAGTTAAAAGAATTGTAGGCTGGTACTGGGTGGTGGTGCACCCAGTAGGGTGCACATTATCATGCATGAGGACCTGTCTTCACCTATGGCAAGAAGCTTCATGAAACTTGGACTGGGCATGGTGTATTGCATCAAACAAAAGGACTCTGGGGAAGGAGGGGCTGAAGAGAACCATGGGATACTGAAACATGATGATGCAGAGAGGACTGTGGGTAAGTGTTCCACAGAAAACTCTAACAGAGGGATGAGAAAGCGGTAAGTATATGTAAACTATTGACCTTCCCAATAAAAATGGATAAAACAAACAAAGGTGACCAGTTATGAGCCATGCACGGTCCTGGGCTTCTATTAAATGACTTTATAAATTAGGGGATCCCAAGACCTCCTCCTTAGAGTTTGTTACTTTGCAAGAACTCAGAAAGGGGAAACACACAGTAAAACTTGCGACTGGGTTTGGTGTATTGTACCAAAGCAGAGGACTCTGGGGAAGAAGGGTAAAGAGGGTGTGTGTGTGTGTGTGTGTGTGGGGGGGGTGACTTTAGGGTCCTGGTGCATGATGGTGGGAAAGGACTTAAGTTGGGGGTGAGAGCATTTTGCAGACACCCATCATGGTGAAATGAGAAACTGAACCCATGTGTCAACAGCTGTACTGTAAACCCTTAACCCCTAATAAAAGGAGGTGTGTGTTTGTGCTTAGAAATATACATGTGCAGGGATGAGAGGAATAGTCTTATGTAGTCCGCAGCTATTAAAAGTACTGAATGTAAGATGTAGATTTAATGATTCTCACCTTACCTCTGGATTTATGTTGACCCCCCCCCCTTTAATAAAGTAAGTCTTACCTGACATTTACCCTAGGTAACTGTGTATCTATATACTTACCTGGACTGAAGACAATGTTGTTTATAAGTCTTCTTAAGGAAGTTAACTCTGTTTACATGCTCATTGAGAGAATTATTTTCTTTAGATATTCCCCATGGTTTCAACTTTCCTAGTTTATAAGAGACAAAAATAAACTTGAGTCTTGTGTAAATATTCATTTTATACTCTCCATCTGTGCCTACCTTTTACATTTGCTAATATATATTACTATTAATTTCAATTTGATATTTTATAAACAAATTGTATTTTATATGGGCGGGTGGTGGTGCACCTGGTTGAACGCACATGTTATAATGCATTAAGGACCCAGGTTCAAGCCCCTGGTCCCTACTTGCAGGAGGAGGAGGCTTCACAAGTAGTGAAGCAGATTTGTAGGTGTCTCTCTTCCTCTCTATCATCCCCTTTCCTCTCGGTTTTTGACTGTCTCTATCCAATAAATAAATAAAGTTAATAAAAAAATTTAAAAAATGGTATTTACTTCTAAAAATAAAAACAGGCCTAAGAGATAGCATAACGATTATGAAAATGACTCTGTGCCTGTGGCTCTTTGGTCCCAGGTTCAATCCCTGGCACTACTATAAGACAGAGCAGAGCAGTGCTCTGGTTAAGAAATACATAAACAGGGAGTCAGGGGCTGGGGAGACAGCATAATGGTTATGCAAAAGCCTTTCAAGCCTGTGGCTCTGAGGTCTCAGGTTCAATCCCCAGCCCCACCATAAGCCAGAACTGAGCAGTGTTCTGGTCTCAAAAAAAAAAAAGGGAGTCGGGCGGTAGCGTAGTGGGTTAAGCACAGGTGGCGCAAAGCGCAAGGACCAGAGTAAGGATCCGGGTTCAAGCCCCCGGCTCCCCACCTGCAAAGGAGTTGCTTCACAAGCGGTAAAGCAGATCTGCAGGTGTCTTTCTCTCCCCCTCTGTCTTCCCCTCCTCTCTCCATTTCTCTCTGTCCTATCCAACAATGACATCAGTAACAACAATAACTACACTGCCTGCCACATCTGATTAAGTACACACGTTCAAGCCCCTGGTCGCCACCTGCAGGGGGGAAGCTTCACAAGTCAAACAGAGCTGCAGGTGTCTATCTCTCCTCTCTTCTCAATTTCTGTGTATATGCAATAAATAAAAAAAAATATTTTTAAAAATGAGAGAGAGAAGGAACAATACCCAGCACCAAAGCTCCCCCAGTGTTGGAGGCCTAGGTTAAAATTAGGTCATGTGCATAACAATGCAGCTGACTTATCCTGACGAAAGAATATTTTTTAAAAGAATGTAGATTCTTAAGCCACGTTAATGACTGAATAAACTGTCATTTCTTGTTTAGGCTTAGAAATCTTCCGTAGAAAAGTGTTTATAGAAGCTAGGAGATGGCTAACAGAGTAGAGCACAGACTTTACCATGCATGAGGACCCAGCTTTAAGCCCCAGCCACCACATGGAAGCACTTACTGGGGAAGGTTTTATGAGCAGTGCTATGCTATCTCTCCTACTTCTCTCTCTTTTTAAACAACATTCTTTTAAAACATTTTTATTTATTTGTCAAATATTCATTTATTTTGAATAAAGATAGAAATTGTGAGGAAAGGAGAATATAGTGGGGGAGAGAGACAGAGAGACACCTGCTGCACTGCTTGAAAAGCCTTTCTCTAGCAGGTGGAGACTCGGGGCTTGAACCAGGGTCACTGAGCACAATAATGTTTGCATGTAAGCAGGTGAGCCTCTCTCCTTCTCTTCCTGTCTTTCAGTGACTCTCCTTCTAGAAAACTCCATTGAGAGCAGTGGAGTCATACACGCATATAGACCCAGTACAGCCCTGTCAGTTAAAAAAAAAAAGTTTATAGTAATACTAATTAGAAGTTATGTCTTTGACTAATAACAACACAATCAAGTCAGTGATTTTGGTATTTATTTCATGAAGTCTTATTTAAATTTTCAGTTATTTTTTGTTGTACCAGGTTTCACCATGCTGGGTCAACTCTTTTAGATAGAGACAGAGAGGTAAAGCACTGAGGTTTCCTCTAATCCAGGGCTTGAACCCTGATTGTGTGCATGACAAAGAAGTTCACAACCCAAGAGAGCTATTATACTGGTCCACTGTCTTTTTAATCATGAGTCAATGTAGATACAAGAACCAGGACAGATATTCCAGGGGATCAAGATTGGCTTCCACCTAGTTCCTGGAATTTTTTTATTAAGATTTTTTTAAAAACACTTTGCTTTGCTCCACCTGCGCTAAACCCGCTGTGCTACTGCCTGACTCCTGTTCCTGAAATTTTTTACTTAGTCAGATATGGAATAAAAAATTAATCTTAACTTTTGCATGTTTAATATTCAAATCATCCTCACTTACCTTTATGTGGTTCATAGCTGAGAGGTTGAGACAAACTTGCTTGAAGATCAAACACTGGCTTCCTATGGGAAGTTGGTGTCTGCAATGTCGCAGCAGTGAATTTGAATGGGGCATAAACTAAAAAATAAATTAATAAAGTAAAAACTTCAAACCTAAGGGTTAGTTAGAAAAAAGCCCATTGTTATTATTTAAAAAATATTTATTTATTCCCTTTTGTTGCCCTTGTTGTTTTATTGTTGTAGTTATTGATTTCATTATTGTTGGATAGGACAGAAATGGAGAGGAGGGGAAGACAGAGAGAGGCAGAGAAAGATAGACACCTGCAGACCTATTCACCACTTGTGAGTGACTCCCCTGCAGGTGGAGAGCCGGGGGCTTGAACCAGGATCCTTAAGTTTTGTGCCATGTGCACTTAACCTGCTGTGCTACTGCCTGACTCCACCAAGTTATTTTTAAAAATTAGCAGCTGGGTGGTGACACACCTGGCTGAGCACACAGTGTGCACAAGGACCTGGGTTCAAGTCAACAGATTCTTCCGCTGGTCCTTGTACTTCATGTTATGTGTGCTTAACCCAGTATGTCACTGTCTGGCCCCTGCATGACATATTTTTCTATGCAAAAATGTGTCATGACTTTTCCAACAACCCAATACACACACACACACGCACACGCACACGCACACACACACACACACAGTTTGCCGGAGCACTGCTTAGCTCTGGAATATGGTGATTTGGGGGATTGAACCTAGGACAGGAGCCTCAGGCATAAGAGTTGGTTTGTATAACCATTAACCCCACCTGCCAATATATGTTTTCTATCCATTTTTTGGAGACAGAGAACAATTTATAGGAAAGGAGGAGATACTGTGATAGAGAAAGAAAACATCTTCATCATTGCTTTAACACATGTAAAGCATCCTCTTTGCAGGTGGGGACAAGGGGGCTTGAACCTGGGTCCTTGTGCATTGTAGCACATATGCTCTATCAGATGCATCATCACTTGGCCCTGTTGTTACTACTTTTTAGTATAGAGGTTAGGGGTTTAGTATAGGGTTTAGTATAGGGTTAGGGTTAGGGTATAGTATAGAGGGTTAAACCGGGAACAGCTGCTGGCTATGATAACATCACCCCAGAACTCATTCTTAACCTGGGCCCCGCGGCAAAGAAGTGGCTCACTACATTCCTGTCCCACATCTTGGAATCTGAGTCTATGCCCAAAGTTTGGCGTCGTGCAAAGATTATAGCGGTTTTGAAACCAAAGAAAGACCCAACACTGGCCGCCAGCTATAGACCAATTTCTCTCCTCTCCGTGTGTTACAAACTCCTTGAGAGGCTGCTTCTGTCACGTATTTCTCATCTTACAGAGAAATTCCTATCACCCGCCCAGGCTGGTTTCCGCCCAGGAAGATCTACCTGCGAACAAGCCCTGGCCCTCTCAACTTACATTGAAAATGGATTCCAGAAGAATTTAAAGACAGGTGCTGTCTTTGTTGATCTCACAGCAGCCTATGACACGGTCTGGCACCGTGGTCTCCTAGTCAAGATCTCAAGAGGCCTGCCTCCATGGGTGGCCAACACTATATCGTTTCTTCTCCAAAACAGAAGATTCCGGGTGCATCTGGGTGACAAGTCTAGCAGATGGAGACTTGTCTCAAGTGGCCTCCCCCAGGGCTCTGTTCTGGCTCCTACGCTATTTAATATTTACATCAATGACCTCCCAGAAACTTCTTCAAGGAAGTTCATCTACGCCGATGACATCTGCTGTGCAACTCAGGCATCCAAGTTCGACATCCTCGAGGAAACACTCACGAAAGACATGTCTCTGATATCTGATTACTGTAAAAAATGGCGACTAATCCCTAGCACTGCAAAAACGGTATCATCTGTTTTCCATCTATACCATGCCTCGGCCTCGCGTGAGCTTAATGTGCAGCTTGGCGATACGAGAATCCGGCATGAAGCCCAGCCAGTCTATCTTGGTGTTACTCTCGATCGCACTCTGTCATTTCACGAACATCTCATAAAAACTGCAGCAAAGGTGGGCGCTAGGAATAACATCATTGCAAGACTGGCCAGCTCCTCATGGGGCGCGAGCGCTTCCACACTACGATCATCATCTCTGGCATTATGCTATTCCACTGCAGAATACTGTGCCCCAGTATGGTTCCGTAGCCCCCATGTCCACTTGGTCGATTCCAAATTATATTCCTCCATGAGGATAATTTCTGGAACCATCCGTTCCACCCCGGTTCCATGGCTGCCAGTTCTTAGCAACATCGCCCCGCCAGATATTCGTCGGGATGCGGCATCATCTAAGTTCATTTCCCACGTCTACGCTCGACCAGACCTGCCAATATATCTTCGCCCACCCTGTCCAACGCTTGACGTCTCGTCATCCAATCTGGTCCCCTACACCTACACTGAACTTCTCTGTTCCAGACTCTTGGAAACAGAGTTGGCAGTCAGCTGAGGTAAAGAACAAACACCTCATCACAGACCCCTGCAAGCGTCAACCCGGCTTTGACCTAGCACGTTATGATTGGGCCCTCCTCAATCGCTATCGAACAGGCCATGGCCGGTGTGCCGCTATGTTCCATCGCTGGGGAGCCAGAGACGACCCGAACTGCCCCTGCGGCTCCAGACAGACTATGACCCACATAGTCAACGACTGCCACCTCTCCAGATTCAAAGGAGGTCTCGAAACTTTACATCAGGCTCAACCTGATGCTGTTGACTGGCTACGGAATAAGGGCAAACGCTAGAAGAAGAAGTATATGTGTTGTTGAAGCAAACACTTGTTATTTTTTAAAAGATCTATTTATGATAGAGTGATAAGAGGAAAGAGATCTTAACTCTGGTACATTTAAAGCTGGAGATTGAACACAGGACCTCATGTTTGATAATTCACTGCTTTATCCACTGAACTACATCCTGGGCCAAATCTTTAGAGCTTCATTTATCTTCATGAGAGAGAGACCAGAGCATTGATCATTCCTAGCTTATGGAGTTGCTGGCAATTGAATCTGGGTCCTCAGGTATTTAAATCTGGTGTGCCACAGCTGTGCTATCTCCCTGGCCCAGTTAAATTGATTTAACCTTAGCACTATTGCTATTGTAATATTTTAAAAAATATTTATTTATTTATTTATTTACATACTAACACAAGGAAGGCAAGAGTGAGAGAATCAGCATCACTGTAGCACATGCAATGCTAGGGGTTGCATTTAGTTTTTTTAAGTATATATGTTTTTAAGTATAACACTCTAGTTAACACTCTAGTTAGTTAGTTTTTAAGTATAACACTCTAGTTTTTAAGTATAACACTCTAGTTTCTACATCATCCTCTGAGCCACTATTGCAGTATTCCTTTGAAAATCACCTGGCTAGTATAGGTGGGCTAAGTAGACAGTGTATATATAGAAGAGTTTCCATATTATTTATTGTGCCTTAAGCAATCTATTAGTGGTTAGTGTGGCATGTCTGGGATCCTGATATTTTCAGAAGATCCTTTAGAGTCTGTAATGAGTATTTTAATCCTCTCCTTAGTCCCTGAATGTTCTTTAGGGTGGCTCACCATCTGAAGATTCCCCTAGGACTGACAGGATGAAAGAGTCATGCAGATTATCAGTTTTTTTTACTTGTGCCTTTGGCACTTCCCTTGCCAGTAAAAAGATGAAAGAAACACAAACAAAAATTGCCCTTCAAGGTGGCACAGTGACTAAAGTATTAGATTCTCCAGCATGCGGTGCTAAGTTTGAGCCTTGGCATCACATGTGCCAGAGTTATGCTTCCCCTCTCCTTTCTCATTAACTAATGAATCTTTTTTTTTTTTTTTTTTTAGGAGGAAAGAGAACAAACCAGACATTACTCTGGTACATGTGCTACCAGGAATTGAACTTGAGACCTCATGC
The DNA here is from genome assembly GCF_950295315.1 of Erinaceus europaeus. Lineage (NCBI taxonomy): Eukaryota > Metazoa > Chordata > Mammalia > Eulipotyphla > Erinaceidae > Erinaceus > Erinaceus europaeus. The sequence continues at coordinate 46,761,472 of NC_080177.1, read as the reverse complement.
TTGAGAGTCAAATACTTTATCCATTGTACCACCTCTCAGACCACAATGAATGAAATTTGTTTTTGATTTTACAGGTACAAAGAAACTTTAAGAAAATATATTCAGGGAGTCAGGTGGTAGCGCAGTGGGTTAAGTGCAAGTACCAGCATAAGGATCCCGGTTTAAGCCCCTGGCTCCCCACCTGCAGGGGAGTCGCTTCACAGGTGGTATAGCAGGTCTGCAGGTGTCTATCTTTCTCTGCCCCTCACTATCTTCCCCTCCTCTCTCCATTTCTCTCTGTCCTAACAACGATGACATCAATAACAACAATAATTTTAAAAAAACAAGGGCAACAAAAGGGAAAATAAATAATATAAAAAAATTAAAAAGAAACGAGTGAAATAAATAATTAAAAAAAAAAGAAAATATAGGGGCCGGGTGGTGGTGCACCTGGTTGAGCGCACACGTTACAATGCACAAGGACCCAGGTTTGAGCCCCCTGCAGGGGGAAAGGTTCACAAGTGGTGAAGCAGTGCTGTAGGTGTCTCTCTGTCTCTCAACCTCTCTATCTCTCCCTTCTCTATCAATTTCTGTCTCTATACAATAAATAAATAAAGATAATAAAAAAAGAAAAAAAGAAAATATATTTAATACTTTCAGGAAATTACATGACTTAAAATATATATTTTTTCATTTTTCTAAATTTATTTATTAATGCAAAAGATAAGAGAGAGAAAAAGAACCAGACATTACTCTGGCACATGTGTTGCCAGGGATTAAACTTGGGACCTCATGCTTGAGAGTACAATGCCTTAGCCACTGTGCCATATCCCGGACCACACTTAAAAATATGTAAGATACCAGAAAAGACCTAGAATTGCCAAAAAAATCTTGAGAAAAAAGAACAGAACCTGAGGCATCACACTCCCAGATTTCAAACTGTATAATAGGGCCATTGTCATCAAAACTGCTTGGTACTAGAACATGAACAGACACACTGACCAGTGGAATAGAATTGAGAGCCCAGAAATGAGGCCCCACACCTATGGACATCTAATCTTTGACAAAGGGGCCCAGACTATTACATGGGGAAAGCAGAGTCTCTTCAACAAATGGTGTTGGAAACAATGGGTTGAAACATGCAGAAGAATGAAACTGAATCACTGTATTTCACCAACTACAAAAGTAAATTCCAAGTGGATCAAGGACTTGGATGTTAGACCAGAAATTATCAGATACTTAGAGGAAAATATTGGCAGAACTCTTTTCTGCATAAATTTTAAAGACATTTTCAATGAAACGAATTCAATTACAAAGAAAACTAAGGCAAGCATAAACCTATGGGACTATCAAATTAAAAAGCTTCTTCACAGCAAAAGAAACCACTACCCAAACCAAGAGACCCCTCACAGAATGGGAGAAGATCTTTACATGCCTTACATCAGATAAGAATTTAATACCCAAAGAAAAGAAAATAAAAAGGAAAAAATAAAAAAAAAAAAAAAAGAAAGAAGAGTTTAATACCCAACATATATAGTTTGCCAAACTCAACAACAAGACAACAAATAACCCCATCCAAAAATGGGGAGAGGACTTGGACAGAATATTCACCACAGAAGAGATCCAAAAGGCCGAGAAACACATGAAAAAATGCTCCAAGTCTCTGATTGTCAGACAAATGCAAATCAAGACAACAATGAGATACCACTTCACTTCTGTGAGAATGTCATACATCAGAAAAGGTAACAGCAGCAAATGCTGGAGAGGGTGTGGGGTCAAAGGAACCCTCCTACACTGCTGGTGGGAATGTCAATTGGTCCAACCTCTGTGGAGAACAGTCTGGAGAACTCTCAGAAGGCTAGAAATGGACCTACCCTATGACCCTGCAATTCCTCTCCTGGGGATATATCCTAAGGAACTCAACACATCCATCCAAAAAGATCTGTGTACACATATGTTCTTGGCAGCACAATTTGTAATAGCCAAAACCTGGAAGCAACCCAGGTGTCCAACAACAGATGAGTGGCTGAGCAAGTTGTATATATACACAATGGAATACTACTCAGCTGTAAAAAATGGTGACTTCACCGTTTTCAGCCGATCTTGGATGGACCTTGAAAAATTCATGTTATGTGAAATAAGTCACAAACAGAAGGATGAATATGGGATGATCTCACTCTCAGGCAGAAGATGAAAAACAAGATCAGAAAAGAAAACACAAGTAGAACCTGAAATGTAATTGCCATATCGCACCAAAGTAAAAGACTCTGGGTTGGGAGTGGGTGGGTGGGGAGAATACAGGTCCATGAAGGATGATAAATGACATAGTGGGGGTTGTATTGTTAAATGGGAAACTGAGGAATGTTATGCATGTCCAAACTATTGTATTTACTGTTGAATGTAAAACATTAATTCCCCAATAAAGAAATTTCAAAAAAATGTAAGACTTTAAAAAATTTTTTATTTATTTTCCCTTTTGTTGCCCTTGTCTTTTTATTGTTGTTGTAGTTATTATTGATGTCGTCATTGTTAGATAGGACAGAGAGAAATGGAAAGAGGAGGGGAAGGCAGAGAGGTGGAGAGGAAGACAGACACCAGCAGACCTGCTTCACTGCCTGTGAAGCGACTCCCCTGCATGTGGGGAGCTGGGGGCTCGAACTGGGATCCTTACGCCAGTCCTTGCGCTTTGCACCACATGCGCTTAACCCACTGTGCTACTGCCCGACTCCCTAAAACTTTTATTTAAATTGCTATCAGGGTTATTGCTGGGGCTCTGTGTTGGCACTATAAATCGAATGCTCCAAGCAGCCATTTCTTTTTTTCCTTTGATAGGACAGAGAGAAAATTAGAGGGGAGGGGACATAGGAGAAAGACACCTTACAGACCTGCTTCACCACTTGTGAAGCATCTTCCCTGCATGTAGGGGAACAGGGGCTTGAACCTGGGTCCTTGCGTATGATAATATGATGTGCACTTAATCAAGCGCACCTCTCCCACCTTTTTTTTTTTTTTTTTTTTTTTTACCAGTAGTAGACTCTCCTCTTGTGTTCTGTAACTTAGGTGTTCTGAGCATAGTCTGGCTTTTTGGGGTACTCCAAGATGTGGTCACATGTGGAGACATTCTGGACGGAGTCTTGGTCAGTGAACGTTTATGTTCATTATCTTTAGTAGCTGCTGAAAACCTAAACAGGACAGTGGAGTACAAGACATGATGAATTGTTGTTGTGTCAAGTTTAACTTGGGTCAAGCTTATAAACAAAATCACTTGCTAACATTAAGTAGTGCAAGAGTCTTAATGTCCTGGGTTTGAACACTGGCACCATGTGGGCAATACCACAGGTGGTACAGATACGCTGGGGTGTCATCTTATTTTCTGTCCCTCTCATCTTCTTCCTTTTTCCTCTCTGTTTCTATAACGGGATGAGAAAGTTGGGTTGAGGACTTTGCTTGGTGATAAGAGTTATGTGAGGGTCTAGACTCATGCCTTGGTAATGCACTAAAAACAAACAAGCAAACAAACCAGTAAGTGATGATGCTAGAACAACCCACTTAATAACTCCATTATTTTTATTTATTTATTTATTTATTTATTATTTTAATCAAAGCATGCTCAGATGGTGGTTCTGGGTATTGAACCTGGCATTTGAGCCTTAGGTATATAGGTTGTTTGCATAACTATTATGCTATCTTCCCAGTCCTATTTTCATTATTTTTATTTTATTTCACTGCTCATGAAGCTTCCCTCTTGCAAATGGGGACTGAGGACTCTAATTTGGGTTCTTGCATGTTCTACTTGGCAGGCCACTATATGGCCCCTTTTCATTATTTCAAAAATACTTCTTTAGATTTTCTGTTCTCCCTGCCTTGGCCAACAAAATTACAAAGCAGAGTTCAAGGGAGAGGCTGTGGGCCCAAGTTCGAGTCTAGTAGCTACTCTAAGACACCTTCTTTCTTATACTCTTGGCAAATCAGAAGGGACAGGAGAGTTCTATGCCAAATGAGTAATGGAACAGATCTTATATCTTGAAATAGATCTTCTATCTTCAGAGAATTATCATTCAAGTGGTATACAAGTTCATCTTCTCTACTCAGAGCAAATTATCAAACATGTATTTCATTAATACTTTGATGCATTCCTCCCACACTTTAATACCTTTGAAATAGAGATGTATTTTACAGTGGCAACATGTTATAGTTAATTGGCAGTGATTAAGTGATTCATAAAATAGTGATGAGCACTAAGTTGACGGTGGCTTAGAATCAGTTAATATCCGGTAATGAAAGGGCAGGCAGTAATGCACCAAGTAGAGTGCTCATGTTACCATGCACAAGGACCTGGGTTCAAGCCACTAGCCCTCACATGCTTCAGGAGCAGTGAAGCCATGCTACAGGTGTTGCTCTCTCTCTCTTTTCTCCTCACAATTTCTCTCATATGAAAAGGAATAATATATAGTTTTGTATCATATATATGACATATATATGTCATTGTTATATACATATATATAAGAAAAAATCTTACAAATCATCATTTCTCCCAATAAAATATTTCAATTGGGAGTTGAGCAATAGTGCGGGTTAAGTGCATGTGGCGCAAAGCGCAAGGACCGACATAAGGATACCGGTTCGAGCCCCCAGCTCAGCTCTGGTTTATGGAGGTGCTGAGGATTGAATTTGGAAGCTCTAGTATCCAGGCACAAAAGTCTTTTTGTATAACTATTATGCTCTTACTGGTCCTGTTTTCTCTCTCTTTTGCCACCTAGCTGCACAACCCCACCACTCCCAGTGACCACTGTTTTCCTTCTACTTCTTCTACATAGGAGGACAGAGAGAAGAGACACCTCAACAATCCTCCATAGCCTGTGAAGCTTTCCCCTGTAAGCACTCCCATGTGGTGGCTTAGGGCTTGAACCCTGGTCCTAGTGCTTGGTAACATGTACTTTCTACCAGGTGATCTACTTGCTGGGCCCCTCTCTTCTATTGCATCAACAATAAAACATGTTTGATTTGGCCCATTCAAACTGTATCATAGGCAGTAAGTTTAGAGACTTAGTGTGTGATTACATTCTGGGGCTCTTTTTTACCTGACATTCATTTTAGCTGCTGAGAGAACAGAGCATCTTACTGGTCCCTTCATACATGAGGTGCTCTGGCCAGCAGTGGCTCGATGCTGGCCTTGTGAACCCAGCCGACTGTCAGGAGTACCAATAATGGAGCGGCTTCTCAGAGAAACTGGAGTTGCTACCACACCTTTAGCAACTGGTTGCTTCTGAAGAAGAAAACATGCCTTGTTAAAGCCTGGCCTCAGGAGTCTGGTGGTAGCGTGGTGGATTAAGCGCCGGTGGCGCAAAGCACAAGGACCGGTGTTAGAATCCCTGTTCGAGCCCCGGCTCCCCACCTGCAGGGGAGTCGCTTCACAGGCAGTGAAACAGATCTGCAGGTGTCTATCTTTCTTTCCCTCTCTGTCTTTCCCTCCTCTCTCCATTTCTTTCTGTCCTATCCAACAACAACATCAACAATAATAACTACAACAATAAAACAACAAGGGCAACAAAAGGGAATAAATAAATATTTAAAAAATTAAAAAAAAAAAAAGCCTGGCTTCTTCTTGGCAAACTGTAGGACAGCCTGCTATCCCTTGTCTCATCCCCAATTTTAATAATATTTTATTTATTTATTTTCCCTTTTGTTGCCCTTGTTTTTTGTTGTTGTTATAGTTATTGTTGTTGATGTCATCATTGTTGGATAGGACAGAGAGAAATGGAGAGAGGAGGGGAAGACAGAGAGGGGGAGAGAAAGAAACCTGCAGGGGGCTGGGTGGTGGTGCACCTGGTTGAGTGCACATGTTACAGTGCGCAAGGACCTGGGTTTTAGCCCCCAGTCCCCACCTGCAGGGGGAAAGCTTCACAAGTGGTGAAGCAAGTGCTGCAGGTGTCTCTCTGTCTCTCACCCTCTCTATCCCTCCCTCCCCTCTCAATTTCTGACTGTCTCTATCCAATCAATAAATAAACATAAAAAAATTTAAGACACCTGCAGACCTGCTTCACCACCTGTGAAGCGACTCCCCTGCAGGTGGGGAGCCGGGGGCTAGAACCAGGACCCTTATGCTGGTCCTTGCACTTTGCACCACGTGTGCTTAACCTGCTGCGCTACCGCCCAACTCCCTGATTTTTAAAAATATTTATTTATTCTTTTGTTGCCCTTGTTTTATTGTTGTAGTTATTATTGTTGCCATTACTGATGTCACCGTTGTTGGATAGGACAGAGAGAAATCAAGAAAGGAGGGGAAGACTGAGAAAGGGAGAGAAAGATGCAGACCTACTTCACTGCCTGTGAAGCGACTCCTCTGCAGGTAGGGAGCCAGAGGCTCAAACCAGGATCTTTATGCTGGTCCTGGCACTTTATGCCACATGCATTTAACCCCTTCTTTCTAATAGTGACAGAGATATAGAGAAGGAGAAAAGGAGAGAAAGGTAGCAGCACTGCTTCAATGCTTGTAAAGATTTTTTTCTCTCCCTCTTTTTATTTATTTATTTCAATTTATTTCAATTTTTAAATTATCTTTATTTATTGGATAGAAACAGACAGAAATTGAGAGGATAGGGGGAGACAGAGAGGGAGAGAGAAAGAGAGAAACCTGCAGCCTTACATCTCTACTTGCAGAGCTTCCCCCCTGTAGGTGGGGGCCAGGGGCTCGAACCTGGGACTTTGCACATTAAGATTTATTAATGAGAAAGATAGGAGGAGAGAAAGAAAGAAGCAGACACCACTCTGGTACATGTGCTACTCGGGACTGAAATCAGCATCTTATGCTTGAGAGTTCAGTGCTTTAACTGCTACACCACCTCTAAGACCATTGAAGATGCTCCATTATAGGCGAGGGACAGGACTTGAACTCAGGCCCTCTTGCATGGTAACATGTGCACTTTACCAGGTATATCACTGTTTGGCCTCTACTCTAATTTTTAAAAATATTTACTTATTTATTTATCTTTTGTTGCCCTTGTTTGTTGTTGTTGTAGTTATTATTGTTGTTGTTATTGATATCATTGTTGTTAGATAGGACAGAGAGAAATGGAGAGAGGAGGGGAAGACAGAGAGGGGAAGAGAAAGAGAGACACCTGCAGACCTGCTTCACCACCTGTGAAGTGACACCCCTGCAGGTGGGGAACCGGGGGCTCGAACTGGGATCCTTATGCCTGGTCCTTGTGCTTCACGCCATGTGTGCTTTACCCCTGCACTACCACCTGACTCCCTTCTCTAATGTTTAATTGTACTTTATTGGAGGCATTTATTTAAAGAAATATTATAACATATAAAACTACATAAGCAGGGGTGGGTGGTAGCACAGTAGGTTAAGCGCACACAGCTAGAAGCCATAAGGATGTTGGTTCCAGCCCCTGGCTTCCCACTTGCAGGGGGGTGGTGAAGCAGGTCTGTAGGTGTCTCTCTTTCTCTTCCCCTCTCTGTCTTCCTCTCCTCTCTCCATTTCTCTCTGTTCTATTCAACAACCACAATAATAACAACAACAAACAAGGCCAACAAAAAAATGGGTAAAATGGCCTCCGGGAGTAGTAGATTCGTAGTGCAGGCACCAAGCCCCAGTGATAACCCTGGAGGCAAATAAATAAATAAATAAGTAAATAAAACCACATAAGGTCAGGCTGGGGATATGGCACAGTGGTTATGCAAAAGGAATTTCACGCTTAAGGCTCTGAGGTCCCAGAGTCAATCCTCCATAAGCCATATCTGAGAAATGCTTAGTTAAAACAACAACAAAACACCAAAACTATATGAAAGGTTTTAATTCCCACTCATTTTAACAGAGTTTACATAATGCCTAATAATTAAAAGAAAAAAAAAACACCAGGATGGGGGGGCCAGGTGGTGGCGTACCTGGTTAAGCGCACATATTACAGTGTGCAAGGACCTGGGTTCAAGCTCCTGGTCCCCACCTGCAGGGGAAAAGCTTCACAAGTGGTGAAGCAGGTCTACAGGTGTCCCTCTGTCTCTATCCAATAAAAAAAAAAAATCCAGGATGATAAAGGACTACACAGGTGGATCACTAAGTATTCAGTTGATAGACAACACCTCATATGATAGAAAATATTGTACACAATGACTCTATAACTTAACTCAAATCGGTGTTATCATCATTTCTTGCTTAAAGGAACTCCATGTCTTAAGGGTTCTGTACTGAAGGATACCTTTAAGTTAGTCACTGCTTGTCATTCATGGTTCCCTTAGATGGCTTTAGCAATAAATTAGTGCTTTAAGCCTGATATCTGAATATTAAGTATAGAAGAACATACAGCCACATTGGAATTTGTTACTTAGTTTTTTTTTTTAATTTTTTAAAAAATATTTATTTTATTTATTTATTCCCTTTTGTTGCCCTTGTTGTTTTATTGTTGTAGTTATTATTGTTGTTGTCGTTGTTGGATAGGACAGAGAGAAATGGAGAGAGGAGGGGAAGACAGAGAGGAGGAGAGAAAGATAGACACCTGCAGACCTGCTTCACCGCCTGTGAAGCGACTCCCCTGCAGGTGGGGAGCCGGGGTTCGAACCAGGATCCTTATGCCCAGTCCTTGTGCTTTGCGCCACCTGCGCTTAACCCGCTGTGCTACAGCCCGACTCCTGTTACTTAGTTTTTTATCAGAGCACTGGGGCCTGTATAACTCCACTACTCCATGTGGCCATTTTTTCCTTTTTCTCTAAATAGAGGGTGAGAAATAGAGAAAGATGGAGAGGGAGAGAACAGTGGAGACACTACAGAACTCCCCGTGAAACTTCTTTTCTGTAAGTAATTCCATGTGATGGCCTGGCCTTTGAACTTGAGTCCTTGTGCATGTTGTATGCACTCTACTAGGTAAGCCACTCGACAGTCCCAAGGGCTTACTGTTCTAATTGGAGGATTTTGAAAAATTTCAAGGTGGAGAAAGTAATTTTAAGGTAAAAAGATAGATCAAACTCAACCAAATCAAATGAATTCGTTAAGATATAAAATAGGGAGTCGGGTGGTAGCACAGCGGGTTAAGTGCAGGTGGCACAAAGCACAAGGCCAACGTAAGTATCCTGGTTTGAGCCTCCTGGCTCGAGGCCCCACCCCCCTTGCAGGGGCGTCGCTTCACAAGTGGTGAAGCAGGTCTGCAGGTGTCTTTCTCTCCCCCTCTCTGTCTTCCCCTCTTCTCTCCATTTCTCTCTGTCCTATCTAACAACGACATCAATAACAACAACAATAACTACAACAACAAAAAAGGGCAACAGAATGGAATAAATAAATATATAAAATATAAAATATATAAAAATATAAAAAATATATAAAAAATATAGGGCCAGGTAGTGGTGCACCTGGTTAAGTGCATAGGCTACCATGCCTCCAGGTCCCAGGTTCAAGTTCCCTGTCCCCACATGCAGGGGAAAGCTTTACAAGAGGTGAAGTAGTGCTATCTCTCTCTAAACCAGAGCTCTGCTCAGCTCTGGCTTATGGTGGTATGGGGAATTGAACCTGAGACTTTGGAGCCTCAGGCAAGATAGTCTCTTTGCATAACCATTATGCTATCTGCCCCTGTCCTCATTCCCTCTCTATCTCATCTTCCTTCTTAATTTCTCTTTACCCTATTAAAAAACAAATGGTGACAATTAAAATAAAAAGACAAAAAGCTCAATCCCCAGCAACATGATTATGCCAGAATTGATCAGTGTTCTGGTACAAAATAAATAAATATAAAGATAGGTTAGAAAGTATATAGAAATTTGCATTAAATATATACTATTCAACACTAAAAATCAGAGTTTAGTATAAACAATTTTAATGGAAGGAGTCCATTGGTGGAGGGACATTGCTACTTTGATGATTCGCATGATGTGGTGATACACATTCTGAAATGTTATGAAATAATATCCTTACAAATCAATAGTACTGCAATTAAAAGAACTAAAAAAAAATTATCAGAATACCTTTACTTCATTAGAAGAATTGTAATCTTCAAAACGTTTCTTCTTTCTCTCAATATATTGATCAAGGGACTCCATTTCCTTAAAATGAGCCTCATGAAGTTTCTTAAAATCTAGAATGTCCCCCCCAAAATAAAAATTAATAACAAGGCAAAATCTATTTACTTGTCATACATTTTTTCCTATTAACACTCATGCTCCTATCTAAAGTACTGATATTCAACCTCAGCCTTATTTTTGCTAAAACTTAATTTTGAAGTGTCTAGATTTTGGAAATTGAGGGGCAAACTATAACCATGTTACAAGTTATCACAGATTCAACATCTCTCTACTGCCCAGTTCATTACTGACATCTTGGTCTGTGCCACAAGATTACGGGTAAAAGGTGGCCCAGGAGGTGGCACAGTGGATAATGTATTGTATTCTCAATCATGAGGTCCTAAGTTTCATTTTTTCCTTTTTTCTTAAAAATTACATTTCATGTTTTTTTTTTTAAATGATCTTTATTGGATACAGAAATTGAGAGGGTAGGGGAGATAGAGAGGGAGAGAGAAAGAGAGACACCTGCAGCACTGCTTCATTACTTGTAAAGCTTTCCCCCTGCAGGTGGGAACTGGGGGCTCGAACCCGGGTCCTTGAGCATTGTAACATGTGCACTCAACCAGGTGCACCACCACCCTGCCCCCTAAGTTACATTTCTAGCATCACATCTGTTAGAATGATACTATGATTCTTTCTCACTTCCTCTGTTTTGTTTTCTTTAATGAATAAATTAAAAAAACAACATACTTATGTTCTACCCTCATTAATTAAATGGTCTTTACTTAGTTATTATAAATAAATTTTATATTTACAATGATCAGAAAAGTCATGCCAAGTTTTACTTTGTGTTTTCCCCTTCTGTGTTTTGCAGATACATATTATAGGAGATTGTACCCCTGTATCAACAACTATACAGTAATTCATTAACTCCCCAATAAAGAAATAAAAAAAGTTATGCCAAAAGGGGCCAGAGTCATAATGTACCTGGTTGAGCACACATGTTACATTGCCTAAGGACCCAGGTTCAAGCCCCTGGTTCCCACCTGCAAGGGGAAACTTCATGAATGGTAAAGCAGGGCTGTAGGAGTCTCTGTCTCTCTCCTGCTCCCCTCTCAATTTCTCTGTCTCTATCCAATAGTAAATATTGTAAATAGTAAATAAATAAGACTAAAAAAAAGAGTTATGCCAAAGATTTGCATAACTTGTTCAGTAAAGGTACAGACAGTAAATATTTTAGTCTTTGCAGTCATATTTGGCATGGTTTCTGTCTCATGTTCTCTGCAGTCAATATATGCTGAATAGTGTAGGTATTATAAATATATAGAATTCAATCAAATTACATGTGACAATCTATATTTCAGTAAGAAAGACAAGAGTCCCTTAGACTCATAAGAAACTTATTACTAAATAGGAAAGAAACTTTAACAAGGACAGTATCATGTTCAGTAGATACTTTATAGATATTCATTCTCTGGTATTTCCTGAATGCCTGCTATAAAGTAGATCTCTGCTATGTAATCAAAAGCAGAAAACTAGTCTCAACCTTTTAACAAGTTTAATGAAGAAGGTAGCATATCTGCATTTTAAAATGAGGAAGTGGATTTACAGAGGATAAGTTGCCCAAGGTCTAAGAACCAGAAGATGAGGGAACAAGGATGTAAACTCCAGTGCAAAGACTGAGTTTTCAGTTGTTATATAGCACACTACATCTGCAATATCGGCCTGAAGGGGGCTGACCATTGCTTTACATTCCTATGTGTGCAAAACTTACTTGGTGTAGTGCTTGCAGTTCTTTTGCTTTTTCCATGTTTGGAAAACTTATCTATGTAGAGTGGATTCTTTCTTTCTGAAGGCATCTTTGAGTTTTTATTACCTGAATTCAAAGAAAAAGAACTAATGAAAAATTTCAAAAATAAACCAGCCAACCAACCAACCAACAAACAAAAAAACCAACCCCAAAGCTTTTCCTTAGTAAGATATAGCTGCAGGAGCAGGGAGATAACTCACTCAGTAGAGTGCCTACCTTGCCAAATATAAGACCCAGGATTTGAACCCCAAAGAATTAGTTTTAGCATTACTATAATCATAGCATATATACTTTACATAGCCAAAATTTTATGCTGTCTGGAAGTCAGATACTAGAGATTTAAAACCCTTTTCCAGATTTTTCTTTCTTTTTTTTTTTAATATTTATTTATTTATCTATTCCCTTTTGTTGCCCTTGTTGTAGTTATTATTGCTATAGTTATTATTGTTGTTGTTGATGTCGTCATTGTTGGATAGGACAGAGAGAAATGGAGAGAAGAGGGGAAGACAGAGAGGAGGAGAGAAAGATAGACACCTGCAGACCTGCTTCACCGCATGTGAAGCGACTCCCATGCAGGTGGGGAGTCGGGGGCTTGAACCAGGATCCTTATGCCAGTCCTTTCACTGTGTGCCACCTGCGCTTACCCACTATGCTACCTCCCGACTCCCCCAGATTTTTCTAAGAATAGACTATTGTTGTTAAGTAAAACAATAAAATTGCAGACTTTCGCCAAAAGAAACTCCATTTGCATTTTGGCACATTTCCTTAGGTCCCCTGCTTTTCCTCTTCCTTCTTTTAGACAGAGACAGAGAAGACACAGAGACGCAGAGAGAAAGTGAAAGAGACCACGGTAATGAAGTCTCCTTCAGTGTGGTGGGGGGCAGGACTCAGACCTGGGCTGTGTGTACACTATCCAAGTGAATTATTTATTTTATTAAGTTTTACTAATAAGAGAGAGGAGAGGGAAGAGAGAGAACAAGAATATCACTCTGACATATGCAATGCTGGGGACTGAACTCAGGACCTCATATTGAAAGCTCAACACTTTATCTACTGTGCCACCTCCTGATCACTGTTTTACTTTTATTGATTTATTTATTTAAATTACCATCAGAGATATTGCTGGGGCTTGGTGCCTACATGACAAATTCAATTGCTCTCAGAGGCCATTTTTTCCTTTCTTTTTATTTGATAGGACACAGAGAAGTTGAGAGAGGTGTAGGGAGATGGAGAGGGGAGGAGAGAAACCTATAGCTTCTCTTGTGAAGCTTCCTGCCTAAGGGTGGTGGCTGGGGCTTGAACCTGGGTCCTTCTACATGGTAACAGTGTGTTCAACTGGATGTAGCACTGCCTGGTCCCTTATCTCCCTTATTTATTTATTAAAGATTTATTTATTATTATTACATATGAAAGAGCAAGTTTCTCTTAAGGCAGAGAAGAGAGAGATAAACTGGAGCATCAGTCTAGTGGATATTGTGCTGGGAACTGAACCAGGAGTTTCAGGCATGTGAGTCTCAGATTTTACCAGTTGAGCCATTTCCCCAGTTTTTGTTTTCTTTCTTTCTTTAAATCCAGTAGAAAGTGTAACTAAGGTTTGCTACTTTTTTTTTTGTCTCCAGGGTTATCGTGACTTGGTGACTACACTACGAATCCACTGCTCCTTCCATTTTTTCCCTTTTGTTGCCCTTGTTTATCATTGTTGTTATCGTTGTTGTTATTGCTGTCATTGCTGTTGGGTAGGACAGAGAGAAATCGAGAGAGGACGGGGAGATAGCAAGGGGGAGAGGAAAATAGACACCTGCAGACCTGCTTCACTGCCTGTGAAATGAACTCCCTGCAGGTGAGGAGCTGGGGGTTCCAACCGGGATCCTTACCCAGTCCTTGCACTTCGTGCCATGTGTGCTTAACCCACTGCGCCACCATCCAGCCCCCAGTTTGCTACTTTCTATAATCATTTTCAATCTTTAAATCTACAATAAATAAATAAATAAAATTCTGGCTCTATCTAGTCCAATCCTCATACTTCTAGAGGAAGCTTTGGTGCTGTGTTATCCTTCTCTCCGTATATGCATTTACTACAATAAAAATGGCCACAGCACAGATAGAACAGACTTTGCAGTTATTTATTTTTTTTAACTGTTCTGGATATTCAGATTTGTCTCTGCTGAAGGTTAGAAGGAATGAGGCCTCTCTTCATCATCAAGTAGAAATCAGTTTTCCTAGGCTTTCCAGCTGCCGCTCTTATTCAGGTTTCTACATAAAGTCACAGAGGATGACCTAAAGGCCTCCTCCACTCAGTTCTAACTTTTGCTTTAATTGTAGAACATTTAAAAGTTCTGTAACACACAACCAAAAAAGAAAATTACAGACCAATATCTCTGATGAACATAGATGTGAAAATATTGAACAAAATTCTAGCTAACTGGATACAGCAGTATGTTAAAAAGATTGTTCACCATGACCAAGTGGGGTTTATCCCAGGCATGCAAGGTTGGTTTAATATACGTAAATCAATCAACATGATCCACTACATCAACAAAAGTAAGACCAAAAACCACATGGTCATATCAATAGATGCAGAGAAAGCCTTTGACAAAATCCAATATCCCTTTATGATAAAAAAAACTACAAAAAATGGGAATAGATGGAAAATTCCTCAAGTCTATATATAGCAAACCTACAGCCAACATCATACTCAATGGTGATAAACTGGAAGCATGTCCCCTCAGATCAGGTACTAAACAGGGATACCCACTATCACCATTAATATTCAACATAGTGATGGAACTTCTTGCCATAGCAATCAGGCAGGAACAAGGAATTAAAGGCATACAGATTGGAAGAGAAGAAGTCAAACTCTCCCTATTTGTAGATGACATGATAGTATACATAGAGAAACCTAAGGAATCCAGCAAGAAGCTTTTGGAAATCATCACGCAATACAGTAATGTGTCAGGCTATAAAATTAACATTCAAAAGTCAGTGGCATTCCTCTATGCAAACACTAAGTTAGAAGAAACTGAAAGCCAGAAATCAATTCCTTTTACTATAGCAACAAAAACAATAAAATATCTAGGGGTAAACCTAACCAAAGAAGTGAAAGACTTGTATACTGAAAATTATGAGTCACTACTCAAGGAAATTGAAAAAGACACAAGAAATGGAGATATATTCCATGTTCATGGGTTGGAAGAATTAACATCATCAAAATGAATATATTACCCAGAGCCATCTGCAAATTTAATGCTATCTCCATCAAGATCCCAACCACATTTTTTAGAAGAATAGAACAAACGATACAAATGTTTATCAGGAACCAGAAATGACCTAGAATTACCAAAACAATCTTGAGAAGAAAGAACAGAACCAGAGGCATCACACTCCCAGATCTCAAATTGTATTATAGGGCCATTGTCATCAAAACTGCTTGGTACTGGAACATAAATAGACATACTGACCAGTGGAATAGAATTGAGAGCCCAGAAGTAAGCCCCCACACCTATGGACATCTAATCTTTGACAAAGGTGCCCAGACTATTAAATGGGGAAAGCAGAGTCTCTTCAACAAATGGTGTTGGAAACAATGGGTTGAAACATGCAGAAGAATGAAACTGAACCACTATATATCACCAAGTACAAAAGTAAATTCTAAGTGGATCAAGAACTTGGATGTTAGACCACAAACTATCAGATACTTAGAAAAAAATATTGGCAAAACTCTCGCATAAATTTTAAAGACATCTTCAATGAAACGAATCCAATTACAAAGAACACTAAGACAAGCATAAACCTATGGGACTACATCAAATTTAAAAGCTTCTGCACAGCTAAAGAAACTACTACCCAAACCAAGAGACCCCTGACAGAATGGCAGAAGATCTTTACATGCCATACATCAGACAAGAGGCTCATAACCAGAATATATAAAGAACTTGCAAATCTCAACAACGAGATAACAAATAACCCCATTAAAAAATGGGGGGAGGACATGGACAGAATATTCACCACAGAAGAGATCCAAAAGGCCAAGAAACACGTGAAAAAATGCTCCAAGTCTCTGACTGTCAGAGAAATGCAAATAAAGACAATAATGAAATACCACTTCACTCCTGTGAGAATGTCATATATCAGAAAAGGTAACAGCAGCAAATGCCAGAGAGGTTGTGGGGTCAAAGGAACCCTCCTACACTGCTGGTGGGAATGTCAATTGGTCCAACCTCTGTGGAGAACAGTCTGGAGAACTCTCAGAAGTCTAGAAATGGACCTACCCTATGACCCTGCAATTCCTCTCCTGGAAATATATCCTAAGGAACCCAGCACACCCATCCAAAAAGATCAGTGTCCACATATGTTCTTGGCAGCACAATGTGTAATAGCCAAAACCTGGAAGTAACCCAGATGTCCAAAAACAGATGAGTGGCTGAGCAAGTTGTGGTATACACACATACACACACACACACTGGAATACTACTCAGCTATAAAAAATGGTGACTTCACCATTTTCAGCCAATCTTGGATGGACTTTGAAAAATTCATGTTATGTGAAATAAATCAGAAACAGAAGGATGAATATGGGATGATCTCACTCTCAGGAAGAAGTTGAAAAACAAGATCAGAAAAGAAAATACAAGTAGAACCTGAACTGGAATTGGCATATTGCACCAAAAGACTCTGGGGTGAGTGGGTGGGTGAGGAGAATACAGATTCAAGAAAGATGACAGAGGACCTAGTGTGGGTTGTATTGTTATATGGAAAACTGAAATGTTATGCATGTACAAACTATTGTATTTACTGTTGAATGTAAAACATTAATGTTCCCCAATAAAGAAATTAAAAAAGAAATTCTGGGAGTCGGGCTGTAGCGCAGTGGGTTAAGCGCAGGTGGTACAAAGCACAAGGACCGGCATAAGGATCCCGGTTCGAAGCCCGGCTCCCCAACTGCAGGGGAGTCGCTTCACAAGCGGTGAAGCAGGTCTGCAGGTGTCTATCTTTCTCTCATCCTCTCTGTCTTCCCCTCCTCTCTCCATTTCTCTCTATCCTATCCAACAACGACAACAACAATAATAACTACAACAATAAAACAACAAGGGCAACAAAAGGGAATAAATAAAATAAATATTTAAAAAAAATTCTGTAACATGGGGCTGGGGAAACAACATAATGGTTATGCAAAAGGCTTCCATGCTCAGGCTCGGAGGTCCCAGATTCAATCTTCATCACCACCATAAACCAGAGCTGGACAGTGCTCTGGTAAAAATGTCACAAGGGTGGAACCTCATTCAATAAAACTGGTGTTCTAAGATAACAAGATAAAGGCAGAGATACAGGAAAAATACAAGAAAGGAGGGAGAATGCCAAGAAAGTTACGGGTTAGAAGGGTGTAGCTGCATGGCTTGAAAAGCCCGTGATCATTGGTTACCTCCAGAACCTATGAGGGGGGCAGGAAGGAGTCAGCAAAGGTTTTCAGAGGAGCATGGCACTGCTGATACATTGGTTTAATAATTCCAGAGCAGGGATTGTGTGGTAGCTCATGGGGTTAAGCACACAGTGTGAGAAGCTCAAGGACCAGCGTAAGGATCCTGGTTCGGTTCGAGCCCCTGGCTCCCCATCTGCAAGAGGGTCGCTTCACAAGGGGTACAAGTCTACAGGTATCTATCTATCTCTCTTCCTCTCTGTCTTCCCTGCCTTTCTCCATTTCTCTCTGTTCTATCCAATAATAAGGACACCAATAACAATAATGACCACAACAATGTTAAACAACAAGGGCAACAAAAGGGGAAAAAATAGCTTCAGGAGCAGTAGATTCATGGTGCTGACACCAAGACCCAGCAATAACCCTGGAGGTAAAAGAAAAAAAAAAAAGAATGTGAGAATCACCTCTTCCTGGATGAAATCTATAGCAATCAAGTGATGTGAGATAAGTCAGATAGAGAAGGATGAATATGAGGTGATTTCACTCATGGACAGAAGTTGAGAAATAAGAACATAAAGGGAAAAATACAAGTCAGAACTTGAACTGGGTCTGGTATATTGTACCAAAGTAAAGGTGGGGACGGGGGATATGGGGGAAGAGACACTTTCAGGTCCTGGTACACGATGGTAGAGGAGGACCTAGGCTGAGGGTTAAGAGTGTTTCACAGGGGAGTTGGGCGGTAGTGTAGCAGGTTAAGTGCAGGTGGTGCAAAGTGCAAGGAGCAGCCTGGTTGGAGCCCCTGGCTCCCCACCTGCAGGGGAGTCGCTTCACAGGTGGTGAAGCAGGTCTGTAGGTGTCTATCTTTCTCTCTCCCTCTGTCTTTCCCTCCTGTTTCCATTTCTCTCTGTGTCCTATATAATAACGACAACATCAATAACTACAACAATAAAACAAAGGGCAACAAAAGGGAATAAATATTTAAAAAAAAGTGTTTCATAGAAAGGAGTGTGACGTAGCACAGTGGGTTAAGTGTACATGGCACAAAGCGCAAGGACCGCTTAAAGATCCCAGTTAGAGCCCCCAGCTCCCCACCTGCAGGGGGGGGTCACTTCACAAGCGGTGAAGCAGGCCTGCAGGTGTCTATCTTTCTCTCCCTCTCTCTGTCTTCCCCTTGTCACAATTTATCTGTCCTATTCAATAAGGACAACAATAATAACAATCACAATAATGATAAACAACAAGGGCAATAAAAGGGAACAAAATAGCCTCCAGGAGAAGTAGATTCCTGGTGCACGCACCAAGCCCCAGTGATAACCCTGGAGGGAAAAAAAAAGATGATCTAAAAAAATTCCAGCTTCTGGGCTGGGGAGACAGCATAATGGTTATGCAAAAGTGTTTCAAGCCTGAGGCTCTGACGTTCCAAGTTCAATCCCCAGCACCACCATAAGCCTGAACTGAGCAGTGTTCTGGTCTAGAGAGAAAAAAAAAAAATTCCAGCTTCTAGATCTGAGAAAGAACACATTCCTTTGGTTATAATCTCTCCAGTTTGCAGTACTGTGTTATGGCAATCCTAGGGGACTAATGCACATGGTACCCCTATGAATTCTAAATTTTTATTTAGGGTAGAGGAGATCACATGCTATGCCACAGAATTTCATGCTTGAGACGCCAAGGCCCCAGATACTATCCCAGCATCACCGTAAGCCAGAGCTGAGTAGGGCTCTGTTAAGATAAAAGAAATTTGGGGGAGTCGGGCTATAGCGCAGCGGGTTAAGCGCAGGTGGCGCAAAGCACAAGGACCGGCATAAGGATCCCAGTTCGAACCCCGGCTCCCCACCTGCAGGGGAGTCGCTTCACAGGCGGTGAAGCAGATCTGCAGGTGTCTATCTTTCTCTCCTCCTCTCTGTCTTCCCCTCCTCTCTCCATTTCTCTCTGTCCTATCCAACAACGACAACAACAATAATAACTACAACAGTAAAACAACAAGGGCAACAAAAGGGAATAAATAAATAAAATTAAAAAAAAAAGAAATTTGGAATTTTATTTCAAGTTACCTGGCATACCACTTATTCCATTTTTTACTGAGAAAACTGCATTCTCATTTTCTTGGCTCTCATCTGATGGAGATGGGACCTTTGCAGCAGTACTCAGCTCCTGGGTATCTTGACTTTGGGATTCATTGAGATCATTTATTTTTATCTCTGAATTATCCTAGGACAAAGTTTAAATCAGAGTAAATGGTAAATGAAAAGTAATCACTTGCTTTCAAATACCAAACAGAGAGGAAAGAGGCTAAAGAGAGGCAATAGGAGAAGATTTCTGAGTGGAAAGTTTAGTTCAATGTCTTACCAAGTGTCATAAAAATGTTAGTTTGGAAATAAGAGAAATTAGGTACCTTATTATACTAGAAGGTATCTATGGAATGACTAGTTCCATTACAGAGACCAAGTAACTTAGAGACTGAGACAGTAGAGTAACTAGGAGTGGGGGTAGATCTCATAATGGTTATGCAAACAGACTCTCATACCTGAGACTCTGAAGCCCCAAGTTCAATTCCCCATACCACTATAAACTAGAGCTGACCAGTGCTCTGGTAAAAAAAATAAAAATAAAATAGAATAACTGAGGCAATATATGAAACCAGAAAGTAAAAATTTTATCTCATAAATGTTACTATCTGAGTGTAAGAGTAAGATGAAAGAATACAATTAGAGTCCTCTCAAAGCATATGAGGAAAGTCCCATGCTAATTACATGAACACACAGCTAGAAGACTTAGCACCAGGTCTATACAAGTTAGGAAAGAGAAAAAGTGTTACCAGTTGTTGGTTTCTCTTCCCTCCATATTTACTATACACTTCACTTAAATGTTTAATCTGTGCTTAATATTGAGTATGTGCTTTTTAAAAAAGGTTTTAAACATTTTTTTATATTTATTCATTTTCCCTTTTTGTTGCCTTTGTGTTGTTGTAGTTATTATTGTAGTTGTTATTGATGTCGTTGTTAGATAGGACAGAGAGAAATGGAGAGAGGAGGGGAAGACAGAGAGGGGGAGAGAAAGATAGACACCTGCAGACCTGCTTCACCGCCTGTGAAGCGACTCCCTGCAGGTGGGGAGCTGGGGGCTGGAACCGGGATCCTTGCTCCGGTCCTTGCACTTTGTGCCACCTGCGCTTAACTGCTGCACTACTGCCTGACTCCCAGAGTATGTGCTTTTGAAGAACCTGCATCCATTCAAGTATGATAAAGAACAACCCACACAAGGATTTGTACCTTCATAGAGCTCACCAGCACATGATACTTACAAACTACCTGATGTCTTTAGGGAATTGAAAGAGAAAGACACCTAGAAATGAAATGCTTTGAGCACTGGGGGTGGCTTATTTTTAGTTTGCTCACTTATCTCACCTGGGACTCAGTGTTCTCATGGAGTGTCCTCTGCCTTCTTTTTTTGGTGACATAACCAACAGAATCCCTTTTAGCCTCTTCCTGACTGATTATTTGCATCTCTGCCTTATCACATGAGGATTTTTCATCCTGGAAAGAGACATGTTAATCTGCCACATCCTACTTGAGAGTGATAATGCTTGGAAAGAATCAGACTTTAAACTAAACTAATAAAAAACACATACACACAAAAGACAAGCTGTCTTCTTTTTAAAAGATGTATTTGTGAGAAAAAAAAAGAGGGAGGAGAGAAAGAGAGCAAATGTCAGAGTACTACTCTGGTACATGCAATGTGAGGGACTAAACTCAGTACCTCGTGTTTAATGGCTTAACACAATAACCACTGTGCCACCTCCTGGGCCACCATAAGATAATTTAAAATTCGTTAGCACTAAGTTATAAGCAAGGACAAGAATGACTGAGTATTGAGGCCAAGAGATAGTTCACTTGGTTGAGCACACACTTAAGGATCTGAGTTCTGTCTCTTGGCAATCATATGGGAGCACCATGAAAAGAGAAAACTTCACAAATGTTGGAGGAGTGCTGTGTTGTCTCTCCTTTCTCTGTCTCTCAATCTATATCTAGAAGGGGAAAAAAAAGGGTGTTGGGCCGGGGAAAAGGCTACCAAGAGCAATGAAATCATGCAGGTGCAAAATACTTGTGACAAAAATAAATACATATTGAGTACTGTGGCCTGGTAGGTGGTGCAGTGACCAGAGCAGTGCACCTGTAAGCATGAGGATCTGAGTTCAATCCCTGGTACCCCATATGCAGAGTGTTACTCTGGTTTCCTCTCTGTCTGTCTCTCTCTTTTTTGTGCCTCGAGGGTTATTTGTTGGGGCTCGGTGCCTGTACTATGAATACACTGCTCTTGGAGGCCATTTTTACCACTTTTGTTGACCTTGCTGTTATTGTTGGATAGGACAGAGAGAAATCAAGACAGGAAGGGATGACAGAGAGGGGGAGAGAAAGACACCTGCAGATCTGCTTCACCGCTTGTGAAGTGATCCCCCTGCAGGAGGAGAGCTGGGTGCTTAGCCAGTTAAGCACACATGGTGCAAAGTGCTAGGACCAGCGTAAGAATACTGGTTCGAGCTGACGGCTCCCCGTCTGCAGGGCTGCCCCTTCATAGGCGGTGAAGCAGGTCTGCAGGTGTCTGTCTTTCTCTCCCCCTCTGTCTTCCCCTCCTCTCTCCATTTCTCTCTGTCCTATCCAACAACGAACGACATCAAAAATAACAATAATAACCACAACAAGGGCAACAAAAGGGGGGGGGGAATGGCCTCCAGGAGCAGTGGATTCATGGTGCAGGCACCGAGCCCCAACAGTAACCCTGGAGGCAAAAAAAAACAAAAAACACTCGGACCCCCGCCGCCAACTTAGATTCTTTTCCACCATACTGCGCCAGAACCCCAAAACCCTCTTCACTCCCCTCTCCTCTTTCCCCAGCTTTGGCTTATGGTAGTGTCAGGAATTGAACATAGGACATTCAGAGCCTTAGTCATGAAAGCAAGTCTTTCTTTAATGTATTACTTTAACTTGGGCTGCTAAAATTGCAAGTGTCTTTTTAAATATTCATTTTTTAAAAAAAGAATCATCGGGAGTCCGGCGGTAGCGTAGAGGGTTAAGCGCACGTGGCACGAAATGCAAGGACCTGCCTAAGTTTCCTGGTTGGAGCCACTGCTCCCCACCTGCAGGGGAGTCGCTTCACAGGCAGTGAAGCAGGGCTGCAGGTGTCTTTCTCTCCCCCTCTGTCTCCCTCTTCTCTCTCCATTTCTCTCTGTCTTATCTAACAACAACGACATCAATAACGACAACAACAATAAAAAACGAGGGCAACAAAGGGGAAAATAAATATTTTTTTTTAAAAAGAATCATCAGCAAGGGCCCGGGCGTTAGCGCAGTGGGTTAAGCGCACATGGTGCTAAGCACTGCCGGTGTAAGGATCCGGGTGTCAGCCCCCAGCTCCCCACCTGCAGGGTGGTCACTTCACAAGTGGTGAAGCAAGTCTGCAGGTATCTTTCTCTCCCCCTTTCTGTCTTCCTGTCCTCTCTCAGTTTCTCTCTGTCCTATCCAACAACAATGACAACAACAATAATAATAATAACCACAACAACGATAAACAGCAAGGGCAACAAAATGGAAAAATAGCCTCCAGAGGCAGTGGATTCATAGTGTAGGCACTGATCCCCAACAATAACCCTGGAGATAAAGAAAAATCATCAGCAGGTAAATTCGTTAGGTTTATTTGTATTATTTATTTATTTATTTTTATACTATAGAATTACATGTCATTAGGTGTTGAATGGTGATGTTCTGGTTCTCTAACCCCTCTCATAAATCTATGTATTAACAAAAAGAAAAAATATATAAGGGAAAATAGAAAAAAAAAAAGGCCCCTGTACTATCATAAATGAACAAAAACTGCATTGTCCAAATAGTATCATACAGGTACGAGAACATTTTAAATAGGCAGGCTTATTGTAAGAAATCACTGTGTAGGCTAATAACCAAAATATATAAAGAGCTAACCAAACTCAACAACAAGAAAATAAATGACCCCATCCAAAAATGGGGAGAGGATATGAACAGAATATTCACCATAGAAAAGATCCAAAAGGCCAACAAATATATGAAAAAAGTGCTCCAAGTCACTGATTGTCAAAGAAATGCAAATAAAGACAACAATAAGATACTACTTCACCCCTGTGAGAATGTTATACATCACTCAACAACAAGACAACAAATAACCCCATCCAAAAATGGGGGGAGGATTTGGACAGAATATTCACCACAGAAGAGATCCAAAAGGCCGAGAAACACATGAAAAAATGCTCCAAGTCTCTGATTGTCAGAGAAATGCAAATCAAGACAACAATGAGATATCACTCACTCCTGTGAGAATGTCATACATCAGAAAAGGTAACAGCAGCAAATGCTGGAGAGGGTGTGGGGTCAAAGGAACCCTCCTGCACTGCTGGTGGGAATGTCAATTGGTCCAACCTCTGTGGAGAACAGTCTGGAGAACTCTCAGAAGGCTAGAAATGGACCTACCCTATGATCCTGCAATTCCTCTCCTGGGGATATATCCTAAAGAACCCAACATATCCATCCAAAAAGATCTGTGTACACATATGTTCTTGGCAGCACAATTTGTAATAGCCAAAACCTGGAAGCAACCCAGGTGTCCAACAACAGATGAGTGGCTGAGCAAGTTGTGGTATATATACACAATGGAATACTACTCAGCTGTAAAAAATGGTGACTTCACCATTTTCAGCCGATCTTGGATGGACCTTGAAAAAATACAGAATACAGGTCCAAGAAGGATTCAGAGGACCTAGTGGGGATTGTATTGTTATATGGGAAACTGGGGAATGTTATACATGTACAAACTATTGTACTTACTGTTGAATGTAAAACATTAATTCCCCAATAAAAAAAATCAGGAAAAAAAAAAGAATGTTATACATCAGAAAAGGTAGCAGCAACAAATGCTGGAGAGGTTGGGGGGCAAAGGAACCCTCCTGCACTGGTGGTGGGAATGTCAATTGGTCCATTCCCTGTGGAGAACAGTCTGGAGAACTCTCAGAAGGCTAGAAATGGACCTACCCTATGACCCTGCAATTCCTCTCCTGGGAATCCTAAGGAACCAAATACACCCATCCAGAAAGATGTGTGTATTGCTATGTTCATAGCAGCACAATATGTCATAGCTAAAACCTGGAAGCAACCCAGGTGCCCAACAACAGATGAGAGGCTGAGTAAGCTGTGGTGTATATATACACAATGGAATACTATTCAGCTATTTAAAATGGTGAATTCTACAGTCAACAATATTTATACACCTTTCCCATATTTGGGAGCTCTCTTCCCTGATCCAACTTTCTGGTCCTTTTTCCAGCCATGACATCATCTCCCCAGACAATAACTTGGATCCACTGACATATCAGGTTTCAGGCTCAGGGAAAAAAAAAACAAAAAACTAGTATAGTCACAGGCCCTTTGGAATATAACTAAAATAGGCCTACTAGCTATCTACAAAATGGAGACACCGCCCCCCATCTTCAACTGCACTATTCCAGCCTTTAGGTTCATAATTAGTCAACAAATTATTTGGCTTTATATGTTAACTCTCTTTTCAGCCACCAGGTTCTAGATGCTACCATGTTGCCAACCAGACTTCCCTGGATTGACAATCCCACAAATGTCCTAGAGCCCCGCTTCCCCCGAGCCCCACCACACTAGGAAAAGAGAGAGACAGGCTGGGAGTATGGATCGACCTGTCAACGCCCATGTTCAGCGGGGAAGCAATTATAGAAGCCACACCTTCTACCTTCTGCACCACATAATGACCCTGGTCCATACTCCCAGAGGGATAAAGAATAGGAAAGCTATCAGGGGATGGGATGGGATACAGAGTTATGGTGGTGGGAATTGTGTGGAGTTGTACCCCTCTTATCCTATACTTTCGTCAGTGTTTCCTTTTAATAAATAAAAAAAGATCATAAAAAAATGGTGAGGGAGTCGGGCAGTAGTGCAGTGGGTTAAGTGCCTGTGGCTCTAAGCACACGGACCAGCGTAAATATCCCGGTTAGAGCCCAGGCTCCCCACCTGCAGGGATGTCACTTCACAAGTGGTGAAAGCAGGTCTGCAGGTGTCTATCTTTGTCTCCCTCTGTCTTCCCTTCCTCTCTCCATTTCTCTGTCCTATCCAACAATGACATCAACAACAATAACTACAACAATAAAACAACAAAGACAACAAAACGGAATAAATATTATTAAAAAATAGTGAATTTATCTTCTTCACCTCATTTTAGATGGAGCTTGAAGGAATCATGTTGAGATCAGCCAGAAAGAGAAGGAAGAATATGGGATGATCTCACTTATAAAAAGAAGCTCAAAAATAAGAATAGAAGGGAAAACACAAAGCAGAACTTGGACTGGAGTTGGTGTACTGAACCAAAGTAAAGAACTCTGGAGTGGTGGTTGGGGGGTGGGGAAGGGTTCATGTCCTGGAATATGATGGCAGAGGAGGACCTGGGGGGTGTCTATTTAGAATGTTATGTGAAAAACTGAGAAATGTTACACATGTGCAATTACTGTATTTTGCTGTCAACTGTAAACCATTAGTGCCCCCCAATAGAGAGAGCGAAAAAAAGAAATCATTGTATGATCATGGTTTTACTATTAGTGGAGAATGGTAGAATTGATTATTCAGCATATGCTGAGAAAGCAATTTTTATTTTTATTATTTTTTTTTAGAGAGTGAAAGAGAGTGTAAGAGACCACAAGCATGGGAGTTGGGCGGTAGCATACTGGGTTAAGCACACGTGGTGCGAAGCGCAAGGACCGGCATAGGGATCCCGGTTTAAGGCCCCGACTCCCCACTTGCAGGGGAGTCCCTTCACAGGTGATGAAGCAAGTCTGCAGGTGTCTTTCTCTCCCCCCTCTGCCTTTCCCTCCTCTCTCCATTTCTCTCTGCCCTATCCAACAACAACATAAATAATGATGACAATAATAACTACAAGAAGGGCAACAAAAGGGGATAAATAAATAAATAAATAAAAGAGACCACAAGCATCGAAGCTTTCTTCAGTGCAATGGAGGCTAGGCTTTAACCTGGGTTATAGCAAACCAGTACACAATATATCCAAATGAGCTATTTTGCTGGCCCTCTATTTTTTTCCTTGTTTGTTTTTCTAATATTTGGTGAGGAGGGTGATTAAACTCTTATTAAAATTAAATCTGGGCAACTTAGGTGGTGGTTCAGTAGACAAAGTATTGGACATTTAAGCATGAGGCCTGGAGCTCATACCAGGCATTGTACATCCCAAAGTGATGCTCTGGATCCCTCTTCCCTATCCTCGCAATAAATAAGTAAAAAAAAAAAATCTTGTTCTATAACTACAGGTAGTAAGTATTTTTCTCTCCCCCCTCTCCATTTCTCTCTGTCCTATCCAACAACAACAACAACAATAAGGGCAACAAACGGGAATAAATAAATAAATATTTAAACAATTTTAAAAAAAAAGGAAACCAATACAGAAGTGGTACCTTTGGAGTTGGGTGGTGGTTACCATGTGCAAGGACCCTGGTTCAAGCACCAGCTTCCCACCTACCGAGTGGAAGCTTCACAAACCTGGATTGAGCACATGGGAAAGCAGTAAGCTATCTCATTACCCAAGTGAGCTATCTTACTGGCCTTAATTAAATAAATATGTATATATATTTTTTGTCTACAGGGTTAGTGCCTGCACTACAAATCTGGTGCAGGCATCACCATGTGAGCTGCTTGACACGGTATCAGCTTCACAGGAAGTTCAGCACGGCTGGACTCTCCAGACCAAACTGAAACCATCTTGCCTTTTGCCATGTATAGGGCTTGGGATTAAGCTCTGTGTGGTCTTAATAATATTTACCTTTGGCCATGCTCAGAGCCTGACCAATGACAAAAATAATGACAAAACCTGCACTGCACTCTGTAAGATTGATCATAATGGAAGAAGTAATATGAGTAATGCAGAATTTTTCAGGAGACTCCAAGAGGAAGAATTGTTTTCCCCTTTATCTACACCACTTCCTTTAGTATTCCCCCTAAAATATAGAGAAAGATTGGTGGTTTCCGCAGTGGAGGGGCCACCTTACATAGCATAATTAATAAATGGAAAGTTATGGTACCCACCTAGATAGATATAATGGGCCTTTTTATCTACCGCCCACCACTATGCTTCTAACTTCCTTATACAGAAATAGTACATGAGAACCTAGGTCACATAGTGAACATACACAGAAGATGGATTCCAGTTAGAGAGCTTAACTTTATAGAGAGGCTGGCCAGGTCAGCACCACCTTGGTGCCTTCTCAGTAAAGAACAAAACAAAACTCCTTGATCAAACAATGGAACAGATTTTATGAAAAATGGGCTGCTCAATTTGTTTAAGGCCCCTAGAAACATAACAAGCTTGAACTTTCTATGAACCATTGGCTTCTGATGCATAGGGGGCAAGAGAATGGCATAAACATACAGGTAGAATATTAATCTTAATCAATAGGACATTTGGCTAGCACACAGGTACAGGAATAACACAAAACATAGAAACTGTGATGTGATCTCTAGGGAGTAAAGTGCCCCTGGAATGTGAATGTTACACAAAGCAGGAGGTGTTCTCTACCTGTGCTGTTCTTACTTGATTTTTTTTTTTTTTTAATAATTAAAGCCTTCGTGATTTTTGTATTAGTGACCAAAGCCTTGGTGATTTTTATTTTAATAATCTGTACCTTGGTGATTTTTGTTTTAATGATTTAAGCCTTATGAGACTATAAATATAAAGTTCTGTTTAAGTATGACAGAGATGTCTGCTTGAGCCTGATTCAGCATCAACTCACTTGTCTCTCATTCTTCATTCTTTGCTGATGCCCCTTCTTCTTCCGGATACCCTAATAACCTGCTGGGGCTGGCCCCCGGCACAAATCTACTGCTCCTTGTGGCCATCTTTTTTCCATTTTTGTTGCTGTTGTTACTGTTGGATGGGACAGAGAGAGAGAGGAGGGAGAAAGACAGAGAGGAGGAGAGAAAGACACCTGCAAAACTGACCCTCCCTTCAGGTGGGGACCTGGGGGCTCAAATCACTTTAGTACTTACTACCCGTGCTTAAACCGGTGCACTACTGCCTGGCCCCCCTAATTAAATAAATTTTAAATACACAGGCATGGGCAATCACGCAGCTGGAACAGAAGTTACCCAATAAAGCTCCTAACCCCTGCTTTTTTTTTTCTTTGCAGAGTACCACTTCTTTTACAAGCATTTATTAATTTTTTCTATTATATTTATTTATTGCATAGAGACAGCCAGAAATCAAGAGGGAAGGGGGGGTGATAGGGACACCTGCAGCACTGTTTAACCACTTGCAAAGCTGTCTCTCTGCATGTGGGGACAGAGGCTTGAATCAGGGTCCTTGAACACTGTACCGTGCTCAACCCCGATGTATCACCACCTGGTCCCATTATTTATTTTTTAATCACCTTATTGGGGCGGGGGCTTAATGGTTACAGTACAGTTGGTGACAAAGGTAAAATTTCATATCTCTCATGTGGGAAAATAAAAACAACTCAGGTTCTTTTCTGCTATCATGTACCAGGTCTCCAAAGGCCCTTGTTTCCTCCTGCTTCCTCAGAGTCCTTTAGTTTGGTGCAACACATCAAACAGTCCAATCTTTTAAAAAGTTTTATTTATTTATTTTGAACAGACACAGAAATAACTTAGGAAAGGGGGAGAGAAAGGGAAAGATAAACCTGTAGCACTGTTTCACCACTTGTAACTTCCCATATGCACGTGGGGGCCAGGGTCTTGAACCTGGGTCCTTACACGCTGTAATATGTATGCTTAATCAGATGCACCACTGCCTCCTCCCCTCAAATAATAATTTCTTTGGTGATAGTGTCGTAAATTACCACTGTTTCTTACCTGTTAAGTAACTTAATTATGTTATTTAACAGATATTGAAAAACATTACTTACCTCACTCTCATTTTCTTTACTTGCTTTATGTTCAAGGTGGGCTTTTAAAGATTTTAACAGCTTGTCAGCCTGTGAAAGAAGTTGAAGACTATATTAGTATAGTGAAAGAACAAATAAGAAAGCAAAGTGGACTATTTCTTCCCGTTCTTGTATTCATCAAATATTCTATGGATAGGCTCTGGGAATAGGATGACAAGACAGACTTGGTCCCTGACCTCACAGATAGCTGAAAGTGGGACATAGGGAAAAGGGTAAAAAAAAAAGGTAGAGTAAGGCAAGGATGAAGTTGGAGTGTGAAGAACTTAATGTGGCTAGAGAGTGGGATGTTGGAAATTGAGCAGGGATCTGATTTGCCATACCTTGTATGCCTCATAGAATATGACTTTCACGTTCACAGCAAAGGGAATTCTCTAAAGAATTTTCAATAAGACAATGGGTCTGGGATTCGGGAGGTAGTGCAGCGGGTTAAGCGCATGTGAAGCAAAGCGCAAGGACCAGCTTAAGGATCCTGCTTTGAGCTCGGGCTCCCCACCTACAGGGGAGTCGCTTCACAAGCGGTGAAGCAGGTCTGCAAGTGTCTATCTTTCTCTCCCCCTCTTTGTCTTCCCCTCCTCTCTACATTTCTCTCTGTTCTATCCAATAACAACGACTACAATAAAACAACAAGGGCAACAAAAGAGAATAAATAAATAAAAAGTTAAAAAAAAAAGACAATGGGTCTACTTTGTTTACTATGGGTCTAATTTTGTACTACTCAGAATGACCACTCTGGGTGTACAGGAAGCATTTTATGGGGGTAAGGTGGAAGACAAGGAAACATTGTGGAAGTGACTGTAGGAAATCAGAGATAACTGTGACCTAAGACAGTGTGGAGTAGAGACGGTATGGATGAGATAAAAACTCTACAAAATAAAATCACCATGAATTTTGGGGTTAAGAAGTAAGGAAATTGGTACCATCTGCTTCCTGCCTCCTTCTGTCTGGATGGATGGGTAAGTGTGGAGCGGTCCCAGAGAATAGGAATTCTGGGGCTGGGCAGTGGTGCACTCAGTTAAACACACATATTACCAAGTGCAAAGACCTGAGTTTCAGCTCCTTGTTTCCTACCTGCAGGGAGGATGCTTCATAAGCAGTGAAGCAGGTCTGCAGGTGTCTTTTTTCCTCTCCCCTTATTTTCCCCCCTCTTCTCTCAAATTCTCTGTTCTAATAAAAATTAGAAAGAAGGAAAAATAAGAAAAAAGGGGGGGATGTCAAAGGCATATTGATCTTAGAGAGGAAGATGGTTACAGGTCATGAGGACTCCTAATTTCACTTCTTTTTTAAAATTTAATTTAAAGTTTTATTATTTTTTTGTATTATCTTTATTTATTTATTGGATAGAGACTGCCAGAAAATCGAGAGGGGCAGGGGTGATAAAGAGGGAGTGATACAGAGAGACATCTGCAACACTTCTTTGCTACTTACAAAGCTTTTCTCCTGTAGGTAGCAACTGGGGGCACAAACATGGGTCCTTGTACATTGTAACGTGTTCGCTCAACCAGGTGTGACACCACCAGGCCTTGAACCATCTGCTTTTACTTTTTAAAGATTTTTAAAAATATTTATTTATTCCCTTTTGTTTTATTGTTGTCATTTTTATTGTTGTTGATGTCGTCGTTGGATAGGACAGAGAGAAATGGAGAGAGGAGAGGAAGACAGAGACGGGGGAGAAAGACACCTGCAGACATGCTTAGCCGCCTGTGAAGTGACTCCCCCGCAGGTGGGGAGCTGGGGGCTTGAACGGGGATCCTTGTGCAGGTCATTGCGCTTTGTGCCATGTGAGCTTAAGCCACAGCACTACCACCTGACTCCCATCATCTGCTTTTTAAGCACTTTCATTACAGAGTTTCCCTTTCTTACTCACTGCAGATGAGAGTTTCTTATAGGAGAAAGAGAAAGAGAAGCCAGACTATCACTGTGATAAATGTGGTGCTAGGGATGGATCAAGAACCTCAGGCATGCAAATGAGACACTACCAGTCGAACAATTTCCCTGCCCACAAAAGTATGTTTATTTTGCCACCAAGGTTATCTATATTACTAGGGCTCCTGACTGCAAAATTTCACTGTTCTCTGTGGAAGTTCTGTTTATTTGTTTGTTTAACATAGAGAGTAAAAGGCAAAGAAGGAGAGTGACTTCATCACAAACTCTAGAGGCAAGGAGGCAGTGGAATGGCATATTCAAAGTATTAAAAAATATAAGAACTGCCAGCCACAAATTACCCTTCAAATATGAGGGAGAAGCAAAGTTTTTTCAAACATTCAAAAACTGGAGGAATTTGCCTCTACTTACTGACCCTGCCTTGCAAGAATTACTGAGAGGAGTTCCAAATGAAAAGAAGAAACAGGGTCTGGGTTGTGACTCAAACTGGTTGACACATGTTACATTGCTCAAGGACCCATGTTTGAGCTCTCAGTC
Organism: Erinaceus europaeus; assembly: GCF_950295315.1. Taxonomy (NCBI): domain Eukaryota; kingdom Metazoa; phylum Chordata; class Mammalia; order Eulipotyphla; family Erinaceidae; genus Erinaceus; species Erinaceus europaeus. The sequence continues at coordinate 46,729,852 of NC_080177.1, read as the reverse complement.
CCCACTTGCAGGGGGCAAGCAGTGTTGCAGATATCTCTGTCTCCCTCCCATTCCTTAATTTCTGTCTGTCTCTATCCAATAAATAGATCATAAAAAATTAAAAATGGGAGTCGGGCGGTAGTGCAGAGGGTTAAACGCAGGTGATGCAAAGCAAAGGACTGGCATAAGGATTCCGGTTCGAACCCCCAGCTCCCCACCTGTAGGGGAGTCACTTCACAGGTGGTGAAGCAGGTCTACAAATGTCTATCTTTCTCTCCTCCTCTCTGTCTTCCTTTCCTCTCTCCATTTCTCTCTGTCCTATCCAACAATGACATCAATAACAACTACAATAATTGTAACAACAATGAAAAACAACAAGGGCAACAAAAGGGAAAATAAATAAATATTTTAAAAAATTAAAAATAAAAAAAGGAAAAGAAGAAGCAAAGGAAATCCAATTTTTAATGAGATGATCAGTATTAGAATAGAATCAGGAACACAACAACAACAAGGGAAAAACAGACACAAGACAAGGGAAGAGCAAAATAGAGTGGCATGGTCCAAAGTTGGTGAACCAAGATCAACTTAAATTATAAGCTAGACACAATGTTCATGATAATCACAAAACAAAATATAGCACAAACAAAATAGGAAACATATATACAGTAGACAGACCACTAGAGAAAAATAGACAAAATCTTTAAAAATCTAGAAAAAAATCTTTAAAAATCTAGACAAAATCTTTAAAAAGAAAAAAAAAAAGTGGTCAGGGAGGTGGTGTAGTGGATAAAGCATTGGACTCTCAAGCATGAGATCCTGAGTTCAACCCCTGGCAGCACATGTACCAGAGTGGTCTGGTTCTCTCTCTCTCCTCCTATCTTTCTCATTAATAAATAAATAAAATCATAAAAAAAGAAAAATATCTACATAAAATAAAAAACAAAAACAAACAGGAAGGAGTCGGATGGTTAAGTGCACATGGCGTGAAGGGCAAGGACTGACAGAAGGATCTCAGTTCAAGTCTCTGGGTCCCCACCTGCACGGGAGTCGCTTCACAAGTGGTGAAGCAGGTCTGCAGGTGTCTATCTTTCTCTCCCCCTCTGTCTTCCCCTCCTCTCTCCATTTCTCTCTGTCCTATCCAACAATGGCATCAATAACAATAATAAAACAAGGGCAACAAAAGGGAATAAAGAAATATTTTTTTAAAAAAGAAACAGGAAAAGAGTCAACAAGTACATAAAATACCTTCAAACAAAAAACAGAATGGCTATAAACAAATCACATTTATTAATAATCATCCTAAATGTGAATGGGTTAAATTCACCAGTCAGGGAGTCAGGTGGTAGCGCAGCAAGTTAAGTGCACGTGGTGCAAAGCCCAAGGACCTGCGTAAGGATCCTAGTTCGAGCCCCTGGCTCCCCACCTGCAGGGGAGTCGCTTCACAGGCGGTGAAGCAGGTCTGCAGGTGTCTGTCTTTCTCTTCCCCTCTCTGTCTTCCCCTCCTCTCTCCATTTCTCTCTGTCCTATCCAACAACAATAATAACTACAACAATAAAAATAACAAGGGCAACAAAAGGAAATAAATATCAAAGAAAAAAGAAAAATAAATAAATTCACCAGTCAAAAAATTCAGAGTGACTGAATGAATTAAACATAGACCCATCTATTCTGTATCTCCAGGAAACGCACATCCAAAAGAAGACAAACAGAAGCCACAATTGAGAAGAGAGGGGGAGAGAGAGGGAGAGACAGAAAGACACCTGCAGCACTGCTTTGCCATGTGTGAAGCTTCCCCCTTGCAAGTGGGGATTGGAAGCCTGGACCCAGTCCTTGCACAGGGCGCCACCACCCAGTCTCCCTCCCCCCATTTATTTTCTCTCTGTCCTAGTGCTGCCACCAAGCCCCAGCGATAACCCTGGAGGCAAAATACAAAACTATAGATATATAGCCCTGATGAACATTGATGCAAATATCATGAAGATTTGTTTAAATCAAATTCAACAACACAGCAAGAGAATAATTCATAAAGACCAAGTGGGATTCATCCTTGGGAAACAGGGATGGTACAAACATCCCGAAAGTTAATCAGTGTAATTTATCATGTCAACAAAAAAAAGATACAAATCACATGGTCATATCAATTGATACCAAAAAGGTATTTGGCAAGATCCAACACTCAAAAAGATAAAATACCTCGGGGTGAATCTCATGAAGGCAGCACAAGGCTTACAATGAAAATTATAAAATAATGTTAAAAGAAATAGAGGACACGGAGAGGACTTCCAGAGGCGGGGCTATGTGCAGCAGCAGATCTGTTTCTCTCCTCTCCTCTCCTCTCCTCTCCTCTCCTCTCCTCTCCTCTCCTCTCCTAGATCAACTAGGAATACCAAAGAAGACCACCTGGGACTGAAACAAGACAGCACTAGAACGACTACAGGAACCCACCAAATCACTGGTGAGTGCAAACACATGTGGCTGGTGACAAGAGAGGAGCCTAGGGAGAGACTAAGTGGCTGGTAACAGTCCGACGGTCTATCAGTTGAGACACCACCTCCAGTCTGTTCCACCAACGAGGGGACAGATGAAGGGAGGAAAGGACTCCCCGGAGACTCACCAAGTGCAACTCTGATTCTCCATTGCTACTGCTTCAGAATCTAGAGCAGCAGCAGGGAGAGACACTGGGGGACAGAGATCTAACCGGAAAATTCAGGAGAAGACCTATACCTTGGTGGCATAGTTGTGGGGCTGTGAAAGTCTCTTTGCATAACCACTGGACTATTTCTGCCACACCCTGCCTTATCTCTTGGTCAGGAGTCAGTGATTAAGTTAAGAAGGCTACTTATATTAGAAGCCCTCAGGCTCCCATAGCCTACATAGAAGAAAAAAAAAATTTAAAAAGAGGCTTTTAAACCACTGAGCTCCAATCAGGGATTAAAATACTATTAAAACAACTGTTTAACTTCCACCACTGTGAACCCTTTAATTACCTTAGACACAAGTCAATCCAGGAAATAGTGATCAGTAATTTGAAAAGTACTAAGAGAGGGAACTCATAACATAATATATAAAATGGGTAAACCAACAAGAAGAAATATTGGAGAAACTAACCAGGACAAAGTCCAGCTAAAAGCCCCCAAAAGGGTGAAGCACAAAATAATGAGTTCAACATCCAAACATTAGCTAAGGAAATAATCACAGGAGTGAGTAAAAAGTTTGAAAGAATTGTAATCAGAAATACAGGAACAACAAATGAGACTCTGGAAGAAAACACTAAATATCTCAAGGTTATTAGAGAGCTGAAAGCTGAAATAGCTGAGCTAAGAACACAACTAGCTGAACAAGATAAAACATTATCAGAACAGGGAAACAAAATAGATGAACTCCAGAAAACAGTAGAGGGCAGAGAGAATAGAATCAATGAGGCTGAAGACAGAATTAGCAAGATTGAGGATGAATTAGAGACAACTAAAAAAGTAAGAGATTAAGAGATGCTGAAAACAACAACAGAGACCTATGGGATGACTTCAAAAGAAACAATATATGCATTATTGGCTTACCAGAGGAAGAAAGAGAGGGAGAGGAAGAAAGCATTCTTTAGGCCATAATAGCTGAAAACTTCTCTAGTCTAGACAACATCAAAGACATAAAGATTCAAGAAGCAAAGAGGGTCCCAAATAGAATTAACCCAGACTTAAAGACACCAAGACACATCATATTTAGAATGGAAAGGAATAAGGATAAAGAAAGGATCATGAAGGCTGCAAGAGAAAAACAAAAGTCACCTACAGAGGAAAACCCATAAGATTAGCAGCAGACTTCTCCACACAAACACTACAGGCCAGAAGAGAATGGCAAGATATCTATCGAGTGCTCAATGAGAAAGGCTTTCAACCAAGAATACTATATCCTGCTAGACTGTCATTCAGACTAGATGGAGGCATCAAAACCTTCTCAGACAAGCAACAGTTGAAGGAATCAACCATCACCAAGCCTGCCCTGAAATAAGTTCTGAAAGGTCTTCTATAAACAGTCAGACCATCATAAATTAGACATATATCAGAACACTCTAAAACTCTACAAGAATGGCATTAAAATATCTTCAATCTTTGATATCAATAAATGTCAATGGCCTGAATTCACCTATTAAAAGACACAGAGTAGGAAGATGGATCAGAAAACACAACCCAACAATATGCTGTCTACAGGAAACCCACCTAACTCAACAAGACAAACACAAACTTAAAGTGAAAGGATGGAAAACTATCATATATGCTAACGGCACACAAAAAAGGGCAGGAACAGCTATTCTCATATCTGACACAATAGACTTTAAAATAGATAAGATTAAAAAAGATAGGAAAGGACACTACTTAATGCTCAGAGGATCAGTCAATCAAGAGGACTTAACAATTATTAACATCTATCCACCCAATGAGAAGCCATCTAAATACATCAAACGTCTACTGAAAGAGCTACATCAATATATTAACAGCAACACAGTCATAGTAGGGGACTTCAACACCCCACTCTCTCAACTTGACAGATCATCCAGGCAGAAAATCAATAAAGACATAAGGGAGCTAAATGAAGAGATAGATAAACTAGAACTATTGGACATTTTCAGAGTCATTCATCCCAAGAAACTGGAATACACATTTTACTCAAATCCACATGGGTCATTCAAGGACAGACCATATGTTAGGCCACAAAGACAACATCAGCCAATTCAAGAGCATTGAAATCATCCCAAGCATCTTCTCAGACCACAGTGGAATTAAACTAACACTTAACAATCAACAAAAGATTAGTAACAGTCCCAAAATGTGGAAGTTCAACAGTACACTTCTTAACAACTTCTGGGTCAAAGAGGAAATCAAGGAAGAAATCAAAATGTTTCGAGAGTTCAATGAAAATGAAGACACAAGCTATCAAAATATTTGGGACACAGCTAAAGCAGTCCTAAGAGGGAAGTTCATAGCTATACAAGCACACATTAGGAAACAAGAAAAGGCACAAATAAACAGCACATCTTAAAGACCTAGAAGAAAAACAACAAAGGAACCCTAAAACAACCAGAAGGACAGAAATCACTAAAGTTAGGGCAGAAATCAATAACACTGAAAATAAGAAAACCATACGGAAGATCAATGAAAGTAAATGTTGGTTCTTCAAAAGAGTGAACAAAATCGACAAACCTTTAGCCAGACTCACAAAACAAAAAAGGGAGAAGACCCAAATAAATCGGATAGTAAGTGAAAGAGGAGACATCACAACAGACACCACAGAAATTCAACATATCATGTGAGGCTTCTATGAACAACTATAGGCCTCCAAGCTAGAGAACCTGGAAGAAATGGACGATTTCCTAGATACCTACCAACTTCCAAAACTAAGTCAAGAGGAAGTGGATAACATGAACAGGCCCATCACAGCTAATGAAACTGAAACAGTTATCAAAAATCTCCCCAAAACTAAAAGTCCTGGACCAGATGGTTTTACAAATGAATTCTACAAAACCTTCAAAGAAGAACTAATACCGCTACTTTTAAAAGTCTTCCAGAAGACTGAAGACACTGGAATACTCCCTGCCAGCTTCTATGAAGCCAACATCACTCTGATACCAAAAACAGACAGGGACACTACCAAAAAAGAAAACTACACACCAATATCTCTGATGAATACAGATGCAAAAATATTGGACAAAATTCTAGCCAACCGGATACAGCAGTATATCAAAAAGATTGTTCATCATGACCAAGTGGGGTTTATCCCAGGAATGCAAGGTTGCTTTAATATATGTAAATCAATCAATGTGATCCACCACATCAACAAAAGCAAGACCAAAAACCACATGGTCATATCAATAGATGCAGAGAAAGCCTTTGACAAAATACAACATCCCTTTATGATCAAAACACTACAAAAAATGGGAATAGATGGAAAATTCCTGAAGATAGTGGAGTCTATATATAGCAAACCTACAGCCAACATCATACTCAATGGTGACAAACTGGAAGCATTTCCACTCAGATCAGGTACTAGACAGGGCTGCCCACTATCACCATTACTATTCAACATAATGATAGAAGCTCTTGCCATAGCAATCAGGTAGGAGCAAGGAATTAAAGATTGGAAGAGAAGAAGTTAAACTTTCCCTATTTGCAGATGACATGATAGTATACACAGAAAAACCTAAGGAATCCAGCAAGAAGCTTTTGGAAATCATCAGGAAATAAGGAATGTGTCAGGCTACAAAATTAACATTCAAAAGTCAGTGGCATTCCTCTATGCAAACACTAAGCTAGAAGAAATTGAAATCCAGAAATCAATTCCTTTTACTATAGCAACAAAAACAATAAAACATCTAGGAGTAAACCTAACCAAAGAAGTGAAAGACTTGTATACTGAAAATTATATGTCATTACTCAAGGAAATTGAAAATGACACAAAGAAATGGAAAGATATTCCATGTTCATGGGTTGGTAGAAGTAACATCATCAAAATGAATAGACTACCCAGATTCATCTACAAATTTAATGCTATCTCCATCAAGATCCCAAGCACATTTTTTAGGAGAATAGAACAAATGCTACAAATGTTTATCTGGACGAGAAATGATCTAGAAATGCCAAAACAATCTTGAGAAAAAAGAATAGAACTGGAGGCATCACACTCCCAGATCTCAAACTGTATTATATGGCCATTGTCATCAAAACTGCTTGGTACTGGAACATGAATAGACACACTGACCAGTGGAATAGAATTGAGAGCCCAGAAGTGAGCCCCACACCTATGGACATCTAATCTTTGACAAAGGTGCCCAGACTATTAAATGGGGAAAGCAGAGTCTCTTCAACAAATGGTGTTGGAAACAATGGGTTGAAACATGCAGAAGAATGAAACTGAACCACTATATTTCACCAAGTACAAAAGTAAATTCCAAGTGGATCAAGGACTTGGATGTTAGACCGGAAACTATCAGATACTTAGAGGAAAATATTGGCAGAACTCTTTTCCGCATAAATTTTAAAGACATCTTCAATGAAACGAATCCAATTACAAAGAAGACTAAGGCAAATATAAACCTATGGGACTACATCAAATTAAAAAGCTTCTTCACAGCTAAAGAAACTACTACCCAAACCAAGAGACCCCTCACAAAATGGCAGAAGATCTTTACATGCAATATATCAGACAAGAGGCTCATAACCAACATATATAAGGAGTTTGCCAAACTCAACAACAAGAACAAATAACTCCATCCGACAATGGGGGGAGGACATGGACAGAATATTCACCACAGAAGAGATCCAAAAGTCCAAGAAACACATGAAAAAATGCTCCAAGTCTCTGACTGTCAGAGAAATGCAAATAAAGACAACAAGGAGATACCACTTCACTCCTGTGAGAATGTCATACATCAGAAAAGGTAACAGCAGCAAATGCTGGAGAGGGTGTGGGGTCAAAGGAACCCTCCTGCACTGCTGGTGGGAATGTCAATTGGTCCAACCTCTGTGGAGAACAGTCTAGAGAACTCTCAGAAGGCTAGAAATGGACCTACCCTATGATCCTGCAATTCCTCTCCTGGGGATATATCCTAAGGAACCCAACACACCCATCCAAAAAGATCTGTGTACACATATGTTCTTGGCAGCACAATTTGTAATAGCCAAAACCTGGAAGCAACCCAGGTGTCCAACAACAGATGAGTGGCTGAGCAAGTTGTGGAATACTACTCAGCTGTAAAAATGGTGACTTCACCGTTTTCAGCCAATCTTGGATGGACCTTGAAAAAATCATGTTGAGTGAAATAAGTCAGAAACAGAAGGATGAATATGGGATGATCTCACTCTCAGGCAGAAATTGAAAAACAAGGTCTGAAAAGAAAACAGAATTAGAACCTGAAGTGCAATTGGCGTATCTCACCAAAGTAAAAGACTCTGGTCCAGATAGGATTCAGAGGACCTAGTGGGGATTGTATTGTTATATGGGAAACTGGGGAATGTTATGCATGTACAAACTATTGTACTTACTGTTGAATGTAAACCATTAATTCCCCAATTAAAAAAAAAGTGGAAAAAAAAAAAAAGAAATAGAGGACACAAGTGGAAGAACATTCCTTGTCCTGGATTGAAAGAATAAACATTATTAAAACAGCTCTTTTATCAAAAGCAATCTACAATTTCAATCAAAATGCCAACAACATTTTTTCCAAGCAAACCCAACTTGTCCAAAAATATGTGTGGAATACAAATTGCGAAAACACTTCTGAGCAAAAAGGTTACATACGTAGGTATCATCCTCCACAACTTCAGTTCATACAACAAAGCAATAGCAATTACAATAGCATGGTTTTGGGATGAAAATGCACACTTGCATCAGTAGAGCAGATTTGAAAGCCCAGAAATGAGCCCACACATATGACAAAGGGGCCAAAACCATTAGATGAGGTAAAGAAGGTCTCCGGCATCGAATGAGTCAGAGTTCTCTCTTTCTCTCATAAATGCATAATGTATTATTATTAATTTTTTTGTGGTGGGGAAGGCCTCACCGCTCCCTTTTCAGGGGGAAGGGTGACAGCCAATAGCACCGCCCCGCCGCCCCTGGTTTTCCTCTCCTGGCTGCAAGGCTCTTGGTGCTGGGGCACGACCTTAGGCGTGGCGAGCCCCCCACAGAATCCCGAAGAAACCGTTTTGGAGCAGGTCTCTGAGTTACCCAGAAAAGTCAACCTCAGAGCGAGGTGCTTGTGGCTCCAACAGACAACCAGTTCAGGCCTGAGGTCGGACACCTCCGCTGGGGGGTGGGCCGCCAGGGCGCCCACGCGTCCTCCCTCCGTCTGGCCCGCTCGCATACCCTCAGGTTCGCTCGCAGGCCCAGTCTCTTAGCCAAGTTCTGCAGGTCACTGTACTTGAAGGCGTCCAGAGCCTCCGGCGAGGGGGTGGCCATCGCGCTGGGCTGTGCAGCGACCATGCCAGAAGCCAGTCTTCAAGGCTCAGCGGCGCTTTTCAAAGTTGGCGCCTCCGCTAACGTCCACCCAGCCGCGGCTTACAGTTTAAACTAACAGTGCGGCTCTTCTATTGGCTAAAACTGAGTCGGGCGGGGCTTCTTCGCGTTGACCAATAAGATGATTGGCTTTCCTTGCTGACAAATGCGTGTTCTTCCCTGCCCCACAGCAACCCATAGGCTCTTGCCCAGGCCCAAACACGGCCAATGAGGACGCAGCGCAATGTTTGGGGGCGGACCTAATGATTTTCGAACCTGGCGCCGGCGACGGGAAGATGGCGGCTCCTCTTCAGCGCCCTAGTGTGTGCAAAGGATATCTGTCTCTGGTGCCTGTCTCCTTTGATGAAGCTAAGAGAGAGAACGACGCATCGTCCACGACAACATCTATGGAGTGGGACACGCAGGTGGTGAAGGGCTCCTTCCCACTGGGCGCCTCGAGGCTGGGGGCAGAGGAGCCGTGTGGCCCGCATCTGCCTGTGTGGCTGCAGCCCGAGCGCTGCGCGGTGTTTCAGTGTGCGCGCTGCTGCGTTGTGCTTGCCGACTCGCTGCATCTCGCCTGGGACTTGTCGCGCTCGCTCGGGGCGGTAGTCTTTTCCAGTGAGTGGGGCAGTGACGGGCGCTGGCGGCTGGGGATTGTGCTTGCGGAGAGCGCTGGAGCGGGCAGTGGGATAGAGGCCGGAAGGACGTGGAACCCCTTGCTAAGACTGAGGGCGATTTATTGGCATTTTTGTGGCAGTGATGAGTCTGTCCGAGTGAGGAGGTTTCTCTTCCAAGGCCTCTCGACACTCTTGCCTGTGTTTGTCTTCCTAGGAGTTACCAATAACGTGGTTTTGGAAGCACCTTTTCTAGTCGGCATTGAAGGCTTCCTGAAAGGCAGGTACGTTGTGAGATAACCCCTTCTCGGGTTGCCCACTTCATGATTTTCATGAGCATGGAAACGACTTGCATGAGGAGAAAGCAGTCTGATCTTGCAAGAAGAAAAGGATGCAATCATGTCTTTGGAGGATGCTCCTTTCCCCTATGTGAACGTAATGCTTTAATGAAATGGAAAAGTGATATTTGTATATGGTTTCTAAGATATTTCAGAGGGCCACATCTCTCTAGTAGTTTCATGCAGATGAATTGAGGCCAAGAAAGACATACCTGTTCACCCAAAAGGTGGTTCACCAAAAGGTGCATAAAGTATTGGACCCTCAAGTGTCAAGTTGAGTTAAGTCTTTGCCATTGCATGCGCCAAAGTGATGGTCTGATTCTTTCTCTTCTGTTTCCAGTCAATCAATCAATCAGTCTTAGGGGCCAGATCGTGACACACCTGATTGAGCACACAGTTATGCACTTTTGTCCAGAGTGAAGCCTCTGGTCCCCACCTGTGGTGCTGGTGGGGGGGTGAGCTCCACAAGAGGTGTTGTGAAGTGTTGCAGGTGTCTCCCTCGCTCCATCTCTATCCCGCCCTCGCCCCATTTCAGTCTCTGTCCAATTAAAAAAAAATCTTTAAAAAAATGTATTGCACCAAAGTAAAAGTCTCTGGGGGTGGGTGGAGGGGAGAGTTTAGGTCCTGGAACAGGATGGCAGAGGACCAAGTGGGGGTTGTATTGTTTTGTGGAAAACTGAGAAATGTTATGCATGTACAAACTATTGTATTTACTGTCGACTGTAAAACATTAATTCCCCAATAAAGGGGGAAAAAAAAAAAGACATGACTAGTTGGAGGTCAAGTAGAGCACAGGATACCAGGCTTAATGACTTGGTTCAAGCCACCACTCCCTACTTGGAGGGGGGAAGTTTCACAAGTGGTAGAGCAGTATTGCAGGTGTCTCTCCTCTATATATCTCCCTCTCATCCTTTATAAAAAGTATAGGGAGGGGTCCGGGAGGTGGCACAGTGGATAAGGCATTGGACTCTCAAGCAGGAGGTCCCGAGTTCAATCCCTGGCAGCACTTGTACCAGAGTGATGTTTGGTTCCTTCTCTCCTCCTAACTTTCTCATTAATAAATAAAATCTGGGGCCTGGTGGTGGCGCACCTGGCTGAGCACACGTTACAGTGCGCAAGGGCCTGATTTTGAGCCCCCGGGCCCCCACCTGCAGGGGGAAAGCTTCATAAGTGGTGAAGCAGGGATGCAGGTGTCTCTCTGTCTTTCTCCCTCTCTACCACCCCCCTTCCCTCTCAATTTCTGGCTATCTCTATCCAAATAAAGATAATTTAAAAAATTAAATAAATAAAATCTTAAAAAAAAATAATAGGAGAGTGACCCAGGAGGTGGCACTGTGGATAAAGCATTGAACTTTCAAGCATGAGGTCCTCAGTTCGATCCCTGGCAGCAAATGTACCAGATGTCTGGTTTCTCTCTCTCTCCTACCCCTCTCATTAATAAATACAAAAAACTAAAAAAAAACCAACAAATCTGGTTAATGAAAAATAATCTTTTAGGGTGGCTTAAAGCATAATGGATATGCAGAAACTCATGCCTGAGGCTCAAGAGTCACAGATTCAGTACCAGCACCATCATAATCCAGCACTGAACAGTGCGCTGGTGAAGGGAAAAAAGAGAGAGAGAGAGAGAGAGAGAAAAGAAATTTCCGCTTACGTAATATTAACAGTTACTTAACTGTCATTTAACTAGGACTTAAGTTTTCTCTTCTTTTTTATTTTTAATCATTCCCTTTTGTTGACGTTGGTTTTATTGTTGTAGTTGTTGATCATCGATGTTGGATAGGACAGAGAGAAATGGAGAGAGGAGGGGAAGACGGGGAGAAAAAGATAGACTCCTGCAGACCTGCTTCACTACCTGTGAAGCAACTCCCCTGTAGAGGTGAAGCCAGTGTCTCCAACACGGATCCTTAAGCTGGTTCTGCACTTTGCGCCATGTGTGCTTAACCCACTGCTACCACCCAACTCCCAGGACTTAGTTTTCATTTAATCTGGAACTTAGTATTGTTTCTGTTGTAACCCAGGGCACTGGGGAAAAACACAAACTGAATGCTATGTACTTCAGTACTTGCTTGGTAACTTTTCATCCTTTTTTTTTTTTTCTTCTTCCATAACTGAAGCCTCATTTTTGCTCTAAGTTGACTTTTTCAGATAGAAAGAGGAGGAAGATTGACAGAGGAAAAACATCAGAACACAGTTTCCTCCAATGTGGCAGAACCCAGGATCAAACCTGGGTTGCAGGCATGGCAAAGCAGTGAACCATTTTGCTGGCATCCTTCTTGGACCTGTATTCTCCCCACCACCCACCCCAGAGTCTTTTACTTTGGTGCAATACTCCAATTCTAGTTCAGGTTCTACTTGTGTTTTCTTTTCTGATCTTGTTTTTCAACTTCTGCCTGAGAGTGAGATCATCCCATATTCATCCTTCTGTTTCTGACTTATTTCATTTAACATGAATTTTTCAAGGTCCATCCAAGATTGGCTGAAAATGGTGAAGTCACCATTTTTTATAGCTGAGTAGTATTCCATTGTGTATATACCACAACTTGCTCAGCCACTCATCTGTTGTTGGACACCTAGGTTGCTTCCAGGTTTTGTATATTACAAATTGTGCTGCCAAGAACATATGTGTACACAGATCTTTTTGGATGGGTGTGTTGGGTTCCTTAGGATATATCCCCAGGAGAGGAATTGCAGGGTCATAGGGTAGGTCCATTACTAGCCTTCTGAGAGTTCTCCAGACTGTTCTCCACAGAGGTTGGACCAATTGACATTCCCACCAGCAGTGCAGGAGGGTTCCTTAGACCCCACACCCTCTCCAGTATTTACTGCTGTTACCTTTTCTGATGTATGATATTCTCACAGGAGTAAAGTGGTATCTCCTTGTTGTCTTTATTTGCATTTCTCTGACAATCAGAGACTTGGAGCATTTTTTCATGTGTTTCTTGGACTTTTGGATCTCTTCTGTGGTGAATATTCTGTCCATGTCCTCCCCCCATTTTTTAATGGGGTTATTTGTTGTCTCGTTGTTGAGATTTGCAAGTTCTTTATATATTCTGGTTTTGAGCCTCTTGTCTGATGTATAGCATGTAAAGATCTTCTGCCGTTCTGTGAGGGGTCTCTTGGTTTGGGTAGTAGTTTCTATAGCTGTGCAGAAGCTTTTTAATTTGATGTAGTCCCAATCGTTTATACTTGCCTTAGTCTTCCTTGTAATTGGATTCGTTTCACTGAATATGTCTTTAAAATTTATGCGGAAAAAAGTTCTGCCAATATTTTCCTCTAAGTATCTGATAGTTTCTGGTCTAACATCCAAGTCCTTGATCCACTTGGAATTTACTTTTGTATTTGGTGAAATACAGTGATTCAGTTTCATTCTTCTGCATGTTTCAACCCATTGTTTCCAACACCATTTGTTGAAGAGACTCTGCTTTCCCTATTTAATAGTCTGGGCACCTTTGTCAAAGATTAGATGTCCATAGGTGTGGGGCTTACTTCTGGGCTCTCAATTCTATTCCACTGGTCAGTATGTCTACTTATGTTCCAGTATCAAGCAGTTTTGATGACAATGGCCTTATATTACAATTTGAGATCTGGGAGTGTGATGCCTCCGGTTCTGTTCTTTTTTCTCAAGATTGTTTTGGTAATTCTAGGTCATTCCAGATAAACATTTGTAGCGTTTGTTCTATTCATCTAAAAAATGTGGTTGGGATCTTGATGGAGATAGCATTAAATTTGCAGATGGCTCTGGGTAGTATATTCATTTTGATGATGTTAATTCTTCCAACCCATGAACAAGGAATATCTTTCCATTTGTTTGTGTCTTTTTCAATTTCCTTAAGTAGTGACTCATAATTTTCAGTCTTTCACTTCTTTGGTTATGTTTACTCCTAGATATTTTATTGTTTTTGTTGCTATAGTAAAAGGAATTGATTTCTGGCTTTCAGTTTCTTCTAACTTAGTGTTTGCACTGAATTTTGAATGTTAATTTTGTAGCCTGACACCTTACTGTATTGCGTGATGATTTCCAAAAGCTTCTTGCTGGATTCCTTAGGTTTTTCTATGTATACTATCATGTCATCTACAAATAGGGAGAGTTTGACTTCTTCTCTTCCAATCTGTATGCCTTTAATTCTTTGTTCCTGCCTGATTGCTATGGCAAGAAGTTCCATCACTATGTTGAATATTAATGGTGATAGTGGGCATACCTGTTTAGTACCTGATCTGAGGGGAAATGCTTCCAGTTTATCACCATTGAGTATGATGTTGGCTGTAGGTTTGCTATATATAGACTCCACTATCTTCAGGAATTTTCCATCTATTCCCATTTTTGTAGTGTTTTGATCATAAAGGGATGTTGGATTTTGTCAAAATACAATAAAGGCTTTCTCTGATGCCGGGATAGCCTGAGGGTGCTTCTTCCTGAGCTAGTGCTCTCTGGGTTGGAGAGAACTCAACTGGAGCCGATCTAGGCTGCTGCGTGGGAGAGGGATCAGGAACTCGTGCCGCACTAACTTCGCAGGAGACACACTATGGAACTCTCAGAACCGGAAAGCAATTTCCAAGTGTCTTTAATCAGAAGAGCAGCTGTATTTATACTCTCCAAGTAGGGTGGAAACAGGATGTGACATAGAGAGGGTGGAGCGAAAAGTGACCGGTGGAAGATCAGGGTGTGACAAGGAGAGGGGGTGTAGCAGGTGAGAATTCTACCACTGAACCACCAATGCCCTGGAGGGAAGGTGGTGCTTTATGTAAATGTAAAAGTGATTTATGTAAATAGACCGCAGCTTTGAATTGGATCAAACTAATCTCATACAGACATACTGGAGTTTAAGCCGGGGGGAGCTGGCATACTATCCAACATCTCCCCCTTTCTTTTTAACTATTTGCCATAGTATCAGGAATGCGGGGCACTTTGTGAGGCAGGGAGACTGATAAAAGGCACACCTTTTGGGGTTCTACTGTCCCTCCTTGCTCAACCTCTCCATAGAGAGAGAGACTAACAGGATTGACACACCCCTCAGGCTCAAGCCCTTCCAAGCTCAACCATATCCTCACAATTCCCCAACATCTCCCTCTTACTTAATGGCCATATATAACTGGGTCAATGTCTGTAAAAGGCTTCATCTCTGTCAGGGGAATAGCAGTGTAGGGGTGAACAGAAACCTGTTGGGAAGAAATCAGAATGATAGCGTGTAAGTGTCTTCAAAAAGAACTAGCACAAGACAGGGAGGGATAAGTAAGAGTAGCAAGGGACAGAGTGAGCCTGATGGGTGGAGGAGTGGGGGCCTGATAAGCCGAGGGGCTAGAGGGGTGATCTGGCATTGCAAAATCCCGAGTCAGCTGGCGGAAAGTTCTATGAACTGCTACAGTCATTCTTCAAGAAGTCCAGCAGTATAAAGGGAGTGTCCAAGTTCTATAGAAGCATAAGTCCAATGTCAACAGCCAGGAAATAAATGCCACACTTCTATCTTGATGGAGGAGGACATCCACTGGAACTTTTCTTCTCTGTAGAGAGTGACCTGGAACCGCCAAAACATGATGGGTGAAACAGAAGCAGGAAGAGCAGACACTGATGGGTGAAAGAAAGGCAGTAGGAAAGTCTTGTCCTTTGGAGTCTGTGAATCAGTTTCTCCAGATCGTGTCAGGTCACATCATGGGTTTTGGGGGATGGCTGTAATTGTGGGTGATGTCGGAGGTCAGTGGTTCAAGATGGATTTCTGGGGATTCTATATGAGCAGATGCTTCTTTATGCGAAGGCTTGTAATAGCTGTAGTCAATTACTTATGAAAAAACTTTGTAACAAGTTAGAAGTTTACTACAATTGATAACTCAATGATTATAATTGGTTTAGGTATCTTTATAATTTCGTTTAAAGGTCATCCTATTGTGACCTCATGTAGCAGTCTCTATATAGCAAAATTTTCATACCGAATTTAAGTTACATATATAGATTCTTAACTATTTTTACATTGGGTTTTTAAGCAAACTCAGGTTACTAGAGAGTTAACACATTTTAGTGACAATTTTTTTTTTTTTTTGTACATTTACAATGTCAGATTGATGCCAAATTTGTTGTGGATTAATTTCCACAAGATAGCTTACAGGACATTTTTGGGGCCCTCCAAAAATGTCCTGTATAGAGAATTTGTATTTTAACTTAGGAGATGATGAATTGTCACATTGAATATTTAGAGTTTTACCTTAAGCACTCAGTTACTTTAATGAATTGATTTTACCTCTCCTGGTAAGAATGTAGCTTCAAAGTTACACTTTAACCATTAAGTTAATGTTTACCAAACTTGAAACATGCATATTAAACATGTAGTTTATAACACACAGGAGGAGAAAACTTGTAACTAAGACATATCATTTCAAATGCGAATTTAGATCTACTGTCATAGTTGAACCATCTTTACTCACACAGTTTAAGACTAAACATTTCATATTTATATCAAGACTTAAAGAAATCAAAAAGAGGAATAAACAATTTTTGGACTGTTTCTGGACGTTTCCAGAAACCATGGCTGCGTCCAGCCGTTTTATATAAAGTCAGTTATCTTTCAGAGTACTCTGAGCACAATGGGTACAAAAAATTTTGGTCACTCAACTCATTCAATTTTTTTTTTTAACTCACTCACAAAACACAACTGGCCAGTCATAGCATAAGACATTCGGGGGTGGGGGGGGAGGAGGAAGAGTTCTGTGAATCAGATTGTTTTAGATTCTGCCATGTTGTATTATGGATCCTGGGGTGCATCCTGCAGCCAGTCCTCTTGCACCCAGTCTTCTTGCAGTGTTTCTTGTTCTTCAGGGATATCAGCGCCATTATGTGGGTATTGCCAGACATGGCGGGCAGGAACCCAGACAGGCTTGGAGTAATTTTGTGGAAAAATGCATGTGAAACCCCTCCCCATAGTCAACAGGGGGTCAGGTCCTTTCCAAATTTTATCAAGTGGGTCTTTCCATTTGACTAATAGCTGGGAGGGTGGGTGGTGTTTGCCAATGAAGAATATTAGGAGGTTGGTCTGAGTTTTTGTAAATATTAAAGCGATTTAATGTAGTTAAGGCTTTTGCCAGCTGGATATTGCGGGGGGTACATTTCCCCTTTTTCTTTATTTAATTGAGCCTTAAGAGTTTGATGGGCCCTCTCAACAATGCCTTGTCCCTGTGGATTATACGGAATGCCTGTAGTATGAGTAATGTTCCAGAGGGAACAAAAATCTTTAAATTGTTTGCTGGTAAAAGCAGGCACATTATCTGTTTTAAGTTGAAGAGGTAAGCCCATTACAGCAAAACAGGAGAGTATATGGCTTATAAGCTTTTTTGAGTTTTCTCCTGTCTGAGCTGTAGCCCACATAAACATAGAGAAGGTATCAATTGAGACGAACACATATTTTTGTTTGCCAAAGTTGGGTATGTGGGTAACATCAATTTGCCAAAGAGCGTTGGGTTTTAAACCTCGAGGATTAAACACCCAGAGTTTGAATAGCAGGTGTTTTGATTAGACCTGCACAGGAGGAACATGTAGCAATAACACGTTTTAACTGTGGCAGAGGAATATCAGGAAATTGAGCTCGAAGTCCTTTAAGATTAACATGGGTTAGGGAATGAAAGTCAGCAGGATTAGAGACAGAGGCTAGGAGAATTCCTGTGGAGGCGAGGTGGTCGGTTGCAGCATTCCTTTCAGACAGGGGACCAGGAAGAGGGCTGTGGGAACGTAGGTGCTGAACATACAGTGGTTGGGTTCGAGAACAGAGTATAGAGGCAATTTGAATTAAAAGAGGAGAAAGTGGGTTGTCATCAATTCTTACATAAGATCGAGCAAGCCATGGAAGTAAGTTAACAGTATACACACTGTCAGAAAAAAGGTTGAAGGATTCTGGTACAGGTTTTAATGCAAGTAAAACAGCATAAAATTCTTTGTACTGAGGGGAATTATCAGGAAGCTCAGTAAAGAGAGGTTTGGGGTATTGCTGGTCTGGATAATATATAAGGGCAGCAGCTCCCTTTTTTCCACCATCACTGAACACTGTAGGAGCAGAGGGGATGGGTTCTCGAGAGAAAAGTTTAGGTACTAGTAGAGGCAAGAGAGGTAAAGAACCTATCAAATTATTAGAGGGAAAATGACTATCTAATTGTCCTGGAAAACCCATTAAACTTATGGCAAAACGAGAATGGTGGCGTATGAGCCATTCTGTATCTGTGAGAGAAAAGGGAAGAATGATTGAATCTGGTTCCCTTCCTAAGACCTGAACCGATCTGTTTCTTCCTTGGCGAACCATAAATGCTAAGGCATCAATCTCGGTAAGGAGTCTTGGAGCTCCGCCTACTGGCGTATGAAGCCATTCGAGAACGCCATGTTTCTGCCACAATGCCCCCACTACCGTGGGGGTGGAGTTAAAGATTAGAAGATTTACCAGAGAGGAGGGGGAGAACCGAATGAGGTGCATGTCCTGGAGAGCCTGGTTAACTTTTTCCAGTGCCAAGGAGGCTTCGGGGGTTAACATACGCTTTGAGGAGGGCTGTTTGTTTCCTTTTAATAGATCGAACAGTGGTTGCAGGCAGCTCGTAGGCAGATAAAGATACTGCCTAAGCCAATTCAAATTTCCAAGAAAACTTTGCAAAGAAGCAAGAGTGAGATTAGAAGGAAAAGTAACACAAGGTTTTAAAGGACAAATCTGCGTTAGAGAAATCTCTGAGCCTAAGAAAGATATTGGAGGAATTAGCTGTATCTTCTCAGGCGCTACATTAAGTCCACTTCTCTTAAGGTCTTGAGTTTGATACCTGGCAGCACATGTACCAGAGTGATGTCTGGTTCTTTTTCTCTCTCCTCCTATGCCGCTTCATAAACAAACAAATAAATAAATAGAAGAAGCAAGCAGGAAATACACAGGGTGAAGCCTGAACTGTGTGGGTATATTGCAGCAAAGCAAAGGACTCTGGACTGGGGGGGTGAGGCCAGTGGGGAGCATTGGGTATCTAATGTACTCATGTCAACAACTGTTCTCTAAATCATTATTTCTCCAATAAGATGATTTTTTAAAAAGTTCACTGGGAGCTGAGTCTTAGTCCTGGGGCCTCTGTGGACAAAACCCCCAAACACTCCAAACCACATTTCCTTGTACTATTTGGATATGCCTTATATACAAATACATGTGGTAAGTGACTTACTACACTTGGCATATGGAGAACCAAGATCAACATTTCCTGATTCCTAGTCTTTCCTGATCTTTCAGAGGATAAAATAAAAGAAAATAAATGGCTAACTGTTGTTGAGCCAGATGTTGTGCGCGGGCCGCGGAGAAGAGAGAGGGGATCCGGAGCGAAGAGGAAACACAAATCTTTATTTGCGCTGGCACCTCAGAGTTGGGTGCTAGAGAAGCAGGTTGGGCCACGTGGAGGTAGCGAAAATGGCTGCCTCACGCAGTAACCTTTCCTGCGTCTGAACACCGGAGTGAAGCGCTGCCAAGAGAGAGAGGTGCAGAAGAAGAAAAGCTTTTATAGGAGCAGCTTTCGCGAGAATGGGAAGGGGGAGGAGTAACTATAGCACTCCAGGATAGGATGATAACTCTCATGAGAATGGGAGGGGGGAGGAGTAACCAAAGCACTCCGGATATCGTGGGGATATAGACAATGCCCTGAGGGCACAACATGGCTGAACAGGCACTCCGAGAATGTCCCAACTCTCGCGGGAACTAGAGACAACATGGCAGATGTGACTGCATCGGCATAATTTCCCAGCATCTCCCCCTTTCCTTTTATCTAATGCCCAGGGCAACAGTGTGTAAAGTCTGTGAACTACTCAGGGTCAGTCTATGAAAAACCAGCAACGTGAAGGGAAGAAAGCTGCTGTAAAATTGTCTAAAGTGTCCAAAGGGTATACCAGCAAGTCCGATAAAAGTCTCAGTCCAAAGTAGGCGACTAGGGGGAGAAATGGCAGGGGATGAAATGCTGCATGAGGAAGGTCAGCCTCTGGAATTTTGCTTTTCTGTAGAGAGTGAGCTGGAACTGCCAAAACGTGACAGGTCAAAGCAGAAGCAGGAAAGGCAGACAGGCAGTAAAAAAGTTCTGTCCTTGGAGTCTGTGAATCAGGTTCTTCAGATCGCGTCAGGTGACATCTAGGGTTTCGGGGGGTTTGCCACTGTAGTCGTGCCATCTAGTGGGTGATGTCAGGGTGTGCAGGGGTCCAGATGTTTTTTCTGGGATTCCTCTGGAAGAAACACAAACAGTCTGCTTCTCGTGGTTAGCAGGGCATCTGATTTGAATGCTTTATAGAAAAAGAGGTTTGGTGCCTTGACCAACTGAGTATTGGGGGATGTATCTTTCCTATTCATTTATGATTATATTTTATATTATTTGTCATGGTAGTAGCCGTTATCTGGAAGGTCCTGGATGATTCATGGGGAAAAAGAACTTATCTTTTAACAAAGACTCTAAGGTGTAGGGAAGCAGAAACTATCTTATCCCTTTTTTTTTGTTGTTATCTTGCCTTTTGTTGCCCTAGTTGTTTTATTGTATGTAATTATATTGTTATTACTGATATTGTGGTCGTTGGATAGAACAGAGATAAATGGAGAGAAGAGGGGAAGATAGGGGGAGAGAAAGACACCTGTAGACCTGCTTCACCGCCCGTGAAGTGATTCCCCTGCAGGTGAGGAGCCGGGGGATCAAACTGGGATCCTCAAGCCAGTTCTTGCAAGAGAGAGAGGTGCAGAAGAAGAAAAGCTTTTATAGGAGCAGCTTTCGCGAGAATGGGAACGGGGAGGAGTAATCATAGCACTCCAGGATAGGATGATAACTCTCGTGAGAACTGGAGTGGGGAGGAGTAACCAAAGCACTTCGATATCGGGGATATAGACAATGCCCTGAGGGCACAACATGGCTGAACAGGCACTCCGAGAATGTCCCAACTCTCGTGGGAACTAGCAGTAGCCTGAGGAGACAACGTGGCAGATGTGACTGCATTGGCATAATTTCCCAGCAGCTGACTAGAATAATGGAATTCTTTTCTTTTTTATTTTGTCTCAGTATTTTGTTATTATTCTTTTACTGTGTTGGGAATGAACTTAGGAACTCATGCATGTACTTTGTCACTGAACCACTTCCCTGATACCAATTTTAAATGTTAATATAATTAACTCTGATAATCAGATATGAATTGCTTCTATATTGAATTGACTGTTATGTATCTGTGATTGATTTTTTTTGTGTGTGTGTGGACAGAATGCACTAGAGTACTTATACATTCTTTTTTTTTAAATCTTTACTTATTTATTGGATAGAGACAGCCAGAAATTGAGAGGATGTGGAAGACAGATCGAGAAAGAGACAGAGAGAGACACCTGCAGCCCTGCTTCACCATTCGTGAAGCTTTCCCCCTACAGGTGGGGATATACATTCTTTTTTTTTTTTTTTTTGCAATATTATTTATTTATTATTAGATAAAGAAATTGAGAGGGAAAGAGACACAGAGACAGCTGCAGTCCTGTTTCACTACTCATGAAGCTTTGCCCCTACAGGTGGGGACCAGGGGCTCGAGCCCAGGCCCTTGTGCACTGTAGTGTGTGCTTAACCAGGTGTGCTACTGCCTGGCCCCAAGTACCTGTACATTCTTATGTATGTCACATTTTCACTCTGTTTTCTATTACAGCATAGTTTCTAGGATTGCTTTCAGATACATGTTATTTTGCATTTGCTCTCTAATTCTTTCTTACTGTTTTTTTTCTCCTAGCACTTACAACCTTTTATTCTGTAGTTCCTGCCAGGACCCCATTGGTTTTCATCTGTTTTCTACCCATTCTGCCATGGCTGCCTTAAGAGGTCACTTCTGCCTTTCAAGTGACAAACTGCTGTGGTAAGTAGACTTAGATGTTCTTGATCAAATAAACTTTAAGTGTTATTCCAGAAAATGTATAATATTTGTGCCAAGAAAGATACCAAATCAGGTATTGCTACAGAGGGAGGGACCAAACTGCAATCTCAGAACATTATAATCATTTCAGATATCTTATAATCACATGGAACTTATTTAGAATAGAAATTTACAAAGGTAAGCCTCTTCAAAATACTGTAATGGATTTTTTGGGTTCATGGTGTGTATCTGTCTCACTCTGACATGATGGCACATTGTACCATATTTGTCCCATGTGTGACACAATCCCCAGGAGATGTGATCAAGAGTGGATAGATGATCTAAGATAATCATAACAGACTTTTCCCCTAGAAATTTTGAAATAAGGACTTAAAAATTGTAGAAGATATTGCTGCTGAAGTTGGGACATAAAAGCTCTAGCTATAGGGAGGTTTTCTATGTTAAGCATATCAATGCAGAGAATTCCTGCCTACAAAAAAGGTGAAACAGATAGAAAGAAATAAAATAGTGGCTCAGCATACCCCACTAGTGAAAGATATAAACAGGCTGGTGGTGTAGATTGACCTGCCAATGCCCATGTCCAGCAGAGAAGCAATTACAGAAGCCAGACCTCTGACCTTCTGCACCCTACAGAGATCTTTGGCCCATACTCCCAGAGGGATGAAGAATAGGAAATCAGGGAGTTGGGCGGTAGCGCAGTGGGTTAAGCGCACGTGGCACAAAGCGCAAGGACCGGCATAAGGATCCTGGTTCAAGCCCCTGGCTCCCCACCTGAAGGGGAGTTGCTTCACAGGCAGTGAAGCAGGTCTGCAGGTGTCTATCTTTCTTTCCCCTTCTCTGTCTTCCCCTCCTCTCTCCATTTCTCTCTGTCCTATCTAACAACGATGACATCAATAACAACAACAACTACAATAACAATGAAAAGCAACGAGGGCAGCAAAAGGGAAAAATAAATTAAAAAATAAAATAATAAAAAAATAGAATAGGGAATCTTCCAATGGAGGGGATGGGATACGGACTCTGGTGGTGGGAAGTGTATGAATTGTACCCCTCTTATCCTACAATCTTGTCAATCATTATTAAATCACTAATAATTATAATAAAAAAAAGAATAGGGAAGTTTCCAATGGAGGGGATAGGACACAGAACTCTGGTGGTAGGAACTGTGTGGAATTATACCCGTTATCTTACAGTCTTGTTAATCATTAAATCACTAATAAAAATTTTTTTTAAAATAGTGGCTCATGAAGTGGCACTATTCATACATATAGTCTGGCTAGCAGTGGGTGGGCTGGAACATGAAAATTTTTTTGCATAACCACCATTCTGTGTTCTTAGCCTTTGCTAACTTTTTACTGTTATGGTATTAATATTTCTTTTTTCTGTTTTTCTGTCTAGCTATTTCTTAAGAACAAAGACTATAGTAAATGCAGCAGAGATGGATATTCACAATGTATTGCTACCAGAAAAAGTTGCAGAGGTAAAACTTTTTGGTAGTTGTATGCTTCTCTGTATAATTTGTACCAAAAAACCTGGGGGGTGATAAGATGGTTTCATATATGAAAGTGGAGGGGGAAGAGAGAGATCCAGAATACCATTCTGGTATATGCCATGCCAGGGAATGAATCCTGATCTCATGCTTGAGACTCCAAACTTTGACCCACTGTGTAATTTTTCACATTTGGCACTCATTATTGAATTTGTGATACAAAGCAAACATGAAAATCATTTGTAAGGTTAGGTAATTTATTGACTAGGGACTTATTGTTGGTTTAGTTTTTAGTAATAATAGTTTATTCCTTGCTAATTATACATTTAGTAAAAATGACATTTATTTTTTTATTAGTGATTTAATGTTGATTTGCAAAATTATAAGATAATGGGTATAACACCATACTGTTTCCATCATCAGTGTTCTGGATCCCCAATCCCTCCATTGTAAGCTACAACAGTTCTCCTAAAGTTGCAGATATGGGTCAACTATTATTTCTACTACCATATATCTATATTTGTATGTGTTTTCCCCTTTAAAATATATATGGAGGGGAGAAAGAGAGAAAGAACCAAACATCACTCTGGTACATGTGCTGCTGGGGATTGAACTTGGGACCTCATGATTGAGAGTCTAGTGCTTTTTTTTTTTAAACATTTCTTTTAAAAAATATTTATTTATTTATTCCTTTTGTTGCCCTTGTTTTATTGTTGCAGTTGTTGTTATTGATATTGTTGTTGGATAGGACAGAGAGAAATGGAGAGAGGAGGGGAAGACAGAGAAGAGGAGAGAAAGACACCTGCAGACCTGCTTCACTGCCTGTGGGGTGCCGGGGCTCGAACCAGGATCCTTAAGCTGGTCCTTGTGCTTTGCACCATTTGTGCTTAACTCACTGCGCTACCGCCCGAATCTCGAGTCTTGTGTTTTATCCACTGTGCCACCTCCCGGATCACCTACCCTACCCCACCTTTTTTAAAGGTCTCATCTTCTATTCCTTTCCAATTCACACATACACCTATTATTACATCCAAATGTCCCTCCCTTTTTACTCCTCTCCAGTTCCTGATGGAGGTAGAGTTCAGAGCCCTCTGGTCATCTCTTGCTCTGCTTTTCTGTCTTAAAACTATATATCTTATACCGGTACTTGTGCATTGTGCCACCTGCGCTTAACCCGCTGCACTACAGCCGGACTCTCTAAAAAAATATATCTTAAATAAATAAAAATAAATAAAAATTAAAACATTGCTACAGTGCTACTTTCTAGAATGGCAGCTGGCAAATATGGCTGATGTGGCTGTTGCTGGCATCCTGGGTCCCAACATGTCCCAAGATAGAAAAGATTACCTGACACTTAACAAGTGTCTGAGTAGTCTGGAGAGTGAACATATTAGATTGAACCTCCAGTGCCTCAGGCATAAAAAGTCTTGGATACCCACTATGCTAATGCCAAGAAAATAGCTCAGCATCTTTTTATTCATTTATTTTTCTATATTGACATTTATTCATGTATTAACACAAAAGAGAAAACCAGAGCATCACTCAAGCACATTTGATGCTGTTTGAACTTAAACCTCATGCCATGCTTGATAGCTCAACCTCTAAAAGCACCAACTCTAGAGCCTGGGAGGTGGCTTCTTTTCTTTCTTCCTTCTCTTCCCCTACCTCCTTCCTAAGCAGAATGCTTTGTTTCTTTTTAAAAGATTTATTTTGTTTATTAAATATGAGAATTTCACATGAGGAAGAGATAGACAAGCCAGAGCACTACTCTGATACATGCCAATGATGACAAAAACAAACTTAAAAGAAATTAACACTTGAATTTGTGAGATTTTTTTATACATTTATTTATTTATTTTCCCTTTTGTTGCCCTTATTGTTTTGTTGTAGTTATTGTTGTTGATGATGTTGTCATTGTTGGATATGACAGAGAGAAATGGAGAGAGGAGGGGAAGACAGAGAGAGGGAGAGAAAGATAGACACCTGCAAACCTGCTTCACCTCCTGTGAAGCAACTCCCCTGCAGGTGGGGAGCCAGGGTCTCGAATCAGGATCCCTACGCTGGTCCTTGCACTTTGCGCCATGTGTGCTTAGCCTGCTGCGCTACTGCCCGACTCCCTTGTGAGATGTTTTAAAACTTTGCCAGCTTCTAATTACTAGCTTAAATTTGAAATGACTTCTAGAGCCAGCAGGTTGATAGGCAAATTTAAGACATGACATATATATGTTTCTCTTCCCAGCTGAAAGAGAAGATACTGTTAACCCATACTCGCTTACAGTCACTGATGAAGATTTTGAAGGAAGTAACTCCCAACCAGTCCAAGTCAGAAAACTGATTCAGACCCTATGCTTGAGTATAGGCCTGACTGCTGTCTTCTTCAAGTATTGTTTGATGATTCCTTGAGAAAAACTGGCTCTACAATAGATGGGAAGAAGTCTGGCAGTTGGCATGTGGAACATATGAGATCCTGGTTTCGATCTCTGGTACCATGTGAGAAAGCAACAAAGACAAAATATTGCAACTCTATGGGTGGTAGAGCAGTGCTTTGGGCTTTCTCCTTTCTCCCCTCTCTCTCTAGTTAAGAAAAAGATTGTATCTCTCACATGCATGTCAGTCCCTAGTACCACATAACAAAAATGAGAAATGTGATTAATTATAACTGTCTCAAGGCAGATTTTTCAAAAAACATTTGAAGCTGCTTCTAGAAACTGCTCAGCCTTCTATTCAGTTTCATAGCTTCTTGCCTTAAAACTTGAATGGCTAGGGAGTCGGGCGGTAGCACAGTGGGTTAAGCGCACGTGGCACAAAGCGCAAGGACCAGCGTAAGGATCCTGGCTCAAGCCCCCGGCTCCCCACCTGCAGGGGAATCGCTTCACAGGCGGTGAAGCAGGTCTGCAGGTGTCTATCTCTCTGTCCCCCTCTATCTTCCCCTCCTCTCTCCATTTCTCTCTGTCCTATCTAACAAGGACGGCATCAACAACAACAATAACTACAACTACAATGAAAAAAAAAAAGAACTTGAATGGCTGGGAAAATGGCTCAGTTGCTAGGGTGCAGGACTTGCAGGTCTGAGGCTCCCAGTTCCATCCCCAGCGCCACATATATCAGAGTGGTACTCTGGCATCTCTTGCTCATTTATGAAACTCATTCTCAAATGCAATAAAATAATTAACAAAAAATAAAGATATTTCCTAGTTATTTTTTAATATTTCTGAAAACATCTTTGATTGTGGTATTAGGAGGCTATACCCCATGAATGCTGTGGTCTAGAGGTGAGAGATTGGAGAGAGCAGGAGAAACACCTGCAGTATTGCTCCACCACTCATGAAGCTTCCCCACTGCAGGTGGGGAACCATGTTTGCTCTACCTGGTACACCACCTGCACTGTACTGAACTTTATTCTTCCCCCTGACCCAACCCCCCCCCCTTTTTTTTTTGCCTCCAGGTTTATTGCTGGCACCATGAATCCACTGCTCCTAGTGGCCATTTTTTCCCCATTTTATTGGATAGGACAGAGAGAAATTTAAAGAGGGAGATAAAAATAGACACTTGCAGACCTGTTTCACCACTTGCCAGATGGGGAGTAGAGGCTAGAATCTAGATTCATGTGCTTCGTACTATCTGTGCTTGTCTGCCTTCTTCCTTTTTCCTTGTTTGCTTGCTACTAGGGTTACTGCTAGGGCTCACTGCCTGAATGATGAATCCACTGCTCCCGGTGACCACATATTGTTTCCCTTTTTTCTTTTTATTTGAAAGAACAGAGAGGAGTTGAGAGGGGAAGGTGAGATAGAGAGGGAGAGAGACCTGCAGTACTTGCTTCACTGACTGTGATGCTTCCTTCCCTGCAGGTGGGGAGCAGAGGCTCAAACCTGGGTCCTTATGCATGGTAATGTATGTACTTAAGCAGGTGTACTACCACCTAGCCCCTCAATGCTGAAGTTTCTATAGCAATAATTCCATAAGGCATGTTCATTTAGTCTTGGTAAATTACATGTTCCATGTTATCATTGATTCTTTCACTGATCATTCAAAGTCTAACAAGCACCAATGATTGTGGCTAAGGAGGTGGCTTAAGGGGTACAGTGCAGGACTTGGATGTATTTGATTCGTCACATGACAGAGCTCCTGCTCTGGTTACTCTTTATCATAGTTTGGAGAAAAATGAGTGTATACTTATATGTATATTTAAATACACAGGGGGTCTGGGAGGTAGAATAGTAGATTAAATGGTGGACTCACAAACATGAGGGTCTACATTCAGTCCCTGGCATTGCATATGCCAGAGTGGTGGTCTAATTCACTCTCATATAAATAAATACAACCTTAAATGTACACAAATATATTTAAAACACAAACATCAATGATAAACTTATGTTGAATAAAAGCATTTTCAAAACTCAGTGCCAACATAAGAACAATAAAATTGAATATTGAAGACCCTCCAAGTTGTCAATTTTTGAGGTCCTCTATTAAGCGGCAGAAATGATTTCTCTTTTTGTAATCCTAGCACAGTATATGGGAGTAGACTATCGGTAAAAATTTGTTAAATATGTCTCATAAGTCATATTTGCTACTACATTGGTACCTACATGACAAAAAAAAAAAATCACACAACTATTGTTCTATTTGACTATAGCCAATCCTGAGTGGTTTTGTAATACCTGCTTTTTAAAATGTTTGTATTTTATAATTATTCAGAATGGCTATTTATTCACTTAAAAGACATTAGTTCCAAGAGCAGTGATCAGCTCTAGTTTATGGTGGTACTGGGCACTAAGTATGGGACCTTTGGTGCCTCTGGCATGAAAATCTTTTTGCATAACCATTGTGCTCTCTCCCTAGTCCTGTTTTTTGTTTTTTACCAAAGTACTGCTCAGTTTTAGTTATGTGGTATTGGCTGATTAAATGTGAGACCTTTAGGCATTAAAGTTGTTTGCATAATCTTAATTTTTTTTGCCTCCAGGGTTATCACGGGGCTTGTTGCCTACACTGCCGTTTTTTACCCCCGATTTTTTGGATAGGACAGAGAAATAGAGGATAGGGAGATAAGAGAAAGACACCTGCAAATCTACTTGTGAAGCGATATCCCCCTGCAGGTAGGGAGCCAGGCCTTATGCTGGTCTTTGTGCTTCATACTATATGAGCTTAACCTGGTGCCACTGCCTGGCCTCCTTAAAATTTTTTTTTTTAAATGGAGTATTAAAATTCATTTATGAGGACTAGAACATCACACAGAGAGAAGCCCCTCACCTACACACACACACACACACACACACACACACACACACACACACGGGCTGTCTACATGTCAAAGCAACACACTATCCAAATGAGTAATATCACTGGCCTCAGAGCATCACTTTGCCAATATGCGTACCAGGTTCCTGGGATCTTGTGCTTAAGCCCTGCACTCTATCACATCATCACCATCACCCTGGTTGCTTAAATCTACAAAACTACTTTCTCCTAAATCAAGGCTTCAGTACTAAAAGCCTCTCACTAAGCCAGCATTAAAAATTAAATGTAAGCATCAGCTCAGGAAAGCAGCTCATGGGCTAAGGTGTGTATTTGCCATGTACTTGGCTCAGGTTCCCATACTGGCACCAGAAGAAGCTCCAGTGCTGAGGTCTTGTACTTTGTGAATAAAAAAGTAGCCCAGAGCAATAAACCCTGCACGTGTAATACTCTAACTCTGCAAATATCTAAATAAAGCATCTTAAACTTTTGAAAAAGATTTATTGATACTGTGTGGTCCGGGAGGTGGCACACTGGATAAAGCACTGGACTCTCAACCATGAGGTCCCAAGTTTAATCCCCAGCAGCACATGTACCAGAGTGAAATCTGGTTCTTTCTCTCCTTTGTCTCTCATGAATAAATTCTATTATTACTATTATTCTCCTTTATTGGGGGATTGTTTTACATTTGACAGTAAATACAATAGTTTGTACATGCATAACATTTCTCAGTTTTCCACATTAACACAAACCCCACTAGGTCCTCTGTCACCTTTTTTGGACCTGTATTCTCCCCACCACCCACCCCAGTATCTTTTACTTTGGTGCAATACACCAAAATAAATTCTTTAAAAAAAGATTTACTGTGATCCAGGAGGTGGTGCAGTGGATGAGGCATTGGGCTCTCAAGCATGAGGTCCTGAGTTCAGTCCCTGGCAGCACATGTACCAGAGTGATGCCTGGTTCTTTCTCTCTCCTCCTATCTTTCTCATTAATAAATAATTAAAAAAAAGATTTACTAATACCAGAGAAAGCAGAGAGAACCAGACTGTCACTTTGGCATATATGAGGCCAAGGATTGAACTCAGGACCTCATGGTTTTAAATGCCAAACTATAGCCACACCACACTTTCCTGGGCTGTAAGCATCTTAATTTTTTTAAAAAATGTATTTCAGATAGGAAAGATTCTCTACAATTATTTAAAATAGATTTTAAATTTATTTTTTAGACAGAGGAGAACCAGAGCATCATTCTGGCACCTGTGAATCTGGAGATTGACTTCAGGGTATCATGTCTTATAGTTCAACATTTTATCCACTATACTACCTCCTGGGCTGGGAGATAGCATAATAGTTATGCAAAAACTTTCATTCCTGAGGCTCCAAGACCCAGGTTCAATCCCTTGTACCATCATAAGCCAGAGTTGAGTAGTCTCTGGTAAAAAATAAAAAATAATAATCAGGATTCAGTGGCTTCAAAGGTGGTGCAGTGGATAAAGCATAAGGTCCCCAGCTCAATCCCTGGAATCAAATATGCTAGGACAGTGTTCTGGTGTTCTCTCTCCTCTTCACTCACGAATATGTATCAGGATCCTTATTTTTTTGACCTCTTGAGTCCACTTCAGTACATGTGGGAAAAAAAGACTTTTCCGCTATTCCCATGGATCTCTTGCATTACTAGTTATTTAATACCCATTACAACTTACAGACAAAACATTGCAATCTGAGTGCATCACCAGCACATGCTGCTTTATTGCTAAATATATACACAGGTGCAGAGTTTCCAGCTGTCACAGCAGTTTCTTTACATCCAAGAATATTTTTCTTCTAAAATTCCAAGATGCATAGATTTAAAAAAGCAAGCTGCCTCTTAATATTTTAATATTCAATGAAAAATTTAACACAATATTTTATATACCACAGATGCAGAATAGCAACCAATAAAAATGACTCTTGTATTTATTTGACAGTAAAGAAACTGAAGGGCACTCTAATATGAATCATTTTCATTACAAGTTATAGGTGGTTTTAAGCAAAAAGGCTATCACTGTTAAAGGATTAGCAATGAGAGTATCTTAACTGGGGAATTATGCATTTTAATCAGTGGTTTAACAGATTAACAAGGAAGTTGAAAACTTAATCATAAAAATTAAGAATTTAAGTCTTACAATATCATTTAATCTTTTTATTTTATTACTGGATAGAGACTGAGA
Source organism: Erinaceus europaeus (assembly GCF_950295315.1). NCBI lineage: Eukaryota > Metazoa > Chordata > Mammalia > Eulipotyphla > Erinaceidae > Erinaceus > Erinaceus europaeus. Next base: position 46,699,133 of record NC_080177.1, on the reverse strand, counting down.
GAAATTGAGAAGGGAGGGGAGATAGAGAGGGAGAGACAAGAGAGAGACACTTGCTGCCTGCCCTGCTTCACCAGTCATGAAGCTTCTTCCCTCCTGCAGGTGGGGACTAGGGGGTTGAACCTGGGTTCCTGGCACACTAATGTGTGTGCGTAACCAGATACAATCTTTATTCTTTTAAAGAAAAGTATGTATGGTGTATGGATTCCTGTGATGCTTGGTTTTCCATATTAACTCTCCTTGGTTTTATTATCAGATATTAGTGGAACATAGTATATAATCTAAAGATTAGAGGTCTATTTCATTTCTGAAATCAGTGGAAAGTTAACATCCCACTTTAACATTATCAAAGATATCTGAAGTCCCACAACAAAGAAAATGAGATAAATGTGTCATAACTGTATTGGAAATCACAACCCCCCCCTCCCAATAAAATGACTTACAAATGATATTAGGTAATTTTTGGAAACACATTTCTGATCCTAGGTTTTGAATCTGGACATGCCTATTAACTACCCTATAATCTCAATTCTGTCTAGGCCACTTTCAGACATAATAAATTCCATTTGTACACTATCACTTTTTCTAGGAAGGATTAACTCAAAAGTCAGGAACCTTCTTGTGAAAAACTGACCTCTTTCACATAAAAGGCAAAGTTTTTCAAAGTGGGAAAAGTTGCTCCTATTCATCTGTTGTCAACAAATTGTGCAGTCAAATCTGATCAAATAAAGGATAGTTGTGGCTATACAAGCAAAACAAAACAACAAAAACAAGAGAAACCAAACCAAAAGTTTCAATATCTTTCTTCAGGACTTACTGATATTCCCTACTTCCCTGTCACTCTGCACCTTTCAGATTATTATAGCTGTAGTATCTTATTTATTCAACATGCTTAGTTTGTGCCTTTAAAAAAAAAACATGCTTGGGGACTAATGGAACAAGCAAAAGATTAGAGGGTGAGCAAGACAGTTTGAATGTCTTGTGGTTGCCCGTTTATCTTCTAGCTCCCATTTTCAACGGAAGTATTCTTTAATTAAAAAACAAAAATAAATATCCAAACAAATTCAAGCTATTGGTTTGAGTCTCTATTGCCTTATTACTAATAAATGCATAATTACTAGTAACTGCATAACACTGGACATTTTCAATCATGCATTAGAATATTAGTATCCTAGAGCTATGTATGGGTCTGTCACTATTGCTTGCATTTTTAACCAGACCCAGCTTTAATAAATATGCAGAGTAAAATTTGATTAGGATACATGCAAAATTTGATTAGGATACATGCAAAATTTTAACCAAAAATGTGGGTAAAGTTACTGTGTAGAAATGTAGGCAGGTGTTCCATGTCTATTACAAGACTGCTTCTGAACAGAGATTACAAAAGTCACAAACACAAAGGTTAAAATTGTTGTACGTTTAGTTGTATAGGTTTAATCGCAAATCCTGGTCCATCTGGGTAAAGAATAATGTAAAAGCTCTAGAAAAGGAGAACTGAAATGTTACAGTCTTTTGGCACACTAAGTTTTCTTGGCCATTTATTGACATCTGTAAAGCAGAACAGTAGGTGGTTTAGGGACAGTAAAGATGCTCTTAGGCAGAATGACTCACATTAATGAGCATTACATGCATTGTTCCCTGGGGAAAATTAGTTATGAGTAGCAGAGCTAATGTAAACTCAAAACCAATGCCCTGAAATTTATCCTAGCCCTCTGCTCTTGGAAACGGTTGGCTAAGGGGTTCTTCCAAATATTAGCCAAACAATGTTCTGAATGAACAAGAAGCAGTTTATATCAGCAGCACCATGGGAATGTAAACACCTGGATGCCAGGGGTCTCTTCATAGTTTGCATATCACAAGTACATAGAGTAAACATGAGACAACAATAATAAAAACCAGACTTTTGAGACTACAAAAACTTGTAGCACATTTTAGCATTTAGAACTACTAATGTGGCTGTTATGTGGGTAATCTTTCATTGTTCTAAATAAGTAAAAGTTGACATCACTGTAATATGCAGCAGTGCCCTCATGATTGTGCAGATTTCTAAATATTGCTCTAATGTCTCTAACACCAACTGAAGGTATCAGACACTTTAAGAGGTGCCATAACCAATTTAGTATAGCTATCTCCCTATAAATTGGAGTTGCAATGTAAGAGTTAAATATTCAAGAGGCACTGTTTTCTTAGATCCACTCATTTAAAGTTCTCTTTTCCTTGAACCTAGTCATTTAAGGGCCAAAATGAATGAGTGAAAATGGAGTAAGAAGCCACTTATTCCACTACTAAACCACTACTATATGACTGACTGGATTCCTCAGACCAAGAAACTAGGTTCTTGATAAATTAAGCATTCACAGGCCACAGAACCCAGCCACCTGCTAGACAAGATTAAAAAAAAAAAAAGTCATCATGTTGTCTCTGACTACTTTAATCCCTTTGCTTTACATTTTAAATCCTACCTCCCCTACCCTAATCTTAAGCATAAGGAAAAGCCAATGAGCCAAGTTTTTAACTTTTAAAAAACGTCCTAATTAGGGGGCTGGCGATGACACACCCGGTTAAGCATACATAGTATTACACTATGTTCAAGCCCCAGCTCCCCACCTGCAGCAGGGATGTTTCATGAGCAGTGAAGAAGGACTACAGGTGTATATCGTTCTCCCTCCCCCTCTCAATCTAGTTGGAAAAAAAAAAAAGCAGTGTATACATGAGGCACCAGGGTCTGGCAATTAAAAAAAAGCATGCCATTCTATAAATGCCTATTGCTAAAAGAAACATAAGACAGGAGTTGGGCAGTAGCCCAGCGGGTTAAGCACACGTGGCCACGCAAAGCACAAGGACCAGCACAAAGATCCAGGTTCCGGCCCAGGGCTCCCCACCTGCGGGGGAGTCGCTTCACAGGCTGAAGCAGGTCTGCAGGTCTCTGTCTTCCCCTCCTCTCTCCATTTCTCTGTCCTATCCAACAACTAAGACATCAATAACAATAATAACTACAACAAGAAAAACAAGAAGGACAACAAAAGGGAAAATAAATATTTTTTTTAAAAAAAAGAAATATAAGACTTCAACAATTTCAGTGGGGCAATATTAGTAGGAGTACATTTGTTTCAAGGTTAAACACAAATCTTGTTCAATAGCTCTAGCCCTCAGCTTTGGGAAATCTTTACAAAAATTGGTGTTTCTCATACAATATATTCATATACATTCATAGCTTTAAAAGTACCTCTATATGCTGTGTACCAAAAACATTTTTTCCTTTTGCAACTATTGGCTGCAGAGCCTTAAAAATTCAAGTGGTAATACTTGTTCTACTGTACAACCTTAACAATGCAATTTGTTATCACACAAAACTTATTGCTACTAACACTCTATCTCTTGAAAAGTATTAGTTTTATGGCTTTTTATTTATTTATTTTTACAACAGGAAATAGCCTTTCCTACATAATGTGCTATTTTGCATTCATTACCTTTCCAGAGGTATTCTCTTAAATATTCAAATGCTTTTCAAAAATGGATTCTCCCAGGCACTAATAAATATTTGAGTCAAGAGTATAACTACTTTATAATTACATTAAGAGAACCTAAGCCTGGGGTCCCAGAACATCTGCTGCCAAAGAATTAAGACAACACATTTCAGAAAGTTTTAAACCATTTCCTATCATGCTAATCAGAAATCTGTGTTAGTAAATCTTGGACTCTTTCAATACTGAGATCCAAAAATCACCTCTGAAAACTACCACTTCCAAGTTCTCAAGGCAGCTCTTGGAAGTAGGAATTTTTTTTCTACAAAAAACTATCCTGTGCTTTTAGAACAAAACCTTTATTTATAAAATAGAAAAAAAGGGGGAAGCTTACTATATACCCAAAGTAATTAATGATTAATGGCAACCGAGGTAGGTGCCACTTCACTACATTTCCAATTAAAATGAAGTCTGGAATTCCATCAATATACAACACAGCAGATCTGGAACTAGGAACAATTCAAATTAATCTATGACACTGTAAAGAAATACTGATCAGTGTTCTCAGATTAACAAATAGCATGCCACAGATGGGAAAAGTAAATGGTCTACAGATTAGAAAACACTTAAGCTACTAGCATAGCATCTCAGTAAGGCATACAAAGGACAAATTAACTTCTCAATGCAAAAGGAATGGGAAAACAACCCTAGAAGACATTCAATGTGAACACTGAGTAAGAATAATCTTATTTAAAACTAAGAGCAAAGCAGAGCAGAGTCATGGTATGGGGCCTTGATTTGAATTGAGCTTTCTTAAGATGGAAAGCTTCATGGAAAGCTTCAATATTCTCAAACACATTGTGACCCCACATTTCCATTCATAAATAAGTCTTTTTTGGCCTTAACGTCCTTCCCCCAGGAAGAATATAATGAATTTAGATATTTATGAAAAAGAAATTTCCACTTTTTATCCTATTGATAATTATTAGTAATTTATCCTGAAATTTCTATTACTAGGCTCATGCACTAACTCCTAACATGGCACTACAATATGCTACCAAGTACTAATGCTTACAAAACTATACACATCTCATAATGGAAGACATTGGTGATTTTGTTGTTCTTAAACAACTTGTAACATTTGTCCACAAGTATTAAAATATACATATATATATATATATTTGTATTGCACATACCCCATTTTTAACATCTTAGAGAAGAAAAACAGCCAGATAATATAGATAAGCAAAAGGAAGGAATTGGCCATGTCAATCAGTCTTGCCTAAAATGACCAATTTTGATCTCAAGAAGGGGATATATAGTGGGTGATGAGGGGCTGGGGGGAGGTGGACCAAGTAAACACTGGGCAAATGTACCTCCAGGTACATTTTTGCTTAATGCCATCTGATGACAACCTTGGAGGATACAGGAACAATTTCAAAGAGCACATAACAGTGGTTCCCTTACCTATGAAATGCAGGAAATTTGAAACAACTGGAGAAGCCCAGTCTCATACATACTCAACCCAAGTGTCAGAGCTGATTTCACTGATGTAAAAGCCTATGTACTCTATGTCCTGCCAAATGATCCTACCCAAAAAGATGCCAAAAGACATGGGGAAGATGACTTATACACACTTGTGAGATACAAGTTCTTTGACATGACAATCTCAACATACCAATGGGAATAAGGTATCAAGTTCCTTAACAATTCCAAAAATGCTACAAAAAAAAACCACCAAGAAGTGGCTGGGAAATTGAGGGGGAAAAAAATCAAGTTTCCTTTATCTAAAAGTATTTCTACTATTATTTATCACACCCTATTATTGATTTGTTTTCCATAATTATCTTTCTAAAACATTCCCACTGTTGACCATGTTTATCACTTTCAAATATTAGTCAGGTCTATGTTTTCATCATCAAAGCAAACATGATTCTGGGCAAGTTTTCCCTAAATTATAAAGAAGATAAAAGATTCTTAATTTCATCTAAGATTTCCAAATTCTCTGGTCACAAAGACTAATAAATAAAGGTTTCATTTTTATCACAAAGACCTGATAATTCACACAAGGATTCTCTGATGAGTTGGAGCAACAACAGCTTTAGAATATAGTCTGTTCTAGTATAAATTTTAAAGACAGAAAGGAAGTTTCTTATGAAATTATTCTTTGAGGTTTTGTCAGACTCTGAATTTATTCTAAATCTGAAATGACCTAACCACAGGTTTGGGAACACTGCTGCAGAGGCTCATTCTCTGATTAAATAGTTCATTTCCAACTGAGGAAAGTTACCTGAGACCCAGTTGTTACAGTTCAACATTATACCTACTGCCTAGAAAAATAAACCAAACATATAAGTGCCCAAATATTTTGGGTGAAAGGGAAAAAGTTACTTAAGATTTTACAAAATACAGAGCCACAGAAGATAAAATGCCCAGAAGTCAGATGGAGTTGCCCTACATGTTGCTTTTTCTTAGAGAAGGGTGTTACCCAATCATCCATGTCCACAGCTGAAAGCACAGCTGAATAATGATCCTGCACATCTTCTAGATAAAACTAGACAATACTTTTCTCCCAGCCAAGACGCCATAAAACAAACAAACAAACAAACAAAAAACAGGTGATTTGTAATACAGCAGTCTCTCATTCTAGAGAGGCAGTGAGGTTCCATGAGATTCACACTTATGTTTTTTAACCAAATGTTCACTAAATGCAAGCATGCATCCACAGGGCTTGTATCTGTACAAAGTGGTTCTTATTGACATAAGGGAAACATTAAAAAATATCACACATCCAGATTTCTGAAAAATAAGTCAACAGCTTCATTCTCCAAGGAGAAAAATCCCTTCTCGATTAAAAAAAAAAAGTGGATTTATACATGTAAAAGTGTGTATACAGTAACTGTGATGATTACAATTAACCTTGTATTTTTATGTTTTTTTTTTTTTTTTTTTACCACATCAGAGGTTTTATTGCAGGATTGGAACTATGTTCTTATTCAGTAAATCTGAGTTTTAGGATGAGTCAGGTATCAGCTATGTAAAATGTCAGCTTTTTTTTTTTTTTTAATTCAAATTAACAGCACATACCTAGAATTTACCATTGCAACCCTAACTGTGCCGATTGTGATAGTGGCTGCAAATGGAAGACAGACCACAAAAAAAAACACAAAAAAACAAACAAAAAAAATCCTCACTTGATATTTAGTTTAGTCTTCTTTGGGATAAAAGGTTAAGAATACACAAATACCATCATCTTAGCACCTTTTTCAAATTAAACACCAGCCTTCAGGTAGAAAAAATAACATTTCTAATTAAACTGTAGCAATAGATGGATGTGAGTGGCTTCTTTTCTCTGGTAAAGCTGGAAGAATGACTGCATTCTAGTGGCTTCTCTGTGTTGCATCTGAGAGATGAAACAACAACAAAAAAAAATCGATCTTTCTCATGTCATGCCAGGTAGGGAAGAGATATCCATAATTCAAGAAGTAGCAACATGGCCAGATAAAAGAAGCAGGACCACCCACTCTGGGAGACAAGACAGGAATATCTGGAAATACAAAATAATTAAGAGTAAGTTTAAGACAGATATTGTGTTAGCTTATATTACAAATGCACAGAAAATATTGCATTACACACTGTCTAAAAGAAAATGTTCAACTAGAACACCAATTTAGTATTGCCACCAGAAAAGTAGTTATTGTCACAAAAATACACAAATGTGATTTAAAAAAAAAGAACTAGACTGATAAAAAAAATTGTCTGTGAAGTCAGGATACATGTTATCTTTATTTTATTTTATTTTATTTTTTTATTTGTTATTGGATAGAGACAGAGAAATTGAGAAAGGGGAGATAGAGGGGAAGAGAGACAGAGAGACACCTGCAGACCTGCTTCACCGCCTGTGAAGTGACTCCCCTGCAGGTGGGGAGCCGGGGGCTTGAACCTGGATCCTAACTGGTCTTTGCGCTTTGCGCCACGTGCGCTACCGCCCGACTCACAGGTTACATGTTATCTTATACTTCCAATTTTTTCTGGCTCAGGGTTACTGGTGGGGCTTAGTGCCAGTACTACAAATCCACTATTACTGGTGGCCATTTTTTCCTTTTTTATTGAATAGGACAGAGAGAAGTTGAGAGGAGAGGGAAGATACTGAGGGAGAGAAAAGTAGACACTTGCAGACCTACTTCATTGCTTGTGAAGAGACCCCCCTGCAGGTGGGGGGCTGGTGCTCAAACCAGATCCTTGTGCTTTGTACTATGTGCACTAAAACTGGTATGCCACCACCCGGCCCTCTACTTCCAATTTTTTATGGTCATAAAATGATTCAAGACTATCTGGTCTTAGATGACTGCATTAAAAAAAAAAAAAAAAAACTTGATAGACTACTACTCTGCAGTCAAAAAGGATGGTATCTCATCATTTGGGGCAAAATGAGTGGAACTGAAGGTGATTATGCTTAACAAAATAAGTAAAGAGGTAAAGACAACTACCAGGTAATTCCACTTGCAAAGGAAAACAAAACAAGTAGAGACAAGGTCTCTAAGACTTTGTGGAAAACTATGGTGGTTTTCCTTGGGAAGATGGAGGCACAGAACTTTGGTGATGGGTGTAAGGAACTATAACCTATAATCTCATAATCTTTTAGGCCAATATTAAGGCACTTAAAAAAAAAGACTATGGTTTTAGTTGGGGAAATGGTTGAAGAGATAGAACATCGGGCTTTTATGTCTGAGGTTCCTGGCTTGATCACTGACACAGCACTGCATGTACTAGAGTGGTGCTCTGATTTTTCTCTCTGTCCCACGTAAAATTCTCTGATATGTAATAAATATTTCTTTTTTATATTTATTTTCCCTTTTGTTGCCCTTGTTTTATTGTTGTAGTTATTATTGTTGTTGTTGATGCTGTAGTTGTTAGATAGGACAGAGAGAAATGGAGAGAGGAGGGGAAGACAGAGAGAGAGAAAGACACCGGCAGACCTGCTTCACCACCTGTGAAGCAACTCCCCTGCACGTGGGGAGCCAGGGGCTCCAACTGGTCCTTGCTCTTCCCACCATGTGCACTTAGCCCGCTACACTACTGCCCGACATCCCCCTCTTGATTTCTAACTGTCTTTATCCAAGAAATAAATAAAAATACTTTAAAAAAAAAAAAAAGGAGTGAGGGAGTCAGACGGTGGTGCAGTGGGTCAAGCACGTGGCGCAAAGCGCAAGGACCATTACAAGCCCTTGGCTCCCCACCTGCAGATGAGTGGCTTCACAAGCAGTGAAGCAGGTCTGCAGGTGTCTATCTTTCTCTCCCCCTCTGTCTTCCCCTCCTCTCTCCATTTCTCTGTCCTATCCAACAACAATGACATCAATAACCACAACAGTGTTAAACAACAAGAGCAACAAAAGGGAAAATAAATATAAAAATTGAAAAAAAAACAACAACAATCGGTTTCTGGAAACTTGGCCAGCGTTGCTGCCATGGAAAGGTCTCACCTAATTAGCTAAATAAGTCAATGAAAAATCACCTGGAACCTCACCAAATTATAGCTGTAACATCTAAAACTAACATAACCACAGGTGGTGCAGGTACACATGGAAAAGGAATGAGGGAAAAGTTTGCAAGACCAAAGTTGCTTGTGTTGGTGGCCAATACCACCTTTTCACTACTACAAGGAGGTGGGGAAGTTACCAGGCAAAAAACCTGGCTGAAAACTAAAGCGATGTGGTCTGCCCAGGCTATGTCAGTAGGCTTCCAGAGGTCAGAGTACAAACTGAAATACAGCAGCAAAACTCTACTGATCTAAATCTGCCCTGGGACAGAATCTCCACTTCCACCTATAAACAACTTAGATAGAATGCCGCCTGCCGGCTGAATATAAATCACACTAAATGTGCAAGCTTGAAAGCAACCAGGCTGTGGCAGCAAATACAAATAAACACAGAGATCTGGAAAAATCAGAAACAAAATTTAGAAAACTCATCATGAAAGTAATTCAAAGGAGTCGGGCGGTAGCGCAGCGGGTTAAGCGCACGTGGCACAAAGCGCAGGGACCGGCATAAGAATCCCGGTTCGAGCCCCCCGCTCCCCACCTGCAGGGGAGTCGCTTCACAGGCGGTGAAGCAGGTCTGCAGGTGTCTTTCTCTCCCCCTGTCTTCCCCTCCTCTGTCCATTTCTCTCTGTCCTATCCAACAACAATGACATCAACAACAGTAATAACTACAACAACAATAAAAACAACAAGGGCAACACAAAGCAAATATTTAAAATAAAAAAGAAAAGAAACTAATTCAAGTGGTCTGGGAGGTGGTGCAGTGGCTAAGGAACTAGATTCTCAATCATGAAGTTCTGAGTTCAATCCCCAGCAGCACATGTACCAGAGTGATGTCTGGCTCTTTCTCTCTCTCCTCCTTTCTTTCTCATTAATAAATAAATAAAATCTTAAAAAAACAAAGAAAGTAATTCAAGAATCTAAACTTCATAGACAAAAATTCAAAAACTCAAAATCATTACACCGAAGAGCTATAAAATGCACACAAAACATAAAACTCCCAAAACTATGGTTTTGTCAGTTAAAAAACAAACAAACAAACAAACAAAAAACTCCCAAAAGTCAGAATAGAGCTACAGGATGTGAAGAACACTTTAAATAACATTAAGGCTCCCCACCTGCAGGGGGGTTGCTTCACAAGTGGTGAAGCAGATCTGTAGGTGTCTCTCTCCTCCTCTACCTCCCCCTCCCCTCTCAATTTCTGTCTTATCCAATAAAAATGTAGGGGGGGGGGGAAAGCCCAGTGTGGTGAAATACCAGTAATGATGAAAGAAAAAAACAGTATTAGTTTTGGGAACACGATCATTTAAAAAATATATTTTTTTATATTTAATTATTTTGACAAGAACATTTGTTCAGGAATTGAAATTGGGACTTCTAAGCCTCAGGCATTAATTTCTAAGGAGGTCTCCAAACTTTACATCAGGCTCAACCTGACGCTGTTGACTGGCTATGGAAGAAGGGCAAACGCTAGAAGAAATTGTATACTGCCATGTATCTCCTGGCCTGGTAACTCCCCCCCTTGCCTGGGCTTTGGCAATTGTGCACTTCCATTGTTCACAGCAGATTTTTTTTTTTTTAACCAGAGCACTACTCAGCTCTGGCTTATGGTGGTGTGGGGGGATTGAACCTGAGACTTTGGAGCCTCAGGCATGAGAATCTCTTTGTATAACTATTATGCTATCTATCCTTTGCCCTTTCCTTTCTTTTAGTTACAGATATAGACAGAGAAAAAGACTGGAGAGACACCATAGCATCACTCCACCCTTCATAAACTTTCCTCCAGTGCTATATTTGGTGCTATGTGGTTACAGGGGCTCCAACATATGTCCTCACACCACACATGACAAAGTGTGAGCTCTACTGGGTGAACCATCTCCCAGGCCCTGAATTATCAAAACATTTAAATCTAACATATTACTTTGAGAAAAGCTTAAATATCAGTAACTCATAGTCACTTTTGATATTCATATTCTTTTGAAGTTAATGGCTTAATATTATTATTTTGAAAACTGGGTTTCACTGGAGTTTTGAGTCTACTGGATTGCACTAGCCGACTCTTTTTCTTTTTTCCAGATAAAGAGAGATAGGAGAGACACTGCTCCTCAGGTTGTGAAGTTTCCCCTTTGCATAATGATCCCAGTTCCTCACACATGGCAGTGGTATGCAGTCTACAAAGTGAACCATTTCCTGGCCCCCTCTATTTAGTTAATTTCAAGGTGCTGGAACATAATTTGGAAGCATTAGTCAATAGTACTCACTTGCCAAGCCCTGAGTTCAGAATTTTTGTTTTCACTTCAAGATGAATATGACAGCACCCCAAATTCAAGGGAAATGTTCATCCTGTGATAAAGAAAAGTAAAAACAATATGGTACATGCATTTGAATCCCAAATTATTCAAGTAAGGTTATTCCAAAAAGCATCACTGCCACAAATTATTCAGAACAACCAGAAAGAAGTTACTTTCTGTGAGTCAGGTGGTAGCGCTGTGGGTTAAGCGCATGAGGTGCAAAGCACAAGGACCAGCACAAGGATCCCGGTTCGAACCCCTGGCTCCCCACCTGCAGGTCTGCAGGTGTCTATCTTTTTCTCCCCCTCTGTCTTCCCCATCTCTCTCCATTTCTCTCTGTCCTATCTAACAACGACGACATCATCAATAAAAATAATAACTACAACAATAAAAAAGGAGCAACAAAAAGGAGTAAGTAAATAAATTATTTAAAAAAATATTATTGAATAGAGGCAGAGAAATTAAGAGTGATGGGGAGATAGGGAGGGACAGAAAGATACCTACAGCCTTGCTTCAAACTCAGGAAGCTTCTCCCTGCAGGTGCAGGTGGGGGCCAGGGGCTTGGACCTGGGTTCTTGGAGCACTGTACAGTGTGCACAACCAGATGCGCCACCACCTGGCCCCAGTCCTTTTCAGTATTTAACTAGAGGTCAAGTGAAAAGTTGTAACAATCCAAAACACACGGGGTGGGGGCGGGGTGGTAAAGTTCAACAGGAGCAGGACACAAATGATAACCATTTTAAAACTCTGCAACCTCATTATCATTACATAGGCAATAATACTCAAATATTGATTCCCCAAACGGCTTGTCTCCTATCAGCAACATTAACTGAATATTGTTCACTGACTCCTGGAGTCTGGAACAAGGTGAATTCCACCGAGACGGAGGTCAGCAGACTCACATGCCATTAAGATGATGGTCAGGCTTCCTTGGGCAGAAGACCTCACCTCTTCAGAGCCTTACCCCCTAGAGAAAGAAAGAAACAGGCTGGGGGTATGGATCGACCTGCCAATGTCCATGTCCAGTGGAGAAGCCAGACCTTCCACCTTCTGCAACCCCAAAACAATTTTGGTCCATACTCCCAGTGGGTGGAAAAATGTTAGGGCAAGATGACCAGAGAGCTCTGAAACCCAATTCCATCAGGACCCTGAGAGAAAAGGGAAAAAAAAAAAAAAAAAAAAGGAAGCACACTCAGAAGTAGTGATCGGTGTAGGTGTGACTTCCAAAGGAAGAGAAGGCAGAACCATAGGAATAATGAGGGGGGGGGGGAAATATATATATATATATATAGAGAGAGAGAGAGAGAGAGACCGACCGACCCATCTGTGACCTTGGGAGAAGCATTGCAGTTTCCAATAGAGGGAACGGGGACACAGGACTCTGGTGATGGGAACGGGTGTGGAGTTATACCCCTGTCATCTCATAATTTTTTAAATCACTACCAAAAGTTTAAAAAAAAAAAAAAAAACGATAGTCAATACACACAAGGTCAAAGCTTCTTACTCCAAGCTGAAAAATTTGACTGGTGGGAGCTGGAACGGAAGATAAAACGAGTCAAGACTGCAAGAGAACAGCACGACTGCGTATTGGAAACACTGGGGGGTGTGGGGGGACGACGACTTGTTCGCCACACTTCAAGGTCAAGGGGCCGGGACATGAAACGCTCAGGGTTCCGAGCTGCCTTTGGACTCAGAGCCACAGGCCTGACAGTAGGTGCGAAGCCGGAGCAGACACAGCGTCTGGGTGGCAGACTCCGGCGCGTGCAGACATTTTGCAGCTCGCCGGGGTCCGCTGCGGCCAGAGGCCTCACAGAGAGCACAACAACGCCCAGGAAGCGCAGTGCGACACACCCGGAGCGCAAGGCCCAGCCCGTGCCGCCTCTTGGCCTCACCACTTCCTGTTTGTGCCGCCATCATTAGCAATCTCGGCTTACCTCGTCTGGACCAGCAGAGGCCCTCGGCTGCCCCGGAGGCCGGCCAGCTGGCTATCCAGTCGGCCCCCACCCAGAAAGTCGGCCGTCCTCATCTTCTCATTCCGCCATCTTCACTTCTTCCCTGGTTTGCCAGCACTACGGTGGCCTTTCCTATAAGCCCCGCCCAAACCACAGGTGCTGAGTGATGATTGGGCAATAACTTGCACAGGCGCATTGTGCCTCCTTAGTTTGTTGGTTGAGCTGGACGTCAATCAATACGCTAAATCATTTTGATTCCTACTTTGTCGCATTTACATCCTGTGGGTGAGGTGATGGGGAGCGCGACTTTCACAATTTTGTTGGAAATTTATGGTTATTTGAACGTAGAGCCTTATATCTAGTAAGACATTGTGACTAGGCCTCATCACTATTTTAAGTGATTCTCAGAACCAACCTGAGCAGAACAGCACCTTAGTGAACTTATTTTTCTTTTTCTTTTTGCTTCCAGGGTTAATTACTGGGGCACGGCACCACGAATCCACTGCTCCTGGGGGCAGTGGATTCCCCTTGTTACCCTTGTTGTTTTATCAGTGTGGTTTTATTGTTATTGATGTCGTTGTTGGATAGGACAGAGAGAAATGGAGGAGGGGAAGACAGAGAAGGGGAGAGGACAGACAGCTGCAGACCTGCTTCACCGTTTGTGAAGCGACTCCCCTGCAGGTGAAAAGTCGGGGGCTCAAACTGGGATCCTTATTCCAGTCCTTGCGCTTGGCGCCATATGCGCTTAACCGCCTGGCTGCGCTACTGCCCGACCCCCATGAACATTTTTTCTTTTAAAATTGATGTCATAATGATCAACAAGGCTGTAGGACTAGAGGGGTACAATTCCACACAATTCCATCACCAGAGTTCCGCATCTCAACCTCTCCATTGGAAGCTTTCCTATTTTTTACCCCTCTGCGAACATGGACCCAGGATCTAATGACTGAGGTGTAGAAGGTGGAAGGTCTGGCTTCTGTAATTGCTTCTCCGCTGAACATGAGCATTGGCAGGTTAATCCATACCCCAAACCTGTGGGGCAGGGCTCTGGGGAAGTGGGGTTCCAGGACATATAGGTGAGGTTGTTTGCACAGGAAAGTCAGGGTGGCGTTATGGTAGCATTTGCAACTTGGTGGCTGAAAAAGAGTTTAAGATATAAAGCAGAAACTGGGAAATGTTATGCATGTTCAAACTATTGTATTTACTGTTGAATATAAAACATTAATTCCCCAATAAAGAAATTTAATAAATAAATCTCAATACAAAAAAAGATAATAAAGCAGAACAAATTATTTAATAATAAGGAACCTAAAGGTAAGAATATAGCAGGTGAGATTTGGGGGTCTCCACTTTGGAAAAAGCTAGTAGGAAAAAGTCAAGGGGCCCATGACTTTACTAATTTTTATTTTATTTTTTATTTATTCCCTTGTTGTTTTATTATTATAGTTATTGTTGTTGTCGTCGCTGTTGTTGGATAGGAGAGAGAAATGGAGAAAGGAGGGGAAGACAGAGAGGGGGAGAGAAAGACAGACACCTACAGACCTGCTTCAATGCTTGTGAAGCGACTCCTCTGCAGGTGGGGATCCAGGAGCTCAAACCGGGATCCTTATGCCAGTCCTTGCACTTTGCGCCATGTGTGCTTAACCCGATGCGCTACCACTGACTCCCAGACTTTACTAATTTTTTGCCTGAGCCCAACAGCCAACATGTACTAAAAGTGGGCTAAAGGTACTGTCTAGGGAGATGGTGTCAGAGTTGAGAATAGGTCTAGAAAGCTGGATCAGGGCAGAGAGTAGCTCCCTCCCAAATATGGGGAAAATATGTAAATATTGTTAATTGTAAACCCCATCGATCTGATCTGGGGCCCATTTTCAGCAAAGAAGCCTGTGTAACCTCTGCATAGGACAAGTTCTCCAAAAGGCATTTAGCCATGGGTTGAGGGCAGTTCTTGTCCATGTGTGACCTGTGTCCCCATATCTGTGTATTGTAGACAAGGATCAGTAGCATGCTTATATCAAAGCTCACAGGAGCTGTAGAACATCTGACAAGGACCACAGGGTTCACCTCCTTTCTCACATTCCCTAAAGACAGGTAGGTATCTGGTTCATATTCCTGGGACTTGCTAGGGGCTGGCATTTTCAGCCTGGTAGCATCTTACTCTGTCCTGGGTGGCTCCTGTGCTCCTGTCCCTTGCCTTGACTTCTTGTTCTTTGGGTCCAGGATTACTGGACCCAAGTATGGCACACATACTTGGCTCAGCCACAACTTAGTGCCTTCACAACCTCCTGGAATAGCTATCTTGTGACATCAACTTTAGAGTGAGGAGCTTTTGGGATCTCCAGTTCTTGGTTCTCAGTACAGCCCCCAACACAGGCCAACAGGGTCCCTCTTTGCCCCTGAACTCTTCTCTCCTCTCAGTACCCTGAGAGACACCATGCTACTTTCTTTCAGGCCTCTTCCTTTTTGCTGACACCTCTTCCAACTCTCTCTGATCCAACTTTTCCCACTGCATTCTCCCCCTCAATGCCTGACTATGAGGTGTTGCCTAGCTTGCTTTGCCCTCTTCCTGCCACCTCAACCCTATACCTAGGCTCTTCTGGCCATGATTGTTGCTTGGTAAACGGCTTCCTCATTTAAAGTAATAATGTCCTCATTGTGGAATGACATTTTGTTATTATCTATTTATTTTGCTACCAGGGTCATTGCTGGGGGCTTAGTGCCTGTATAACTCCACCTCTCTGAGCAGCCATATTTTTGGATAGAGTGTGAGAGATAGAGAGGGAAGGACAGAG
Organism: Erinaceus europaeus; assembly: GCF_950295315.1. Classification (NCBI taxonomy): domain Eukaryota; kingdom Metazoa; phylum Chordata; class Mammalia; order Eulipotyphla; family Erinaceidae; genus Erinaceus; species Erinaceus europaeus. The sequence continues at coordinate 46,683,098 of NC_080177.1, read as the reverse complement.
ATAGAAAGGGGGAGAGAGAGTGATAGATACACAGAGCGACAGAAAGAGCTAGAGAGGCAGAGAAAAAGTAGAGAAGCAGTTCATAAGCTCTGCAGGTGGGGGAATGGGAAGAAGACTCCATCTGCATGGAATCCTGCTGTTCTCTCCCAACAGCCCATGCTGTGTCACAGGCCTCTGCCAGCAATGGTGGTTCCTATTGTAATCAGAAACTTAAAAGGGGCTTTGGGCTGTAGTGCCTAAAGGATTCACAGTGGGGAGTTGATAACGTGTTTAAACAATAGAGGTTTATTTAGGGTGATCCTGGGAAGCCTTAGCTTGGGACACCTTGTCCCACAGAATGCACCAGGAAATCAGAGGTAAGAGTCAGCCAGATCATGAGAAAGGCAACTAACAAGGTAAATTTTACGTGTGTCCAAAGTACTGGAAAAGAGCCTTCCTCCCACATCATCTTGTCCAGAATCTTGCCAGTCACTCCCCGGACCACCTCCTTCCCCAGCATCCAGTCACCTCACACACTCAGGCAAAGAAGGCTGGACTTCTGGCTACTTGCAAATTCCATCAGGCTGACACCATTTCCAGCCAACTACACAACAGGTTTCTGCTGAAGCCAGCTGTGCTAAGTTAGAAGCTCTGTGTAGGGGGTCGGGCAGTGGCGCAATGGGTTAAGCGCATGTGGCACAAAGCGCAAGGACTGGCGTAAGGATCCCGGTTTGAGCCCCCGGCTCCCCACCTGCAGGGGAGTTGAAGCAGGTCTGCAGGTGAAGCAGGTCTGCAGGTGTCTATCTTTCTCTCCCCTTCTCTGTCTTCCCCTCCTCTCTCCATTTCTCTCTGTCCTATCCAACAACGAATAGCGTCAACAATGGCAATAATAATAACCACAACGAGGCTACAACAACAAGGGCAACAAAAGGGGGAAAAAATGGCCTCCAGGAGTGGTGGATTCATGGTGCAGGCACCGAGCCCAGCAATAACCCTGGAGGGAAAAAAAATTAATAATAAAAAAAAGAAGCTCTATGTAATGAAGGACTTGGCACCCTGGGCCTCTATTTCAGCCTCATGGACCACAAGTCATTCGTTCTGTTCCTGCCCCTAGGTGGTAAAGTGTGTGTATATGTGGCCGTGATTAGGTGTGGCTGGGTCTCCCCTGTGGCAGCCCCAGTGGATGGATGCCAGTGTCTGCCAGTGCCCAAGAGGCTGAAAGAGCCTGTACGTCAGCTGTGCCTTGGAAATAGTAGAAGTCTGAGCCAGATGACCTGGCCACCCAGGCCCCACTGAGCTTGTCGTGTAAGTGGCAGGCTGGGAGACACTGCAGGACTGCTGGGCAAGCATCTCCTCCTGTACCCTAATGTGTGCCAGGAGCTGCTGCTGATGATTTGTTTTGTAGGCAGAGTTCCTGGTGGCAGCTGACTTGGGTGCGGGGTAGCCTTTTAGCTCCAAGGGGCTGTTGGGGGTTGTGTGACTGACCAGCCCTTTGAAGACTAGGGGCTACTTCCCTGAATGGGAGAGGTCAGGGGCATGGAAGGTGGGTAGGGACAAACCCCCACCAACCCAGAGGTGTTGACTCTGGAGCTGTTCCCAGTACCTCCCACACACAGCTCCCATACCCATGACACTAAGGGGAGACATGACACTTATGAGGAAGCTGCCAAGTGAGCAGAGCAGTAGCCTGTGCAGTCAGGAAAGGATGATGGGACATAAGCTGGTGGTGAGCAGTGGGGGGGTGTTTGCTCTGCTCCTGCAAAGGACCACTTCTCTTATGTGGGAGGGGCTTCCTGACCTACTGTTCTCTCTATAAGAAACTTTATGCCACTCACTGGCTGGCTCTCCAATGCTTGGGGTGAGCCCAAGCTTCCTTTTCACTGCAGTCCTAGCTCTAGTCAGTGCCCCTACCTGTGTGTCCTCCACTGCCCCCCCATCCTTTTCACTCTCACTGCCTCTGTGGGTTCTTATCATTCCTCTCCAACTGTTTACTGAGTCTGCATGTAAGCCTGTGCACAAGCCAGCTTACATTCCTGCAGCACACCTTTCCATGCCTAGGAAGACTCCTTGTTGCCAGGGCACGACCAGTACTTGTTCTCTCAGCTTAGACTGCCCTTTCTGAGGCTGAGTGGTGGGTCACCTGGTAGAGTGCATATATTACCAATGCAAGGTAATATAAATCTTGGTTTAAGCCCCTAGGTTTTAAATTATTTTTCATACATTTATTAATGAGAAAGATAGGAGGAGTGAAAGAAAGAACCAGAAATCACTCTGGTACATGTTCTGCTGGGGATTGAACTCAGGACCTCATGCTTGAGAGTTCAACCCTTAATCTAGTCTGCCACCTCCCGTACAAGCCCCTAGTTTTTACTTGCAGAAAGGAAGCTTTGTGTGTGATGGAGTAGTTTGCAGGTATCTCTCCTCTCGCTCTCTCCCTTTCCCTCCTACTCTCCTTTTCTTTCTTTCTTTCCTTTTTTTTTTTTTTTGTAACTAAAGAACACTGATTTGTTTTTCCACTAATATTTTATCTTGAGGACACAATGAACTATTGTCACCACCCCACCCCCCATTCCACTTTGTAGAAGGGTTAGTACAATGAGTATTAGAGCAGATATGAACAATTTGAAGGACTGGAACCAACATAAACTGACAAAGAATAACCTCCATCTAAAACATAAAAATGATTAAAGTAAAAAGAGGAAAAAAAGAAAGAAAAAAAAGAAGAAAAAAGAAAGGAAAAAAAGTGGGAGAAAGGGGCAAGGAGACTATAGCTTGAACAAGATCCCCACATTTTCTCTAACACAGTCTGTATTGGTTAGAGTGTATTACAGTGGAAACAGGATTACTATAATACAAAACTTTCACTATAGGAGACTGTCCGCAGCATCTATGTTGTGAGCCCAACCCCACACCCCTAATGCTTCCAGCTTAATTATTTCTCAGCCTGTTGGGCTTGTTGACGAAGAAGCATATAGATCTTCTCTTTAATCCAGTCTTTGTTATAAGGTTGGTGTGTCTGGGTATCAGCTCAGTAAATAAGACAGCTGAAGTCTGCCAGATCATCAATAAAATCAAACAACTGACTGATATCATGTGATAGAGGGACTGTTGGGATTCATTCTTTTCAGATGCTTTTTTATACATTTTACAAACACTTTCCGTGCATTCATTCACAGATTCATAGTCTGCATAAATTCTGCCTTCTGGCCTCTTGGTAGGCTGTACCAACAAAATGGTGTGAAACGTGGCGCCCAATTCTCTTTTGTTGCATCCACCGCCGCAGCACACGAGCTAAGCCGCAACATTGCCAACAGCCAATACCCACGAGAGCTCTCTCTTTTTAAAAATATTTATTTTCCCTTTTGTTGCCCTTGTTGTCGATGTCATTGTTGTTGGATAGGACAGAGAGACATGGAAAGAGGAGGGGAAGACACCGGGAGAGAAAGACACCTGCAGACCTGCTTCACAGCTTGTGAGGTGATTCCCCTGCAGGTGGGGAGCGGGGGGCTTGAACTGGGATGTTTACTCCAGTTGTTGCATTTTACGCATGTGCGCTTAACCTGTTGCACTACCGCCCAACTCCCTGAGAGTTTTTTTTTAAAGATTTTTTTTATATTTATTTATTCCCTTTTGTTGCCCTTGTTGTTTTATTGTTGTAGTTATTGATGTCTTTGTTGTTGGATAGGACAGAGAGAAATGTAGAGAGGAGGGGAAGACAGAGAGGGAGAGAGAAAGATAGACACCTGCAGACCTGCTTCACTGCTTGTGAATCGACTCCCCTGCAGGTGGGGAGCCGGGGGCTCCAACTGGGATCTTTAAGATGGTCCTTGGGCTTTGCACCACATGCGCTTAACTCGCTGCGCTACCGCCCGACTCCCCCTGAGAGCTTTTTAATTAAAAAATTTTAAATTATCTTTATTGGATAGAGAGCCATAAATTGAGAGGGAAGGAGGACAGAGAGAGATACTTACAGCCCTGCTTCACCACTTGTGAAGTTTTCCCCCTGCAGGTGGGGACTGAGGCCTTGAACCTGGGTCCTTGGACACTATAATGTGTGCACACATAACTAGGTGTGCCATTACCTGACCTGACCCTCTTACTCTCCTTTTTATCCTTTACAAAAAAAAAAGGCCACTGGGAATAAGAGGTGGAACCTTGCAGGCACTGAGTCCCAGCAATCCAGTGCTAATCCTAATAGAAAAAAAAGTCCCTTCTGTTCTCACTGTCAACATTCATCTGTCCTAACAGCCCCAGTTCAAATCCTGCTCCTTCTAGGAAGTCTCTCTCCCCTTAGTGAGTTTGTTTGCCTCTTCTCCCTTGATCCAGAGTGTGTTGTGTTATGTGATCATCAGGGGCAGGGTGGATCTGCATAATACTTTGCAGGGATTTTAATTGAGGTTGCGGGGTGAGGACTCACTTTCTTTAATTTTGATCACATATACTCCAAGAACCAGATAGATTCATTTTGATGACTGACTGTATAGTCCCTGCTGAAGGGAGAACCCAGTATAAGTTTGATTATTTGTATTGCAAATCACTAAAATTGCCAGTCAGTGGCTTTAAACAATAAAGGGAACATATGGACTCACATAATAGGAGCCTGGGGGAAGGACTTTGTATGGTATACGATGCTCACAGTTTAGATCCCCTCTGCTTTCTCAGTATCTCCTCCATGCTATACAAGGTCTCCTGTCCCCAGCAGTTTGGGTACTCCTGCCAATGCTGTCGGTCACACTGGTGTCACAAAGGTCAGTGACTTTACACTGTATGGCTCAGAGAAGAAAATCTTTCTCCTGAGAGTTGGAAGAGAAATCAGAGGGGCCTGGCTTGGGTTGGGCCACATGCTCTTTCCTAAATACTTTGTGACTAGGGCAATGAAATGCTTTTTAAAAAATTTCTTTATTGGGGGGGTTAATGTTTTACAGTCGACAGTATATAAAATAGTTTGTACATGCATAACACACAACCCCCACTAGGTCCTCTGCCTTTTTTTTTTTTAACATTAAAAAAATTTATTCCCTTCTTGGTGCCCTTGTTTTTATTATTGTTGTTGTCGTTGTTGGATAGGACAGAGAGAAATGGAGAGAGGAGGGGAAGACAGAGAGGAGGAGAGAAAGAGCGACACCTGCAGACCTGCTTCACCGCCTATGAAGTGACTTCCCTGAAGGTGGGGAACCAGGGGCTCGAACCAGTCCTTGTGCTTTGCGCCACGTGGGCTTAGCCCATTGCACTACCACCTGACTCCCTATTCTCTGCTTTTCTTTAAAGATTAATTTACTGGACATGGGACGATAGCACAGTGGCTATGCAAATAGACTTTCATGCCTGAGGCTCTGATGTCCAAGTTTCCTAAGACAGAGCTGAGTGGTTCTTTGCTTTCTTTCCTTGTCTTTTTGTGTCTCTCACTAAAATAAAATAAAGTATTTAAAAAAAGATTTGTTAACATGAGAAAGCGACAGACTGGAGGAACGAGAGCGAACTGGAAAATCAACTCTGACACATGTAATGCCAACAATTGGACCCAGGATCTCATGCTTGAGAATCCAAAGTTCTAGCCATTGTGCTACCCTCCAGGTCACCAGTAAAATACACTGAACAAGTTTAGGCCCCTCAGGACCCACTTTAAATATAGAAGGATTGGGGTCTCACAGCTCAGGTTGAAGGTGAGGATGTAGAGTGGTCTTCAGAAGTCACAGGTTTGGAGTATCAAGAGAGTAGCTGGGTGCCAGTAGGGGACCCCGGATTTCTGCTACAAGTAGCTCCTAACTGTGAGGTCAGGCAAGTGACAGCAGTGACAGCCAGCAAGGGAGTCCATCTCAATACCTACGTACCTTCCCCTGTGGTGACAGGGGACACCTCCTCCTGTGAGCACTCCTGCTCTAACTCCAGGTCTGGAAAGTTCTGCCTCCATGGGTCCTTATAGCTATGCCTCCCAGGCACTTCACTGGGGCTCATATCACCTCTTGGGATTTGCTCCCAGACCCTGTCTGCTCCCAGATGATAGAGTTGCTTTCTTCTTGAAGAAACTCCATTTGCGAAGTCTCCTACCAAGGATGCAGGAAGAGCAGTGGTCAGAACCCTCTCTACAATTCCTCTGGAGGGATTCCAGCTTTGCTCTTATTTACTGGAAAACCAGAGCCATTGGGACAAAGGTAGTGCTATTTCACAAGCTTATTGATCACCTCTAAACAAGACTACAAAAAAAAAAAAAAAGCACTGTGGGTTAATTGCATTGGGTGATTGACAAGTGACCTGGTGCACTCCTAAATTTGGCCCTCACTTTCTTGAATAAAGTCAGTGGCTATTTGTACTAAGAATATCTTTTTTTTTTTGTGGTCGGGAAGGTGGTGCAGTGGATAAGGCACTGGACTCTCAAGCACGAGGTCCTCAGTTCAATCCCCAGCAGTACATGTATCAGAGTGATGTCTGGTTCTATCTTTCTTATGAATACTTATAAAAAAAGAATATATATATATATATATATATATATATTTTTTTTTTTGCCTCCAGGGTTATTGCTGGGACTCAGTGCCTGCACTATGAATCCACTATTCCTAGAGGTCATCGTTTCCCATTTTTTGTTGCCCTTATTATTGTTGGATAGGACAGAGACGGGGAGAGAAAGATAGACACCTGCAGACCTGCTTCACTGCTTGTGAAGCGACCCCCCCCCACACACACACAGGTGGGGAGCCAGGGCTGGAATCCTTATGCCGGTCCTTTGCACTTTAACCCACTGCACTACCGCTAGGGCCCCTTTGATTATCATTTTCCTACATTCTATGGAAGAAACATATGGTGACTTTGTATATGTAAATGCTTATCTTTAGGACAACTTGTCCGGTCACTGTACTGGACATAATGAAAGAGTGTTAATGGTGCAAAGCCAGGTCAGGTGGTTAAAACACTCAGATGTGCTCTGATGCACTAGGCCATCCTGATGTTCAAGGACAAGAAGTCTTCAAGGCTCACTAGCCAAAGTCTAAGTGCTGTCTTTGTGTAATGATAAGTGTACCAAAGAGGGCCCAATTCATCTCTGGACAAGCGAAAAATAGCTGGATGCATGGCTTTCCCCACTGGGTGAAAAGAGCATTGCTGTGCAATGTTGGGCTGGAGCAGGAGGACCCCTGCTGGCTGCCAGTGAGCTGCAGGAGTGGGCAGGACTCTGTGATACTTGTGTACAGACTCAGGAGGACCAGGGGCCGGGGGTGGTGGTGGTGGTGGTAGGGGTGGGGGTGGTCAGCACAGTAAGTTAAGTGCACATGGCGCAAAGCACAAGGACTGGAGTAAGGAACCCCATTTGAGCACCTGACTCCCCACCTTCACGGAGGTCACTTCACAGGTGGTGAAGCAAGTCCGCAGGTGTCTATCTTTCTCTCCACCTCTCTTCCTGTCCTCTCTCAATTTCTCTGTCTTAAACAACAACAACAACAACAGCGATAACAATAGCAATGATAAGCAATAAAGGCAACAAAAGGGAAAAATAGCCTCCAGGAGCAGTGGATTTGTAGTGCAGGAACCAAGCCCCAACAGTAACCCTGGAGGCAAAAAAAAAAGAGGGAGACTCAGGAGGACTTCATGAGTGGAAGCTGACTGTAACAGGAGTAGACTGAAATTTCCATCCCCCCAACAATTGGAGAGGCTTCTGTTATATGATATGTCCTGAGCAGAAAACAGACTCACAATTATAAACTTTTCTTTTGTGGAGTTGTGGAGAGTATTAGGACAGTTTTACAGTTCTGGTTCAATTACTTCCATCTTCCAGCCCATCTGGAAGCATTTTGAGAAACAAAATGTTGAGGGGAGGGCAACACTGAAAGCTGAACAGAACCTAGAGGGCTTTGGTGACCCACCCTCACTATGTGTGGGGCCTGGGGTAGTAAGTATTTTAACAGACTCTAGGATCTTTGTGCAGGTTCTAAAGGATTCAATTCTCCTTGTTTACTATCACAATGCTTCCTAGTCTTTTTTTTTCTTTCTTTTCAGTTTTTCATCAGCAATGACTTTGTGTTGTAAGAGAAGATGTAAAGGGAAATCAGGCAGTAGCACAGCGGGTTAAGTGCACATGGCACAAAGCGCAAGGACTGACATAAGGATCCCAGTTCGAGCCCCCAGCTCCCCACCTGCAGGGGAGTCGCTTCACAGGTGGTGAAGCATGTCTGCAGGTGTCTGTCTTTCTCTCCCCCTCTCTGTCTTCCCCTCCTCTCTCCATTTCTCTCTGTCCTACCCAACAACGACGACGACGACATCAGTAACAACAATAACTACAACAATGAAACAACAAGGGCAACAAAAGGGGGTAGTTAAATAAATATTTTTAAAAAAGATGTAAAGATAAACGGACATGAGTTTTTCCTTCTTCCGAGAATGCCATAGGGTCCTAGTAGGGGAAGGTCTCAACTGTCAGATGCTGTTCAACTCAGGACAAGTCTCTGAGACATTTATGTCTGCATTGACCAGAAAGCCCAGTGTGCAGCCCTCCCAACACAGTTTTCCTCTATGTCTTCCTAGAGAACAAATTTGGTCCTATTCACATATATACACAAACTAACCAGTGTCAAAAATACACTCACATAACACATATTTGTATATATTTATTTTTATATATGATATCTGGGCAGAATTCAAAGGCAAGATAATTTGGAATGGAAAGTCAGCTACTTTGGCCATTTCTAAACCTCTTTTTTCTCTTCCTTTTTGTAGCCCAGGACCTCATGTATACAAGGCATGTGCTCTGTAACAGAACTGCATCCCCAGCTTTCTTGAAACAATGAGGCAAATGGACTTGTCTCTTTCAACTCTACCATCTGGTGAACTCCTCTGTGCTCACACACCTGGGCATTCAACTTGAAAGAACTATGTTCGCATTACAGTACTAGAAGTGCAGACTTCTCCTTTCCATGTGTCTCATTTAAAAGTGCTCATCAATATTACAAAACTATACTATGAACATATTTCTCTTAAAAACAAACTCTTTAGAAGTGCAAGGACTGATATTTGGATAAATACTTCTCAGAAATAAAATTTTCTTCTACAACTTGCAGTTCTGACCATGATGTCACTGGTAATATCAGACAGAAAAAAAAAAAAAGTGGTGGTGGCAGTGGCAGAGGAATAAAAGCTCATCTGGCAGGGTGCATGCCTTGCCATGTACATGGGCCCAAGTTTGAGTCCTGGCATTACACTGGAGTGCTATGACATTGGGAGAAGCTCCAGTGCTGTGGTGTCTCTCCTTTTCTCACTATCTCCATCTCTCTCTATATATCTGAAATGAAAAGGTCATCCAGGAATGGTAAAATTAAGGAGTAAGTTCCACCCCCCTTCCTTGACAGAGGGTGAGACAGAGAAGGAATGAGAGAAAGGGGCTGGGTACATAGATGTGGAAACTCCTTTCAAACATGGAAGCAGGGTCTTCTCTGGCAGACAGACTGAGGAGAACAGAAAAGTCTCCTTCCTCTTTTTTCCTACTCTAAATAAAGTAGGAAAGAATATAAATAAGACACCTGCCTAGTTGACAGCTACTTCTGAGGGGCCCCAGCTACGGCCTTAAGCTCCTAGACTTCCACATCCATGTCTCTAGGCTTTGGAGTTGTCTTTGGACAGTTCACATTCCTTTTCAACCCTTCCATCTCCTCATTCACTGCCTAACAAGAGAACTTTAGATATTTGAAAGGGCGCTACCTGCTGGCAAAATAGCTTATTTGTGTGACCTTTACTATGCGTGCAACCCAGGTTCAAGTCCTGGTGCTGTGGTCTCTTTCACTATATCTAAAAAGAGAAAAGAAAGAAAAAGAAACAAGAGTTCCATCTAGTGTCTGGTGTCTGCCCTTTCAAGTTCTACAGATGGATAAACTGAGGCACAGAGAGGGGCTGCCTTGCCCAAGGTTACCTGGTGAGTCAGTAGCAGGGTGATCTGGCCCAGGTCATCCCTGCTTGGCCCCCATCAGCTGCCTTGCTGTGCCTGCCCCTCAGTCAGTCTTGGGCAGGGACTTCCTATGAGAGGGGGGCACCAGGTGGGAGGGCAAGCTGCTGGGTAGCTCATACCCATCGAGCTTGATCTTGATGAGGTGCTTGGCCAGTGCAAACTCCTCCTCATCCAGCATGCCATCACAGTCGCAGTCAGCCAGCTTCCAGATCTTGCCTAAGACACTGTTGGGCAGCTTGGAGGTGACCATCTCTTTCTTGGCATTGACGCCTGAGATTTTGCCATTGATGGGGGACAGGGTGTAGAAGAGCTCATCATAGACAGGCTTGTCCCTGGCCACTACCCACTCCTCCTCATCGGCACCCTCCTTGGCACCTTCCCCGTATCCCTGGTTGAATGGGCCCTCAGCTGTGCCATCAAAGGCACCACCCTGCACAAGCTGTGTAGGCACATTGATCTCTTCCTGGCTGATAAGGTTCATCAGGGACGAGATCTTGTTGCTCAGCATGTTGTCCACAGCTTCAATCAGTTTAGGTTTCAGGGAGTGAAACTTGGTGAAATCATAGTTCTCAAGCTGTTCCTGCAAAAGAGTGATGGGGCCTTGGTGACTCTCTGAAGGTGGCAAATAGGAGAAGGATTGCTCTGTGTGTGTGTGTGGGGGGGGGGAAGGTAATTTTTCCTAACACTGCCCATCCCCCCAAACCCCAACCTCCCACCCCAGGTGCTCTAGAGCTCTCCTATACCACATACAGCAGTGGTTTTGGTACAAGAAATCTAATGCATAGGACACAATATTTTTCTATGATAGCTACTCTGCTGATAGCCATAGGACCTTACTTTGCCCTGTCTTCCCCCCTTCAGATTGAAAGATATAATACTGTGTCTCTTAATTAGTGATTTAATAATGATTAACAGATTGTAGATAATAGGGGTACAATTCCATACAATTCCCACCACCCAGAGTTCCGTATTCCATCTCCATTGGAAGGTTCTCTATTCTTTATCCCTCTGGGAGTATGGACCAAAATTCTTTCTGAGGTATAGAAGGTGGAAGGTCTGTCTTCTGTAATTGTTTCTCTGCTGAGCGTGGACATTGGCAGGTTAATCTATACCCCCAGCCTGTATCTATCCTTCCTTAGTGGGATAGGGCTCTGGTGAGGTGAGGTACTAGGACACATTGGTAAGAATACTATGTCTTATTTAAAATATGTTTTTTTTTGCCACTAGTCTTATCACTGGGGCTCAGTGCCTGCACAACTTTCCCCTTTTTAAAAATATTTTTTATATTTATTTCCTTTTGTTGCCCCCTTTTTATTGTAGTTATTGATGTTGTTGTTGTTGGATAGGACAGAGAGAAATGGAAAGAGGAGGGGATGACAGAGAGGGGGAGAGAAAGATAGACACCTGCAGATCTGCTTCACTGCCTGTGAAGCAATTCCCCTGCAGGTGGGGAGCCGGGGGCTGGAACCGGGATGGATCCTTGTGCAGGTCCTTGCGCTTTGTGCCACCTGCGCTTAACCCACTGCACTACCGCCCAATTCCCTATTTCCCCTTTCTTTTTAGATATAGTGAAATAAAATGTTCCCAAATTGTACAACAGACAGGTGTGTCTGCTGTTCCTCCATTTCAGCAAACCTACAGGACTAGAAATCTGTTTAAATCATTTTGTTAAATCATTTTGTTTCCCAGAATGTAGACAACCAAATTGTATGTTTCATTTTGTATTCACTTGCATCTTCGTAGCAGGATCGGGTGTGGAATGCAACCAATCCACCTCATCCTTTGTCTTATATGTACCTTGATGACTCACCGTTATCCTTAAATGCACCTGAGTGGTGCACCTTGTAACCAATCAATGCATGCCTCTCCCAGCTTGAAGGGTATATAAGTGGCTTTCCAAATCAGGCAGTTAGTCTAACCTGACAGGAGTCTGCTAGATTGTACAGGTGTAATAAAGTATCTCCCTGCCCTCCATGTGGTCACCGTTAAAAAAAAAAAAAGAGAGAAAGGAAAGAAGAAAGACATCAAGAAAGAAAGGGAATCAGGGAGACTTCATAATAGTTATACACCCAGCTTTTTTTTTGGTTTTTTTTTTTTTGTTGTTTTTGGATAGAGACAGAGAGAAATTGAGAGAGGAGGGGGAGATAGAGAGGAAGAGACACTTACAGACCTGCTTCACCACCTGTGAAGTGACTCCCAGTGCAGGTGGGGAGCTGGGGCCTCGAACCAGGATCCTAACTGGTCCTTGTGCTTTACACCATGTGCGCTTAACCCGCTGTGCTACTGCCATGCTCCCTACACCCAGCTTTTATGCCTGATGTTGTGTGGTCCCAGGTTCAATCCCCGGCACCACAATAAGCCAGAGCTAAGCAGTGCTCTTGGAAAAACTGAAAACATAAAATTCATGAGAGTGGGAGAAGGAAGGAGAGAGAAGCCAGAGCACTACTTCCATACGTGCAGTCTGGGAATACAACCAGGATCCTCAGGTATACAAATGCTATGTTATACCAGCTGAGCTATTTCCTCAGCCACCAGGTCTAGCACTTGTGAAGAATTTATATGGACTGTATGTGAAGTTTTTATATGGATTGTACATGAAGTATTTCTCTTTGGACAGTTCTAGAGGCTAGCAAAGGGCTTTCTAAGTGTCCAGCTTTTGGAAAACAAGGCAGGGAGACCCTAGAGTAAGACAGGTTATACACACCTCATAAAGCGGGGTATTTTCTAGTAGACTAGACTGCACACATTATTATGTGCAAGGACCCAGATTTGAGCCCCAGACTCAAATGTGGTAGCACCTGCAGGGATTGGAGTTTCAAGCTACTGGTTATAGTTACTTGTATTTCTCTCTTTCCTTCTGTTATCTCTTTCTCCCCCCTTTTTTTGTTGCCCTTGTTGTTTTATTGTTGTAGTTATTATTGTCATCGTTGGATAGGACAGAGAGAAGTGGAGAGGAGAGGGGAAGACAGAGAGGGGGAGAGAAAGGTAGACGCCTGCAGACATGCTTTACTGCTTGTGAATCGACTCCCCTACAAGTGGGGAGCTGGGGGCTCTAACCCAGATCTTTGTGTTTAGTGCCACCTGCGCTTAACCTGCTACGCTACGGCCCGAATCCCTCTGTATCTCTTACTATATATTAGTCTTGGGGGGTGTGGGGGGAAGAGAGTTGGGCAGTAGCACACCAGGTTAAGCACATACAGTGTGAAATGCAAGGACTGGCTCAAGGATCCCCGTTAATGCCCCTGACTTCCCACCTGCACCCTGACTTCACAAGTGGTAAAACAGGTCTGCAGATGTCTTTCTTTCTCTCCCGTCTTCCTCTCCTCTCTCAATTTCTCAAAACAACAACAGTAGCAACAACAACAACGAAAAAAAAAAAAAAAAAAGGCCTCCAGGAGCAGTGGATTCATATTGCAGGCAATATGGAGGCAAAAAAAAAAAAAAAAGCCATGGGGGGGGATGGTATCATACCTGGTTAAGTGCTCACATTACAGTGCACAAAGACCCAGGTTCAAGCCCGATGCCCACCTGTAGGGGGGAGAGCTTCATGAGTGGTGAAGTAGAGCTTCAGGTGTCTTTCTGTCTCTCTCCTCTCTATCTCAGTTTATCTCTATCCCCCTTCCCTCTCAATTTCTCTCTGTCTCTATCCAATAATAATGTAAATATTTAAAAATTAATAAATAAAAGTCATGTGCAGGCACCTAGGTTGGTGGACAATGGAGATAGGAGCTGAGGAGCACCAGGCCTGATGTACTCACCCTAAATCTTACCACCAAAATATTGTGCTGTTGGAAAAGTCATAACAAGAGGCCAGGTGATGGCACACCTGGTTAAGCGCACATACATTACAGTGTGCAAGGACCCAGGTTTGAGCCCCTGGTCCCCACCTGCAGGGGGAGAGCTTCACAAGTAGTGAAGCATGTCTGCAGGTGTCTCTCTGTCTCTCTCCTCCACCCCTCTCGATCTCTATCCAATAAATAAAGATAATAAAAAAAATTATAAAACAAAAAGTCACAACACATTTTTTTTTTTGTACAGAAAAACAAGAAAATATGCCATGATTTTTACAACAGCTCAATATTAACTGTAACAACTGTAACCCACTCCTGTTTTAGCCAGCACCTCATGTACAGTTTGCAGTTCAAACACCCCTTAGAAAAGAAGCTTCCCTTCCCGAGGCCTTCTGGCATTTTTTTTTTAGATATTTATTTATTTATTCCTTTTTGTTGCCTTTGTTGTTTTAGTGTTGTAGTTATTATTGTTGTTGTTATTGATGTCATTGTTATTGGATAGGACAGAGAGAAATGGAGAGGAGAGGAAGACAGAGGGGAGAGAAAGATAGACACCTGCAGACCACTTGTGAAGCTACCCCCTCCTGCAGGTGGGGGCCTTCTGGCTTTCAACTCCAGTCTCTCTTCTTCCTTTATTCTCTGTCTAAGGCAGACAGGCAGGCAGGCAGCTAATGGACCCAGCATTCTAGCTGTACATTTCAAACTGTATCTTTAAAAAAGTTTTTAAAATTTAAATTTAATCATTACTTTGTGCCATCAGGGTTATCACTTGGTGTTAGCATGATTCCAATGTTCCCTGCAGCCATTATGTTTGATAGGAAAGACAGAAAGAAGTAGACACCCACAGCACTACTCCACCACTCATGAAGATTGGGGATGGAGGCTTGAATGCAGGTTGTCAAGCATAATGGCATGCATGCTCTACTAGGTGAGCGACCACCTGGTCCTATCAAACTGTACCTTCAGAGCTACTTTTCTCTGCAGCTCAGAACAGTGGATGGTAACCAGAGGTCTCTAGTATGCTGTATGTTTCGTTCAGCCTGTGTGGCAAAATCTAAAAGCCATGTGGTTTCATGTACAAGCACAGACTTCACTATGTGTAAGCTATCTTGACCTGCATTCCCACAGGGTAGTGATTTCCAGACTGGAGAGGGACCTGTGGCATGAGCTTCCCAATCTGTCCTACTACATGTCCCCACAATTTCTCACTGCACATGAGGAATTGTTTTCCACCAGATAGAGATGTAGCTTTTGGAGAAAACATCTCTTGCAAATGTAGGAAACCAAGTGAGAATCTCAGTGTCTCTCACTTGGCCTGCTTTGCTTGTCCAGGTGACTGGCTAAGGGCTGCAGGCATCTGAGCTTATGGCACTTGCTTTCCAGAGGGGATCAGGCCTGCAGTATTGGTGGGTTTTTGCCTTGGCAAAGGTCTTCTGGTTCTTCCAGGGTGTCAGTGAGCCGGCCTCGAAACATGTGCTCATTTAACACCATTGTGAGGGGGTAGGCACACTGGTGAGGCTTGGAAGACTTAAGTCTACAGTTAGCTGGGGCTGCTGAGTCATGATGCCGAGATGCTGAAAGTGGGCAAAGGCTTCCAATACTAACCTGCAAGTAAAATCCTCACTGGGAGCAGGGTGCATTGTCTTCAGAGCCCCATGATCTCTAAGCAGGTACCTAAGCCTGCAGGAGGCTGGTAGAAGCTGGGGTCACTTGGGTAACCTCCAGGGATGCTTCCCAGCTCACAAATCTCTTAAGTTCTGGGATTCTTAGAGCAAGGTCTCACCTGAATGTCAGAACAACCTGAGACACAGCTGAAGAAAACTGTTCATTTGATGTCTGCACCTGAACTTAATTTGCTTCTTGAAATGTGCTTCCTTTTAAGTGCTTTTCTTTTTTTGCCACCAGTATTATTGCTGGGGCTCAGTACCTGCATATCTCCACCATTCCCAGTGGCTTCTCTCTCTCTCTTTTTGATAAAGGGAGAGAGAAAGAAAAGGAGCGAAGAGGAGACACCTATAGCACTGTTCTACTGCTCACAAAGCTTATCCCCTGCAAATGGATGGAGGATGGAGAGCTTGAACCTGGGCTATTATGCATGGTAACTAATGTGCATACTCTTATCTGGTGAATCACCACCTGTCCATTAAGTATTTTTTGGAGGCAGTTTCTATGCTATTCTCAGGAACCTCATCTCATGGATCACTCATAAGGAGGTGAGCTCAGTGCATTCTCTTCTGCCCTCCACCATAGAGCCCAGGCACCTCTCCCTCCACCCATGCCATTGCAACAGGCTTCCAATACCTGCATTGCCTTGACCTCAGGGAAGTCCCCCGCAGAAATTTGGTATTCTCGTTGCAGCTGAATATAGATTTCTGGCAATCTGCTGATCAGTTCTCTCTTCTTGTTCTCCTTGCCAAACATACTGGGCATCTCCTTCTTCAGGTGGCTGATGATATAGGCGTGTACCTGGAGGGGCAAAAGTCAGTGAAGGCAGGCTATTCAGAACTGCACCAGAAAGAAGGCAAGATGGTGTCCGATGTCTGCTGACAGCAGCACTCACCAGAGCCATGTTCCTTGGGCTAAGAAACAGGTGGAGATCAGATGGGAGAGTGAAGCCTGATTTAGGTGTTATATGAACAGTTATTTGGAACAGCCTGAGGGTGGCTGGGAAGTGAGGCATTCTGGACAATGGTGGTGGAGAGTAGAGAAAATGCCATCATGGAGAACAGGGCAGAGGAGCCAGAAAAAGATGCCAGGAGATGGAGTATGACAGATAGGGAAGAGATGACATATGAACTAAGCCTTGAAGAACTGGTAGATGTGGGGCTAAGCAGAGGGCCATGTATGGAAATGTGGGGGTAACAGGTTGTTTGTTGGGTGTCTGGGAGGTGGTGGTCAGTATTAGGTATGTGGCCAGGCTTAGAAGGTAGTACTGTGCTGAGATTCTGATTGGTGCCAATAGGAGCAGGTTTAGGATGACTCCTGCTAACCTGTGCTAATTCTCAGATGGGGGAAGAGAGGTCAGAAAACTGCTGTGGACTCCCTGCTTTCTATGTGAGCTGGTTGGAGGGGAGGCGAAAAGGTGGGATTGCACAGAACATTTCTCTTGGGGCCCTGTCCTAGAATGCATTCCTGAAGGAGGGCAACTGCTGTGGTGAAAGTGGATGACTTGAGTCTCTGAGTGGCTATTTGCAAGTAGGAGGGCATAGGTAGGGAAAGTTTCAGTTCTGGTGAACCAGGAGACCTGAGAGAATGTTTCACCAGATACTAGGAACTGGGGCTGGAGGCAGCCTGAAGGACTGCTGAGATCCAGCCAGTTGAGTGATGAAAGGAGGACAGCTACCCAGCTTTATAGGCAGCTTAGACCTTGAGATCTTTGTAGGAAGGGTGGCATTTCTGCTCAAGTCAGTGATATAGACCATCTGGGTAAGTTTCCTTCCAGAAGGAAACTTCCTGATACACAAGGAACGGATACCCAGAACAGCAGGGGAAAACAGGAGCCATGTTACTTGTGGACTGATGGATCCTGTTGGGATGGTGGGATAGAGTGGGGGGTCACAACTTCACCATTTTTTTCCTTGACATCTTCCCCTCACCCGACTGATTTCCAATGTTGGGATACTAAGATACATTTATGACAAAAGTTCTTTTTGTCTATCTACAAAAGTTATTTTGAATTCAAAGAAGTAACTAAAATAAAGGATGAAAAACAGAGTAGCGGGGGCTGGGTGGTGGCGCACCTGGCTGAGCACACGTATTACAATGCACAAGGACCCGGGTTTGAGGCCCTGGTCCCTACCTGCAAGGGGAAAGCTTCACAAGCAGGGCTGTAGGTGTCTCTCTGTGTTTCTCCCTATCATTCCCTTCCCTCTTGATTTCTGACTGTCTCTATCCAATAAATAAAGATAATAAAAAAAATTTAAAAAAAAAAGAAAAACAGAGTAGCAATTACAAAAAAAAGAAAGAAAACAAAGTGATTGTTATAGTTCTGGAAAAATCTCATGAGAAAAAAACAGATGACTACTATTAACTTGTGGAAGAGTGGAAATTAAATTAAGGGGGTAAACAGATAAATGTCACTGCTTGGCTAAGGGCCTATGTGTCCAATACCCATTGGGTACCTTGGAAAACATTCTGCTAAGCTCTGAATACAAGAATAAGTATAGAACACACACAGAGACATGCTCAGACAAGAATAACTTTCTCACCTTCATAAAGGCCATGTAACCGGCACACACATTTACTTTTTTTTTTTTTGCCTCTAGGATTATCACTGGGGCTTGGTGCCAGCACTATGAATTCACTGCTCCTGGAGGCTATTTTTCCCATTTTGTTGCCCTTGTTGCCCAGGTAGTGGCTGTTATTGTTATAGCTGTTGTTGTTGTTTGATGGGACAGACAGAAATCAAGAGAGGAGGGGACGGCAAAGAGGAGGAGAGAAAGACACCTGCAGACCTGCTTTACCGCCTGTGAAACGACCCCCCCCTGCAGGTGGGGAGCTGGGGGCTCAAACCAGGATCCTGATGCCAGTTCTTGCACTTTGTGTCATGTGAACCTAATCTGCTGCGCTACCGCCCAGTCCCCACATTTACTTATCTTTAAAATTAAGATAACTCGGGGGGCCCAGCAGTAGTGCTGCGGATTAAGTGCACGTGGTACAAAATAAAATGCAAGGACTGGCGTAAGGATCTCCGTTCGAGCTCCTGGCTCCCTATCTGCAAGGGGTCACTTCACAAGTGGTGAAACAGGTCTGTAGGTGTCAGTTTTTCTCTCTTCCCCTCTGTCTTCCCCATCTCTCAATTTCTCTCTGTCCTATCCAACAACAACGACAGCAATAACAACAACAAGGGAAACAAGGGCAATAAAAATGGGAAAAATGGCCTCCAGGAGCAGTGGATTTGTAGTGCAGGCGATAACTCAACCCTGGAGGAGAGAAAAACAAGACAAAACTCAAAATCAGTCTTACAATCCTTTGAGTTAAAAGGCCGCCAAAGTGCGGGAATCCTTCCTTCCATGCTTCTTCCCTCCCCTTTCCCCTTGTTTTTAAAAATTTTACAAGTCTATTGCTATTTTAGGGGTATAGCTTCATACTTCCCCAAAATGCGTTAGTACACCTCACCTTACACCAAAGTACCATCTCCCTTCAACACAGGCACTGATTTCCCTAACCCCAAACCAACTCTAAGTTTTTTTGTTTTTTTTTTACACCAGAGCATTGATCAGCTCTGTTTTTATCGTGGTGCAAGGGACTGAACCTGGGACCCTGGAGCCTCAGGCATGAGAGTCTCTTTGCATAACCATTATGCTATCTACTCCCCAACCCCCAACCCCTAACCCCTAACCAACTCACCCCTCCTCAGTGACGTCAGATCTATGAATGTAAGCCAAGGGTTTACATATGTCTCAGCCTTGCTGTTTCCTTTATTTGTTTCTTAAATGCTATGTCTGAGTGATCTCATCTGTTATTTGTCCTTCTTCTGATTTGTTTTACTTAGCATGACTTCCTCCACCAGTTATCACTGGGGCTTGGTGTCTGCGTGACTCCATGGTTCCTGGTAGCCATTATTTTAATTTTTTCTTTTTGTTTTGACCTAGTGGGATTCACACCAGGAATGCAGGTAGTTCAACATATGCAAATAAGTTTGTGATACATTTCATTTAAAAAAAAGGAAAAAAGTCATGCTGTCCTAGCAACAGATGCAAAGAAAGTATTTGACAAGACCCAACAGCCATTCATGGTAAAAGCCCCAACCAAAATGGGGATAGAAGGGATATTCCTTAACATAGTGAAAAGCAATTTATGAAGAACCTACAGCTAACATTAGAGTCAGTGGTGAGAAACAAAGTTTTCTACTGAGCTCAGAACCAAGACAAGGAAATCTACTCTCACCTCCACAATGTGACATAGCAGAAGACCTTGAGCAGAAGACCTAATCATAGCAACTAGGCAAAAAAAAAAAAAGAGAAATAAAAGGAATCCACAGTGGGAAAGACTTTGAAAACTCACTTTTTGTAGATGACATGCTATACATCATGGAAAATCCAATGATCTACTAAAAACTGTAAAAAAAAATTAATAAAGGCATACAGTTTAGTGGCAGGCTACAAAAACGACAGACAGAAATTGGTGGCATTCTTACATGAAAGCAACAATCTATTGGGTTGTCAGAAAAGGTATGATGCTCTTTTGCACAGGAAACAGAAAAAATATGTCTTGATTTTTCTGAAAACCCAGTAGGGGAGAAAGAAATTAAGAAACTCCCATCTGGGAGTCAGGCGGTAGCGCATCAGGTTAAGTGCAGGTGGCACAAAGCACAAGGACCAGCGAAAGGATCCTGGTTTGAGCCCCCGGCTCCACACCTGCAGGGGAGTCGCTTCACAGGTGGTGAAGCAGGTCGCTCCCATTTTCTGTCTTCCCCTCCTCTCTCCATCCTATCTAATGACGACAACAACAATAATAACTGCATCAATAAAACAACAAGGGCAACAAAAATAAATAAAAAAATATTTTTTAAAAAATCCCAACTGTAGACCCTGCTTAGGGAAGGTGGATTTGCCATGCGACTTCCAGTCCCCCACTAGGATTGGCACTGTAGGAACCTGCACTGCATGCAAATGATGAACATCTGCCAGTTCTCTACTCATTGCATGGCACTTGTTCCCTCATCTTTACCAGGGCCTGATGATCCCGGTTCATGACTGAGTGCTGGATAATAATGGCTTTCCATGTCCTGATATGTCAGTTGCAGTTCCTGTGTCATAATTCAGCTGCTTTGTGTAAGCCTCTTGTGATAATCACCCACCTTCTGCCCTTTACCTGAGCAATCCTAAGACAAAAATCTAAGTTCCAATAGGAGTCCTTCTTCTAAGCAATTTATCTAGTTATGAGGTTAATTATAATTCTCAGAACCCTGGTATGTAAAATCTGGAACATGGGTGGGGTAAACAGCATAATGGTTATGCAAAGAAACTCTCATGCCTGAGGCACCAAAGGTCCCAGGTTCAATTCCCTGCATCACCATGAGCGAGAGCTAAGCAGTGCTTAGGTTAAAAAAGAAAGAAGAAAAAAAAAACCTCGAACACTCTATCTAACTGAGCTGGTTTTTAGAAAATTCTGATTTACTCAAGGTCACACAGATATTCAGAAGCTGCAGACCCGAGACTAGCATTCAAACAATGCCTGTTATTGTAGACTTAACTTTCTGTAGGTATGGATTAAAAAATTGTGCTTAGGGAGTTGGGTGGCAGCGCAGCGGGTTAAGCGCAGGTGGTGCAAAACGCAAGGACCAGTGTAAGGATCCCAGTTTGAGCCCCTGGGCAGAGGATATGAACAGAACATTCACTACAGAAGAGATCCAAAAGACTAACAAACATGAAAAATTGCTCCAGGTCACTGATTGTCAGAGAAATGCAAATAAAGACAATGTTGAGATACCACCTCATCCCTGTGAGAATGGCATACATCAAAAAGGACAGCAGCAACAAATGCTGGAGAGGCTGTGGGGACAGAGGAACCCTTCCGCCCTGCTGGTGGGTATGTAGATTGGTCCAATCTCTGTGGAGAGCAGTCTGGAGAACTCTCACAAGGATAGACATGGACCTTCCATATGACCTAGTAATTCCTCTCCTGGGGATATACCCCAAGAACTCCATAACACCCAACCAAAAAGATATTTGTACACCTATGTTCATAGCAGCATAATTTGTAATAGCTAAAACATGGAAGCAACCCAGGTGCCCAACAACAGATGAGCAGCTGAGAAAGCTGTGGTATATATACACAATGGAATACTATGCAGCTATTAAGAACAATGAACCCACCTTCTCTGACCCATCTTGGATGGAGTTAGAAGGAATTATGTTAAGTGAGCTAAGTCAGAAAGATAAAGATGAGTATAGGATGATCCCACTCATAAACAGAAGTTGAGACAGAAGAACAGAAAGGGAAACTCAAAGCAGGATTGGACTAAATTTGGAGTAGGGTACCAAAGTAAAAACCCTGGGTTGAAGGTGGGGGTGGATGTTCAGCTACATTGGGCGATAGGGGAAGGGGGGGTGGAGGGGTGATAGGACAGGACACAGTCTTTGGGTAGTGGGATTGGTGTTTATGTACACTTCTATTAATTTGTAGTCATATAAATCACTAGTTAATATGAGAGGGAAAAAAACTGATTGAATGTGTCAGACTTTTTAAAGCAGACTGAGTCTTTTTAATACATAGGCTGAGTCTTTGAAATGTTGACTTTCTTAAAAGCTTAGATTAGGGAGAACAGAAGCAACTGGTGGCATAGCTATATACAAACAATGTCAAAGGACATAAATTATGGTGATATGTATAATACAGCAAATCCTAACAAAGGGATTTTTCAAAGTTAACCCAATTGCCAAATAATGTGATTATAGCAATAACTATCTGTTGTCTTCTTAAACCCTAAGGCAGCAGGAACCTCCCACTTCCTCTATAGAGCCTATATTTCCTCCAGTCCTGGAACCTTTAGGGTGGGGCTCACTTTCCTGCATGCTTCTCTCAAATCATAACAAATGATACTGCATCTGCCGATCCCAACCTAATCAATGCAAGGAGTACCACCTCAGCATGTTTCACTTCAGACTGTGTCCAGAGACATCAGGCATGGTTTGTCAACCCTTCACCCTCATTACTCCAGTGAGACCTTTCCTTTTATGGTATTCTCTAATTCCATTCCAGGAGGTTCACTTCCTAACAAAGTCCCAAAACCTAGATATAGACCAGGTCCCATGAGATAGGGCATATGTTCACATGTATCCATAAATTAGGGCAAAATATGTACCTGAAAGCAAAAGTCCACAATAGTCTGCAGTGAGTCAGTATAAAGTTCATAATGAAATAATGTCTACTTAGACTTAGATACCCTCCTCACCTACTTCCTATTATAGTTCTCTCACTCACTCCAAAGCTAACCTTATCAAAGCAAGAACTGCAAAAGCTGAATTAAGGACAAGAGACTGGCATACTTTAACAATGACTCCTTACTCACTGTCAGACCACCCCTTCAGCTGGGGCCCTATTTGAGGAATCCTGAGATTCCCAAAACAGACTTGATGGGCCTAGACCTCATATAAATCCCTCTCTCCATTGTTACCAGTCATCTCTATCAAGAACAAGAAAATAGACCCCTTTGTGGGCCCCCATAGGACCTTGCCCTCAACGTGGACCAACAAGGGTAGAGAATGTTCCATCCTCCCAAGGGAGGATGGACAACATACTCTATGCTATACCTGAGGATGATGGGTCGATATTGGGACAGCATGCAATGTTCCTACTCATGACCACAAAATGTGAGCTCAGATCTAGAAGGATGCAGAGGTCACATAGGCTCCTAAGCTGATTATGGGGCCTAGATCACATCAAATCTATGGAGTTTACAGTCAACAATATTTATACCCCTTTCCCATATTAGGGAGCTACTCTCTTCCCTGATCCAGCTTTCTGTTCCTTTTTCCAGTCATGACATCATCTTCCCAGACAATAACTTGGGTCCACTGCCATATCAGATTTCAGGCTCAGGGGCAAAAAGAAAAAGGAAAAAACAAAACAAAACAAACAAAAAATAGTAGTATAGCCACAGGCCTTTTGGAATTTAACTAAAATATGCCTACTTGCTATCTACAAAATGTAGGACCCCCCCAATTCTTCATCTGCACTATTCCAGCCCTTAGGTCCATGGTTGGTCAACAATTTGTTTGGCTTTGTATGTTAACTCTCTTTTCAGCCACCAGGTTCCAGATGCTAGCATGATACCGACCAGACTTCCCCGGAGAGACAACCCCGCCATTGTGTCCTGGAGCTCTGATTCCCCAGAGCCCCACCCCACTAGGAAAAGAGAGACAGGCTGGGAGTATGGATCGACCTGTCAATGCCCATGTTCAGTGGGGAAGCAATTACAGAAGCCAGACCTTCCACCTTATGCATCCCACAATAACCTTGGGTCCATACTCCCAGAGGGTTAAAGAATAGGAAAAGGGATGGGATACAGAGATCTGGTGGTTGGAATTGTGTCAAGTTGTACCCCTCTTATCCTATGGTTTTGTCAATGTTTCTTTTTATAAATAAAAAAGTAAAAAAATATATGGTTGGAGTAGGGCACCATCGTAAATATCTCTTGGTAGAGAGTGATTGATGGTGGATGTTCAGCTTCACTGGGGGAGGGTGGGGGAGGATGGGATCGGACATAGTCTTTTGGTGGTGGGAATGGTGTTTATGTACACTCCTATTAACTTGTAGTCATATAAATCACTAATTAATATGAGAGGGGAAAAATTGGTTGAATGAATGTTTCAAACCTTTTAATGCACAGACCATGGGCTGAGTCTTTGAAATGTTGACTCTCTTAAAAGCTTAGACAGGGAGAACAGAAGCAACTGGTGACATTACTCTATAAGACATAGCTATATACAAATAATGTGAAAGGACATAAATTACGGTGATGTTGTGTATGATACAGCAAATACTAACAAAGGGATTTTTAAAGTTAACCCAATTGCCAAATAATTTGGTTAAGCCCTAAGATAGCAGGGACCTCCCACTTCCTCTATAGAGCTTATATTTCCTCCAGTCCTGGAACCTCTCGAGTGGGGCTCACTTTCCTGCATGATCTGTTGATCTCAATTTAATCAACGCAATGAGTACCACCTCAGCAAGCTTCACTTCAGACTGTGTCCAAAGATGTTAGGCGTGGAATGTCAACCCTTTAGCCTCATTACTCGGGTGAGACCTTTCCTTTCATAGGACTCTCTAATTCCATTTCAGGTGGTTCACTCTCTAACAAAGTCCCAAAACCTAGATATAGACCAGGTCTCATGAGACAGGGCATATGTTCACATGCATCCATAAATTAAGGCAAAAATATAACTGAAAGCAAAAGTGCTCAATAGTCTGCAGTGAGTCAGTATATGCAGCAAGCAAGTAGAAAGTCCTAAAAAGACACCATAAAGTTCCTAATGAAATAGTGTGTACTTAGACTTGGATACCCTGTCCTCATCTATTTCCTACTATACTTCCCTCAGTCACTCCAAAGCTAACCTTATCAAAGTAAGGACTACAAAAGCTGAAATAGGACAAGAGACTGGCATACTTTAACAATGACTCCTTAGTCACTGTCAGGCTACCCCATCAGCTGGGGCCCTGTTCGGGGAGTCCTGAGATTCCCAGAGTTGATAGGCCCAGACCTCATATAAATCCCTCTCTCCATTGTTACCAGTCATCTCTATCAGAAACAACACAATAGACTCCTCTGTGGGCCCCCACAGGACCTTGCCCTCAACGTGGACCAACAAGGTTAGAGAATGTTCCATACTCTATGCTACACCTGAGGAAGATGGGTTCTGTGAAACTGGGGCAGCTTGGAATGTTCCTATTCATGACCACAGAATGTGAGCTCAGATCCACAGGGATACAGAGGTCACATAGGCTTTTAAACTGAATATGGGCCCCAGATCACATCAAATTGATGGGTTTACAGTCAACATTTACACACTTTTCCCACATTTGGGAGCTACTCTTTCCCCTGATCCAGCTTTCTAGTCCTTTTTCCAGCCATGACATTATCTCCCCAGACAATAACTTGGATATACCTGCATATCAGATGTCAAGCTCAGAAAAACAAAACAAAACAAAAAACCCCCACAATGCCCTTTGGAATATAACTAAAATAGGCCTACTAGCTATCTACAAAACGGAGACTCCCCAACTCATCATCTGAATTGGTTCAGCCTTTAGGTTCATGATTAGTCAACAAATTATTTGGCTTTAGATGTTAACTCTTCTTACAGCCACCAGGTTACAGATTCTATCATGATGCCAACTGGACTTCCATGGGCAGACAACCCCACCAATGTGTCCTGGAGTCCCATTTCCACAGAGGCCCGCCCCACCAGGGAAAAGAGAGAGACAGGCTGGGAGTATGGACTGACTTGTCAACACCCATATTCAGTGGGGAAGCAATTACAGAAGCCAGACCTTCCAACTTCTGCATCCCATGTTCCTTGGTCCATGCTCCCAGAGGGATAAAGAATAGGAAAGTTACCAGGGGGGATGGGATACAGAGTTCTGGTGGTGGGAATTGTGTGGAGTTGTATCGTTTTTGTCTGTGTTTCCTTTTTATAAATAAAAATTATATATTAAAAAAATCTGGGTCACTCCTTCTAACTGAACTGGTTCTAGAAAATTCCCGATTTACTCAAGGTCACACAGATATTTAGAAGCTGCAGACCCTGGACCAGCATTCAAATAATGTCTATCATTGTGGACTTACTTTCTGTGGGTATGCATTAAAAGATTTTGCTGAGTCTGGTGAAAAGCTGGGATTTGAAATGAACTGTATTCTGCAGAAGGAGTGTGGAGAACTTACTTGAGTTCTAGGTTTTTTTTGCCTCCAGGGTTATTGTTGGGGCTTGGTGCCTGCACTACAAATCCATTGCTCCTAGAGGCTATTTTCCCCCTTTTGTTGCCCTTGTTATTGTTGGATAGGACAGAGAAATCAAGAGAAGAGGGGAAGACAAAGGGAGGAGAGAAAGATAGACAGACACCTATAGATCTGCTTCACTGACTGCCTGGGAAGCAACCCCCCTGGAGGTGGGGAGCTGGGAACTTGCAGCGGGATCCTTATGCCAGTTCTTAAGCTTGACTCCATGTGTGCTTAACCTGCTGTGCTACCATCTGGCCCCCAAGTTCTAATTTCTGACTCCTTCTAAATCATAAGAAAGTTGTGGAAAGGCATTTGTCCTCTCCTTTCTATACACACAAAAAATCCAGGATATGGGAGTCGGGTGGTAGTGCAGTGGGTTAAGCACACATGGTGCGAATCGCAAGAACCGGGGTCAAGGATCCGGGTTTGAGCCCCCTGGCTCCCAACCCGCAGGGGTGTCGCTTCCCAAGCGGTGAAGCAGGTCTGCAGGTGTTTATCTTTCTCTCCTCCTCCTCTGTCTTCCCCTCCTCTCTCCATTTCTCTCTGTCCTTTACAACAACGATGGCAACAGCAGCAATAATAGCTGCAACATTAATAAACAAGGGCAACAAAAAGGGAAAAAAAATCCAGGGTACATGAAGGTTCATAAACATCATGAATAAAATAACACATAGCATATAGGTGGAGAATGCTGATTGAATGGTGTCTTGTGATTTTTTTTTTTTAGTACTTATTTATTCTCTTTTGTTGCCTTTTTTTTTTTTTTTTTGCCTCCAGGGTTATTGCTGGGTCTTGGTGCCCGCACCATGAATCCACTGCTCCTGGAGGCTATCCCCCCCCCCCCCCCCCCCCCGCGCTTCTGTTGCCCTGGTTGTTTTACTGTTGTAGTTATTGTTGTTTTTATTGCTGTCATTATTGTTGGATAGGACAGAGAGAAATGGAGAGAGGAGGGGAAGGCAGAGAGGAGGAGAGAAAGATAGACACCTGCAGACCTGCTTCATCACCTGTAAAGCGACTCCCCTGCAGGCGGGGAGCCAAGCGGAACTGGGATCCTACTGTCGGTCCCTGAGCTTTGCACCATGTGTGTTTACCCACTGCACCACCGCCTGACTCCCTGCCCTTGTTGTTTTATTGTTGTAGTTATTATTGTTGTTATTGATGTCATCGTCGTTGGATAGGACAGTGAAATGGAGAGAGGAAGGGAAGACAGAGGGGGAGATAAAGACACCTGCAGACCTACTTCACTGCCTATGAAGTGACCCTTGCTGGTCGAGAGCCAGGCGCTGGGCTCGGGATCCTTATGCCGGTCTTTTTGCTTTGAGCCACCTGCTTTTAACCTGCTGTGCTACTGCCTGACTCCCTGTCTTGTGATTTTTTTTTTAATTGGAGAATTAATGTATTACATTTGACAGTAAGTACAATAGTTTGTACATGCATAACATTTCCCACTAGGTCCTCTGTTATCCTTTTTGGACCTGTATTCTCCTCCCCCCCCCCCCCCCCACCGACCCCACAGTCTTTTACTTTGGTACAATATACCAACTCCAGTTCAGGTTATACTTGTGTTTCCTCTTCTGATCTTGTTTTTCAAATTCTGCCTGAGAGTGAGATCATCCCATATTCATCCTTCTGTTTCTGACTCATTTCTCTTAACATATTTTTTTTAATTTATTTTTTATTTAAGAAAGGATAAATTAACAAAACCATAGGATAGGAGGGGTACAACTCCACACAATTCCCGCCACCCAATCTCCATATCCCATTCCCTCCCCTGATAGCTTTCCCATTCTCTATCCCTCCGGGAGCATGGACCCAGGGTTGTTGTGGATTGCAGAAGGTGGAAAGTGTGGTTTCTGTAATTGCTTCCCCTTAATATGATTTTTTAAGGTCTATCCAAGATCGGCTGAAAACAGTGAAGTCACTGTTTTTAATAGCTGAGTAGTATTCCATTGTGTATATAGACCACAACTTGCTCAGCCACTCATATGTTGTTGGACACCTGGGTTGTTTCCAGGTTTTGGCTATTACAAATTGTGCTGCTAATAACATATATGTACACAGATCTTTTTGGATGGTTGTGCTGGGTTCCTTAGGATATATCCCCAGGAGAGGAATTGCAGGATCATAGGGTAGGTCCATTTCTAGCCTTCTGAGAGTTCTCCACAGAGGTTAGACCAATTTACATTCCCACCAGCAGTGCAAGAGGGTTCCTTTGACCCCACAACCTCTCCAGTTGCTGCTGCTACTTTTTCTGATGTATGACATTCTCACAGGAGTGAAGTGATATCTCATTGTTGTCTTTATTTGCATTTCTCTGACAAAGACTTGGTGCATTTTTTCATGTGTTTCTTGGCCTTTTGGATCTCTTCTGTGGTGAATATTCTGTCCATGTCTTCTCCCCATTTTTTGATGGGGTTGTTTTCTTGTTGTTCAGTTTGGCAAGCTCTTTATATATTTTAGTTATGAAACTCTTGTCTGATGTATGGCATGTAAAGAGCTTCCATCTTGTGAGAGTTCTCTTGGTTTGGGTAGTGGTTTCTTTTGCTGTGCAGAAGCTTTTTAATTTGATGTAGTCTAATAGGTTTATACTTGACTTAGTCTTCTTTGTAATTGGATTCATTTCATTGAAGATATCTTTAGAATTTATGTGGAAAAGAGTTCTGCCAGTATTTTCCTCTAAGTATCTGATATTTTCTGGTCTAACATTCAAGTCCTTGATCCACTTGGAATTTACTTTTGTATTTGGTGAAATATAGTGGTTCAGTTTCATTCTTCTGCATGTTTCAATCTGCCGAGTTTCCTGGTTAGTTTTCTGTTCTCTGTTGTCAGCACTGAGCCTCCCCCTGGTGCTGCAGCTTCTGAGGGCAGTAACAATGGAGACTCACAGTCGTATTTGGTGAGTCTTAGGGGAGTCCTCTCCTCCCTTCAGCTGTCTTTTTGTAGGTGAAACAGACTGGGGATAGGTGTCTCAGCTGGTAAACTGCCAGACTGTTACCAGCCACCTCATTTCTCCCTAGGCTCCTTGCTGTCCTTGAGCCACACGTGTTTGCACTCACCGGTGATTTGGTGGGTTCCTGAAGTCGTTCTAGTCCTGTCTTGTGGTCCCAGATGATCTCCTTTGGTATTCCTAGTTGACCCGGGAGAGGAGAGAAACACAGCTGCTGCTGCTCCACAGCCCTGCCTCCCTGTCTTGTGATTTCTAAAGAAAGCCTGCATGGCCAAAATTTCGCAATCAACTTCGAAAGTCCACTCTTACCCAGACATGTCCAAGATGTCTCTTTATTGCTGAAGTCTGTGTCTAGCAGAGAAGCAATTACAGAAGCCAGACCTTCCACTTTCTGCCAGCCACAAAGAATTTTGGTCCATACCCAGAGGGATAAGAATAGGGAAGATTCAGGTAGTGGTGGGGTGTGCGGTAGCATAGCATGTTAAGCTCACATGGCGCAAAGTGCACATGGATCGAAGCACACAGACCGGGAGGAGTAAGGATCCTGGTTTGAGCCTGGGCTCTCCACCTACAGGTGGGTCACTTCACAACTGGTGAAGCAGTTCTTCAGGTGTCTTTCTCTCCCCGTTTCCCCTTTCTCACTCCATTTCTTTCTGTCCTATCCAGCAACAAGGACAGCAATAACAACAATGATAAACAACAAGGTCAACAAAAAGGGAAAAAATAGCCTCCAGAAGCAGTGGATTCATAGTGCAGGCACTGAGCCCCTGCAATAACTCTGGAGACAAAAAAAAAAAAAAAAAAATAGGGAAGCTTCCAATGGAGGAGATGGGATACAGAAGTCTGGTGCTGGAAGCTGTGTGCAATTATACCCCTCTTATCCTATAGTCTTGTTAATCATTAATAAATCACTAAAAGAACAAAACAAACTCTCTCTTTCTATAAATGATAGGCAGAGGACCAGACCTTTAGTTACCATGGAAGGAGGTGAGAACAGCCTGAGGCCTCAGACATAAGAATAAGAGCAAAAGGAAGAAGGGGAGACCATGCATTGAAAAGCCAAGCTCAAGTTGGGGCTGTGAGCTTGTTTCTCTGCAAATTGGAAATTAAGGCACTTTTCTTACAGGGTTATCATGGGAATCAAAATAAATCACAGGTTTGAATGTACCTTGTCTATTGGCAAGAAGAGTGGAAGTATTAGCTATTGCTAGTGGTCAAACTAGTCCTTACTAAGTTCTATATATTTGAGTAGTAATATGATGAAGTTGGGTTCCAAGTACTTCATTTGCAATTACATCTGAATAACACTGAACCCTTTTATCTTTTCCAATTCAGCTTTCTCCTGTGTAAAAACAGAAAAGTCAAGTAACTCCATGCCAGCAAAACAGTTCAATTGGCTGCTTTGCCATGTATATGTCTCAGGTTGGAGTCCAGACATCATCACTTTTTAATTAATTAAATAATTAATAAAAGGGAAACATTGACAAAAACCATAGAATAAGAGGGGTACAATTTCACACAATTCTCACCACCAGAACTCTGTATCCCCTCCCCTCCTCTGATAGCTTTCCTATTCTTTAACCCTCTGGGAGTATGGACCCAAGGTCACTGTGGGATGCATAAGGTGGAAGGCCTGGCATCTATAATTGCTTCCCCACTGAACGTGGGCATTGACAGGTTTATCCATACTCCCAGCCTGTCTCTCTTTCCCTAGTGGGGTAGGGCTTTGGGGAATCAGAGCTCTAGGACACATTGGTGGAGTTGTCTCTCCAGGGATGTCTGGTCAGAACCTGGAACCTGGAGGCTGAAAAGAGAGTTAACATACAAAGTCAAACAAACAGTTGACCAATCATGAACGTAAAGGCAGGAATAGTGCAGATAAAGAGTTCAGGGAGTGGGGGTTCCTCTATTTTGTAGATGGCCAGTAGGCATATTTTAGTTATATTCTAAAGGGCCTGTGGATATACTATATATATATATTTTTTCTGAGCTTGTCATCTGGTACGCAGGTGGATCCATGTTATTGTCTGGGGAGATGATGTCATGACTGGAAAAAGGAACAGAAAGCTGGATCAGGGAAGAGAGTAGCTCCCTAATATGGGAAAGGGGTATAAATATTGTTGACTGTAAACCCCACTGATTTGATGTGATCTGGGGCCCATATTCAGCTTAGGAGCCTATGTGACCTCTGCATCCCTGTAGATCTGAGCTCACATTTTGTGGTCATGAGTAGGAACATTGCATGCTGTCCCAATATCGACCCATCATCCTCAGGTATAGCATAGAGTATGTTGTCCATCCTCCCTTGGGAGGATGGAACATTCTCTACCCTTGTTGGTCCACGTTGAGGGCAAGGTCCTATGGGGGCCCACAAAGGGGTCTATTTTCTTGTTCTTGATAGAGATGACTGGTAACAATGGAGAGAGGGATTTATATGAGGTCTAGGCCCATCAAGTCTGTTTTGGGAATCTCAGGATTCCTCAAATAGGGCCCCAGCTGAAGGGGTGGTCTGACAGTGAGTAAGGAGTCATTGTTAAAGTATGCCAGTCTCTTGTCCTTAATTCAGCTTTTGCAGTTCTTGCTTTGATAAGGTTAGCTTTGGAGTGAGTGAGAGAACTATAATAGGAAGTAGGTGAGGAGGGTATCTAAGTCTAAGTAGACATTATTTCATTATGAACTTTATACTGACTCACTGCAGACTATTGTGGACTTTTGCTTTCAGGTACATATTTTGCCCTAATTTATGGATACATGTGAACATATGCCCTATCTCATGGGACCTGGTCTATATCTAGGTTTTGGGACTTTGTTAGGAAGTGAACCTCCTGGAATGGAATTAGAGAATACCATAAAAGGAAAGGTCTCACTGGAGTAATGAGGGTGAAGGGTTGACAAACCATGCCTGATGTCTCTGGACACAGTCTGAAGTGAAACATGCTGAGGTGGTACTCCTTGCATTGATTAGGTTGGGATCGGCAGATGCAGTATCATTTGTTATGATTTGAGAGAAGCATGCAGGAAAGTGAGCCCCACCCTAAAGGTTCCAGGACTGGAGGAAATATAGGCTCTATAGAGGAAGTGGGAGGTTCCTGCTGCCTTAGGGTTTAAGAAGACAACAGATAGTTATTGCTATAATCACATTATTTGGCAATTGGGTTAACTTTGAAAAATCCCTTTGTTAGGATTTGCTGTATTATACATATCACCATAATTTATGTCCTTTGACATTGTTTGTATATAGCTATGCCACCAGTTGCTTCTGTTCTCCCTAATCTAAGCTTTTAAGAAAGTCAACATTTCAAAGACTCAGCCTATGTATTAAAAAGACTCAGTCTGCTTTAAAAAGTCTGACACATTCAATCAGTTTTTTTCCCTCTCATATTAACTAGTGATTTATATGACTACAAATTAATAGAAGTGTACATAAACACCAATCCCACTACCCAAAGACTGTGTCCTGTCCTATCACCCCTCCACCCCCCCTTCCCCTATCGCCCAATGTAGCTGAACATCCACCCCCACCTTCAACCCAGGGTTTTTACTTTGGTACCCTACTCCAAATTTAGTCCAATCCTGCTTTGAGTTTCCCTTTCTGTTCTTCTGTCTCAACTTCTGTTTATGAGTGGGATCATCCTATACTCATCTTTATCTTTCTGACTTAGCTCACTTAACATAATTCCTTCTAGCTTCATCCAAGATGGGTCAGAGAAGGTGGGTTCATTGTTCTTAATAACTGCATAGTATTCCATTGTGTATATATACCACAGCTTTCTCAGCCACTCATCTGTTGTTGGGCACCTGGATTGCTTTCAGGTTTTAGCTATTACATATCTTTTTGAATGGACCAAGGACCTGGATGTTAGACCAGAAACTATCAAATACTTAGAGGAAATCATTGGTGGAACACTTTCCCACCTACATCTCAAGGACATCTTTGATGAAACAAACCCAATTGCAAGGAAGACTAAAGCAGAAACAAATCAATGGGACTACATCAAATTGAAAAGCTTCTGCACAGCTAAAGAAACTATCACACAAACAAGGAGACCCCTCACAGAATGGGAGAAGATCGTCACATGCTATACATCACACAAGAGACTAATCACCAAAATATACAAAGAGCTCAGCAAACTTAGCAACAAAAAAGCTATGACCCCCATCCAAAAATGGGCAGAGGATATGAACAGAACATTCACTACAGAAGAGATCCAAAAGACTAACAAACATGAAAAATTGCTCCAGGTCGCCAATTGTCAGAGAAATTCAAATAAAGACAACATTGAGATACCACCTCACTCCTGTAAGAATGGCATACATCAAAAAAGGACAACAGCAACAAATGCTGGAGAGGCTGTGGGGACAGAGGAACCCTTCTGCGCTGATGGTGGGAACGTAAATTGGTCCAACCTTTGTGGAGAGCAGTCTGGAGAACTCTCACAAGGCTAGTGTTGGACCTTCCATATGACCCAGTAATTCCTCTCTTGGGGATATATGTTGCCATTCACCAGGAGCCAGGTTTGAGCCCTTGGTCACCATATGGTCACAAGGACCTCCGGGGACGGCATCATCACAGCTTTGGTACTGTGTTTTCTTTCCTTCCCTGTCTGCTCCTATCTTTCTATCTAAAAATGTAAAATAAAAAGACAAATCTTCATCATTCAATGTTGATGACCATAGAGTAAATCAAAGGGAGAATAGAGCTGACT
Source organism: Erinaceus europaeus (assembly GCF_950295315.1). Classification (NCBI taxonomy): domain Eukaryota; kingdom Metazoa; phylum Chordata; class Mammalia; order Eulipotyphla; family Erinaceidae; genus Erinaceus; species Erinaceus europaeus. The sequence goes on along the minus strand of NC_080177.1, from coordinate 46,649,305 downwards.
GATCCCTAGGCTACTGACACTAAGCAGAAAGGAATGCTCTTTTAAAAGAACATGACTTACAGTTTCCACAGATATTCCAGCACAAGCTCACTCACTATCTGTGTCTTGTGCCTAATCTTTCTTTGTTTTTTTTTTTTTTTTTCTTTCTTCCTACCACCAGAGTTACTGTTGGGGCTTGGTACTGGCACTGTGAATCACAGGTGGTCATTTTTTCCTTTTTATTTCTTATTGTATAGGACAGAAGAGGGGGATAAAGAGAAGGACAAAGGCACTGGCAGATCTACTTCACCAGTCATAAAGCATCCCTCCTACAGGTACAAAGTGGGGGCTTGAACCTTCTAGTGGCAAGTGTCTTAATCTATCCAAGACTGAACAGTGGACTGTGTGACATTGAGTATACCCATCCTAGGTTCAGAGGTTAACTCCAGGTAATGAGTACTGGAGGCTCCCATGCTTGATCAGTAGGAGTGGAAATTCTGAAGGCATGTGGGTGTTGAGGAGCAGGTGTAGAGAAGTCAGGCTGGGGAAACATAGCTCTACAAGGTGAAGGAAGCCTTGTCTGTAAACCTAATAGGACCTGTTGGAGAGCTAGTGCCTTTATAGACCTAATTGGAGACTTGTAATTTAAAACTAGGCCATCAGCACATTTTAAAAGTAGGCCTGTGGTGACAAAAGATGCAGTTAATAAAACAGAGATCTAAAAGAGGGACCCATGAAACAGTAAGAGTGAGAGACCAGAAGAGGAGAAAAAGTTAGCTGATTGGTCCCCATCTGGGCAGATGTTGAAGTCAAAGCTGCCACTGAAGGCACATGCAATTAAGAAGTGCTTCAGGGTGGGGGGTAGATTGCATAATAGTTATGCAAAGAGACTTTCATGCCTGAGGCTCTGAAGGCCCAGATTCAATCTCCTATAGCACCATAGACCAGAGCTGAGTAGTGATCTGGTAAAAAAAAAAAAAAAAAAGTACTTCATTCAGGGGGACATGAGGGTGTCACTCAGTTATTTGAGGTTAACCTTTAACAGATAGTTTCCTGGGGAGCTGGGCAGTAGTGCAGTGGGTTAAGTGCAAGGTGCAAAGCAGAAGGACTGGTGGCATAAGAATGCCAGTTCAAGCCCTGGCTCCCCACCTGCATGGGGGAGTCTCTTCACAGGCAGTGAAGCCGGTCTGCAGGTGTCTGTCTTTCTCTCCCCGTCTTCCCCTCCTCTCTCCATTTCTCTGTCTTATCCAACAACGACATCAATAACAACAACAACTACAACAATAAAAAAGGGCAACAAAAAGAGAATAAATTAAAAAATTTAAAGAGATAGTTTCGTACATGGGTTCAAGCACTGACACATATCCATAGCAACCTTGGGCTGTCCACTGAGCTACTTCATTATCATTTTTTGCCACCAGGGTTATTGCTGGGGCTCAACATCTGCACAACTCCACTGCTACTGAACGCCATCTTTTTTTATAGAGGGCGAGGGACAGAATGAGATTGAGGGGGAGGCAGAGAGAGGTTGAGACACTATAGGACTGCTCCACCATTTGTGAAATTTCCTCCCCTGGAGGTGCTTGTGAACATGTAGTGATCAACGGCTCAAACCTGGCTCCTTGTGAATGGCTACATATGCTCTCTACTGAGTGAGACACCTCCTGGCCCTCTTAGAGCTATTTGTAAAGGCTTCATGGTGGACTATTCATAAAAGAGATTGTCATCTATTGAAGGACAGTTGTCATACATCTGAGTCTGTGTTTCTAATTTCCCATCTGCCAGAATTGGCAGCACAAACAAACTGGAATCTGGGCTGTATATCTGGCATGTGACTTAGAGGAGAACACACTCAGAAGATAAAACAAAATTCTACAGGAGCTGGTGAAATAGTTCACTAGGATAGTGTGCTTCTTTGCCATATGTGTGACTCAGGTTCATGCCTGGACCCCCCAGCATTAGAAGAAGCTTCAGTACTGTGGTCTCTTTTATTCTCTCTGCCAATCTTTATCAAAGACAAAAACAACAAACAAACAACAACAACAAAAAAAAATCCAAAGCAAAATAGACAGCACCCCAGTTCCAGTGACCCCCCAAAAATTTTAAGCTCTTCTTTTTTTCACTCAAATTTAATTGTTGCTTCCTCAAATGTTGCCTCATATTCTGTTGAGCTCAGAATTTCCACTGGGTAGGAACATCCCCTTGAGGGGGCCACACTTATAAAGGGCAGGGTCTGGGTGTGAGGTGCTTTTCTTTTAAATTTTTATTTATTATTGAATAGAGACAGAAATTGAGAGGGGTGGGGGAGATAGAGAGGGAAAGAGACAGACATCTGCAGTCCTGCTTCACCACTGTGAAGTTTCCCCTCTGCAGGTGTGGACCAGGGGCTTGAACCTGCATCCATGTGCACGGTGATATGTGTACTTAACCTGGTGTGCTGCCGCCTGGCCCCTGGAGCTTTTCTTTTCTTTTTTTTTTTACTCAGGACTTGCCTGAGCCTAATTTCTTTTACTTGGCTAAGTTTTAAAATTATAGTTGAGAACTAAACTATATATATCTAAATCCTTTTGTGTTTCCTAAAAAAAAAACAACAAAAACTCACTATAAAGAATCATGAAATAAATCTTGACTAGTATCTTAAATTATAAACAAACTTCATAGAAGAAGTATGTCTAAAAAAAAAAAGTATGTCTACTGGTATCCTAAACTGTGATCTCTAATTGAAATCATTCAATTTCTAGAGAGCTATGTTAAGTGTGGCATTTTCCATATTATTTAAGTGTCAGCTTTATGACACCTCAGGTTTGATAATTGAAGAATCTGGCAGGACATTAACAACAAATGTGCTTTATTTCTGGATGGGTTATGGATTTGCTCTCCAAGTGGTGTTCTATAAACAGACACACCACACCCTAACTCAGAGCTGACACCTCCTAGGTGACATATGGAAACCTGTTCTTTGTATGTGTCTCATGTCAAAATGTCAGCTTGATAAACTTTTGAACTTTGTAGAACTTCTGTGGATGGAGAGTTTTTGGAGAATAAACAGAGTGGCAGAGTAATAGCAGAACACAAGGGCTTAGTAAAGAGAAATGGATGTTGTCCACTATGAATTTCATTATCAAGGTTTGAATCTAGTGACCCAGGAGGTGGCATAGTAGTGGCTGAAACAAGAGGTCCAGGGTTCAAACCCCAGCATTAGCTGTGCCAGGGTGATGCTCTGGTTCACTCTCCCTTTTAATTTCTCATAAATAAATTTTTAGAAAAAGGGATTTGAATTTGTATTTGGAAATTCATAGGCTATGAAGTCTGGGGCAAATCGCTTCATTTTTCCAAACTTTGGTTCCATTATTTGAGAAAAGAATACTCCATTTTGGGCAGTTATGGACAAGAGGCAATATAAACTTTGGAACTACAAAAACACTATAGACTCCCAGCAAAGGATGACTTACAAAAGGAAAATTGGATCAAGAGAAAGTAGAATTCAAGTGTCAAAATCAGATGAGATCAGGCTTGTTCAGGGTGATATGGCTGTAGACACATGTCAAAATCGAAGAGCAGTTTAAGAACTCAGGAGACTCTTTGGTTAAGCAACAAGTTCACAAAAGGCCATAAGACTGCTGACAGTGGAAAGTCAATGACTTAGTGGTTAGTGGTTCTGTTCATTGTGCTGAGTTCTATTTCTTTGCTGAGAGTCTGCTTCCTGCCCCACCCTGGGCAGCATGGTGTTGCCATAGGAGCAAACTGGCATTGAGGAGCTTGAGCTGGAAGCTTTCACATCTTAAACATTTTTCTTTATGAAAAGGAACTATACAGACACTATTCTTAGGAAGGAGAAACACAAAAGCTTTTTTTTTTTTTTTCATAGAAATATGCTCAGCAAGTTGACTGCCTCCTGCCCCCACATCTACAAAAGGCCATCCATTATTCCCAGCCAGGATACAGAGAAGCATTCTGTGGCTCCCTAAGCCTCAGGCCAGGGTGACCCAATGGCTTGCTGGGATGGCCTCATACTCAAGAGTGACAGGGGAGTCCTTGGTACTCCCATTCAGCTACTTGTTCCCCACTTTTTAAAAATATTTATTTATGGGAGTCGGGCTGTAGCGCAGCGGGTTAAGCGCAGGTGGTGCAAAGCACAAGGACCGGCATAAGGATCCCGGTTCGAACCCCGGCTCCCCACCTGCAGGGGAGTCGCTTCACAGGCGGTGAAGCAGGTCTGCAGGTGTCTATCTTTCTCTCCTCCTCTCTGTCTTCCCCTCCTCTCTCCATTTCTCTCTGTCCTATCCAACAACGACAACAACAATAATAACTACAACAGTAAAACAACAAGGGCAACAAAAGGGAATAAATAAATAAAATAAATATTAAAAAAAATTTATTTATTCCTTTGTGTTGCCCTTGTTGTTTTTATTGTTATAGCTATTATTGTTGTTGTTATTGATGTCGTTGTTAGATAGGACAGACAAAAATGGAGACAGGAGGGGAAGACAGAGAGGGGAAAGAAAGATACCTGAAGACCTGCTTCACTGCCTGTGAAGTGACTTCCCTACAGTTGGGGAGCCAGGGGCTTGAACTGGGATCCTTACTCTTCGGGTCCTTGCACTTTGTGCCACCTGCGTTTAACCTGCTGTACTACTGCCCAACTCCCCACTCCCCACTTTTATGACTGATTACAGCTGTGTCTTAAGCCGTAGCCACTCAGCAATGACTAGCACATTAAAATGTCTGTGGACAGTAGCTAGATGGTGGCTTACCTGGCAAAGTGTGCACTTTACCATGAGCAAGGACTTGAATTCAAGTCCCCTGTTCCCACTTACAGGAAAAGATTCAGTGTTGTAGGCATCTCTTTCATCCCTACTCTGGTTAAAAAAAAAGGTGCCTGAAACAGCAGACTTGACATGCATGCACTGAGGTCCAGGGATAGATAACCTTGGTGGCAAAAAGAAATAAACTAATTCATTAAAAAAACTTCCCATAGTGAATGATGGATCATCTGTAATAGGTGAAATTAAGAAATGGGGACAGAAAGGAAAAATGCAGAGTAAAACTTGGACTATGTGTGATGTATTGCTTATAGCTTCTAGTTGCTTCTGATTCCCAAGACCTAGAAAACGTTTAGTACTAGAGAAAAATATCTTCATGAAATGCACATGTAATTTTTTCTTTTTGCCTCCAGGAGCTTGTGGTGCCTGTAGGTGGGGAGCTGAAGGCTTGAACTGGGATCCTTGTGCTGGTCCCTGTGCTTCACACTTTGTGCGCTTAACCTGGTGCACCACTGCCCAGCTCCCACATAGTTTTTAAATTTTTTAATTAAAAATTTTCTTTATTGGGGAATTAATGTTTTATATTTGACAGTAAATACAATAGTTTGTACATGCATAAACACACATAGTTTTTTTTAAGAGCCACCCCCTACTTTCTTTTTAGAAGAGTCACATGCTCATCACTCCTTAGATAGGTGACAGAATCCACTCTACTAGGGAGATAGCACAATGGTTTATGCAGCAGACTTTCATCCCTCTGAGGTCCCAGGTTCAACTCCTCACACTATCCATAAAGCAGAGCTGAAAGTTATGCTTTGGATTTGAAGGGGAAAAAAAAATCATCCTTACTACTTGAGGATGGTCAGCCCCAAGAAAGTATGCCACCAGGGGTGGCCAGTGAACTCTGGGTTGTGGCCTGTAAGCAGGCATTCACGGGGTAGGGAATGTATAAACCTCCCATCCCCACAACAGCACACTTAGCATGCCAGGCTGCACTAACTTTCCTATCAGAGCTCCAGTAGAAACACTGGTTTTATGTCTCAGGCACAAGGTGACTAGTGGTGGCATCTCAGCAGCACAGTGGTCCCACCACTCTGTAATTATAGTCCCACTGTCCTACTACAATTGCAATCTCCAGGGGGTAAATGCACTGATCCTTCCCCGTGTGCTTTGCTGCCTGCTATCTTTATAAGCCCTGTAACTCTGAATCCCAGGAGTACTTGTGACATGCACTAATTAATTCCATTTTAGATAAAGAGGAAGGTCTGGGAAAGTTAAGTGATCTGCCCATAAACTCAGAGCTAGGAGTCACAATTTAAGCAGGTATACTGGTCTTAGCCTTCTTTCTCCCCTTCCTTCCTTCCTTCACCATAAGGATTATCACTGGAGCTCAATGCCTATAGGACTCCCCTGTTCCTGTTGGCCATTTTCTTTCTTTTCTTGCTTTTAGATAGAGGATGAGAGACAGAAAGAAATGGGGGGGAAGAGAGAGAGAGAGAGAGAGAAGACGAGAGATACTTGCAGCATTACTCCATAACTCAAAAAGTTCCCTTATCCCTTTGCAAGTGGGGCTAGAACCTGGGTCCTTGCCTAGGGCAGTACATGTGTTTACTCTTAACAGGTGAGGCACTTGCTGGCTCTTTAGACTTCATTTCATTTTTTCAAAGAGAGAGAAGAGGAGAGAACACCAGAACATTATGCTGGCACGTTTGATGTTGGGGCTCAAATATGGGACCTTATGCTTGAGGGTCCAATACTTCATCCACTACCCCACCACTTGGACTGCCCTTACTTTTTCTTTACCTATGACAATCCTGTTCCACTCAGATTTCTGACATGGAGACTCCCCCACCCCTTCCCTTTAGTGAGATGGTAGGAAGGCCCATCCTTAGGGTAGCCCAGGATATCCTGGCTCACCTTGGCCAGCCGTGCCCGCTTGATGAGGTCATTGAGCTTGCGCACCGCTGCTTTCTGGGGAAGGCTCTGGATGTCTCGGAAGAGGTCCTGGGCCTCGGCCTCAAAGAGCCGACGGTTGTCAGTGTTCTGCAAGGGCTGAGCCCAGAAGGAGCCGATGTAGACACGCAGCACTTCAGGCGTGTTGATGACCTTGCCCAGGGACCACATGAGTGCCCCGTAGACACGCATCAGCTGCTGTGTGTCCACTTGGTCTGCCTTGTTCAGCACCACTCGAATCTTGTCATCCTGGCCCCGAAAGGCCTTGATGGCTTCTGAGAACTCATCTGAGATGTCCAGCTTATGAGCATCAAAGAGCAGGATGATCCTGTCCACCCGCTCAGCGAACCACTGCAGAACTTGGCAGAAGTCATAGCCTGTGGGAAAGGGGTTCACCAGTGAGCTGCACTTTTTTGAATTTGGGGTATGGGGATGTGGGTGCTTGGGTCACCTTCCAAGTGACCTCTGCTCACACTGCAGGCTGTGAGGACTTCTTGGCCTGAAACTATTGAAATTACCAACAGGATACCCTAGGCTGGATGATCAACTTAATGCTGGAGTATACTGGGATAAATGCTGACTAAAAAGGAGATTTGAGTGGGCAGCTGACTTCCATACTGTCAACTTCACAGTTACCACTGGTCTGTCATTTCACTGTCCTTTTGGCTCAGTGGCAAAACTGACTAATGGCTTTGTGACACCCAGAGTCATGGACCATAATGCACTTACTTCTGTCAGTCTCACTTCTCTGAAAGTTACAGAGATGGAGAAGAAAACCTAATGGCCACATGGAGTCCCAGGAGGTGGCCAGTGTGCACAACAGAAGAGGAATCATATTGTATTTACTGTTGAATGTAAAACATTAATTCCCCAATGAAGAAATAAATTAAAAAAAAAAGAAGTGGAAATCCTGAGGTGCCTACTCACAGAAAAAAAAAAAAAAAAAAGAAGAGGAATCAGCTACTGCTAATCCAAATTAAAAAAAAATCACACACACACACACACACACATACACACACACACACACACACACACACACACACACACACACACACACACACACGGCCAGCAAAATAGCTTAATAAGTTTGAATCTGGCTTCCATTGCATTAAAGAAAGCTTTGGTGCTGTGGTCTCTTTCACTTTCTCTTTATATACATGGATTTGTTTATTTATTTTTATGAGACTAGAGCACTGATCAACTCTGGCTTAGTGATGGTGGAAGCCTGGGGCCTCTGGAGCCCTAGACATGCAAATCCAAAGCTCTAGCATACTGAGCTATCTCTCTAGATCTTTTTTTCAGCTTTTTAAAAAAATTTCTTTATTGAGGAATTAATGTTTTACATTCGACAGTAAATACAATAGTTTCTACATGCATAACATTTGCCAGTTTTCCATATAATGATACAACCCCCACTAGGTCTTTTATCATCCTTTTTGGACCTGTATTCCCCTACCCACCCCTCAAGCCCCAGAGTCTTTTACTTTGGTGCCTCTCTAGATCTTAGTTCAAAGTTTAAAGACTGTTAAGGTCAAAAGGAGCCTGACCCAAACTGATATTTATCATTTAAACTATTTATATCTTTAAAAAAATATTTATTTTCCCTTCTGTTGCCCTTGTTGATTTTATTGTTGTTATAGCTACTATTGTTGTTATTGATGTCGTCATTGTTAGACAGGACAGCAAAATGGAGGAGGGGAAGACAGAGGGGAAGAGAAAGATAGACACCTGCAGACCTGCTTCACCACCTGTGAAGCGACTCCCCTGCAGTTGGGGAGCTGGGGGCTCAAACCCGGATCCTTACGCGAGTCCTTGCACTTTGCGCCATCTGCACTTAACCCGCACTGCCCGACTCCTTGAACTATTTATATCTTAAGCATGTTGTAAATCCTTAAAACAAACAAAAAAACTTTTTTTTCACTTAGCAGGACTGGGAAATAATTAATCTGGTAGAGTATATGTTTTACCATGTGAGAGATTCTGAGTTCAAGCCCCAACACCACACAGGAGTACCACAGCACCAGGGGATGCCTCATGGATGTTAGAATGGTTCTATGAGGGAGTCGGGCTATAGCGCAGCGGGTTAAGCGCAGGTGGCGCAAAGCACAAGGACTGGCATAAGGATCCCGGTTCGAACCCCGGCTCCCCACCTGCAGGGGAGTCGCTTCACAGGTGGTGAAGCAGGTCTGCAGGTGTCTATCTTTCCCTCCTCCTCTCTGTCTTCCCCTCCTCTCTCCATTTCTCTCTGTCCTATCCAACAACAACGACAACAACGATAATAACTACAACAATAAAACAAGGGCAACAAAAGGGAATAAATAAATAAAATAAAAAAAAAACATAACAAACAAACAAAAAAGAATGGTTCTATGAAGCCTTGCACTTTCCCTCTGTCTTTTAAACAAACAAACAAACAAATAAATGTAGGCTGAGGAGACAGCATAATGGTTATACAAATGACTTTCATGCCCGAGGCTCTAAGCTCCCAGGTTTAATTCCCAGCATCATCATAAACCGGAGCTGAACAGTGCTCTGGTAAACATAAGTCTGAAAAAAAAAATCAAATCCAGGGATGCACACGAGACCATAGCAAAACACACACATACACACGGTCTCACAGCCATTGTGTGAAATGGTCTCTTGCCAGTTTATTTCTAACATGGTTTGAAAACAACCACAGTACTGCTCCACTGCTTATAAAGCTTCCCCCTTGCAGGTGATCCCAGGTAGATACCAGCGACCTGAACTCATGTCTATTAAGCCCACAACCAGTAACAAGTTCTCTTTTTTTCACTACTATCATGTTCCAATGTACTTCAAATCACTGGGTTACAAATAAACACTCTTCTCAGAGTGAAGAGTTACAGGCATTTTCTTAGGGAGGCAGCAGAAGCATGAGGAGATCAACCCTATATGGTTTCTTTTCCATCTCAGTCTGCGTAGCAGCGGAATTGGAATCCCAATGTCTGGAGCACAGGTTTTACCTTTCCTGACTCCTATATGTTAGTGTGCTACCCTCTCTTTTTAAGATCTTAAAAATTTATAAACATGGAGCCTGAGAAGAGGCTCTGTGGCTAGAGTGCTGAACTCTCCAACATAAGGTCCTAATCTCTGCTACTGGCACATGCCAGAGTAATATAGAATAATGGTTTCTTTTTTCTCTCTCTAACAAAAACAAAACCAGACATCCAGAACAAATGCAGGGAATAATATAATGAGTGCTATTTATATACCTACCTGGAACTCTTAATAAATCCTGATGCTTGACCTTGCTTTCTTTAAACACATTCATGTATTATTTACACAGCAAAACACCAGACAGCAGTGAGGATAAGATAGATCCTTATTTTTAATGCAGGTACATTTACAAAAGGTTGTATGTAAAAATGCAGTTTCCAAAGATGTACAATGTGAGAACATTCATGTAAAATGTCAAAAAAAGAAAGCAGTATTCAATAGCCTATGGAGACATACTATAGCACAAAGGGAATATAGTAAGATTGATTTGGGGATACTGGTTGATTCAGGGATGGAAGGAAAGAGGATTTAATGTGATGAGATAGTATCTAGAGAATGATCTGTTAAGCAAAAGTAGGGTCCATGGTCTGAAATTTCCATGAACTTAAAAATAAAAATTATTTCCCAGAGGCATCCGAATGCTGCTGAGCTTAGTACAAGGTGGTGCCAGGATTGAACCCGAGACTTAGGGGGTCTAGGCATGTAATGTTTCTGTGATATGTATATTTCACTCTCTTCAATATTTCAGATATACATACAGAGACAAAGACAGAGGGAGATAGCACAACACTGGAGCATCCTCTTGTGCTGTGGCACTCCCATGTGGTACCGGGGCTTGAACCTGTACTGTACACATAGCAAAGCACATGCTTACTGCCAGGCAAATTCTTTCCTGCCCCTCCCCCAAGCCTAACCTCCTCCCCAAAGGAAACCACTGCCCCCCATATGTTTATCACCACCACTCACTTGTGCATTTCTAGTTCCTGCTTTTTCACTTCTCTGTTCTGTCTGAGGCACTATGTGGCTCCTTGGGACAAGGAAGACAAAGTAGCTCTCAGAGGAATGTGGGTCAGCACTGTGGGCAGTCAGTTTAGAATGGAAGAAGATCAAAAGCCAATTGAATGGCTCCTGTAGCAGCACAACAAAAATCTGAGTCAAAGTGTATCCGAGCTCTCTTTGATTTCTCTCCCTGCATGGTCAGGGCTAACTACTGCCCACAGTGTCAGTGAGAGGGAATGTCACTTGAGAATGGCTTGCTCTCCAGGTAGTACTAGGTCCAGATGGTAGTTCCTTGACAAAGGAATGAAAGTGCTGTTCCTGAGTAGCAGGAAGACCCTTTGGAACCACCCATAGAAGGGCCTGTGTATGGATCTGCTTAGCCTATAGGGATTATTGACAAATCTTTGTTTGATCATCTTTTTTGACCCAAATTGGGCTTCAGTTAGGTTCAGAAATGGAAGAAAACTGCAGTAGCTAGATGTACATTAGAGTAGACATGACTTGTATCCCCTGTCAGAGTTACTGCTAGGACTCTGTGCCTGTATAAACCCACCACTTCCTGCAGCTAGCTATTTCTAAGTTTCTTTCCTCTAGATAGAGTATGAGAGGGAGAGAGAAAGAATAGACACCACATCACCATTCCACCACTTGTGAAGCTTCCTCCTGTAAGTGCTCCCATGAAACTGACTGGAATTTGAACCAGGTCCTTGTGCATGGTAATGTGTAACACTTGCCACTCTCATTATGCTATCTCCCCAGTCCTGAGGCATCGAAGGCCCCAGGTACTATATCTAGCACCACAATAAGCCAGTGCTTAGTAGTGCTGTGGTCAATTAAAAAAAGGGGGGGGGAATGAAAGGAGCAGGGCTTCTAGCTTGAACAATAACTGTCCTAGACTGGTAACCACCTGCATGTCCTTTAGTTCAAGGATGGACAAACTGTGGCTTGTCTTTACTAGTTTTTCTTGAATTCCTGTCAGCAAGGAAAGGAATGAGTATGACACAAATGGCCTCATGTAGGATTTCAGAAGCATAAGCTGAGTGAGAAAAGCCAGGCACCGGAGAGAATAGACTGTGAAATTCTGTTTAGATTAAGTTCTAGAACACGTCAAGCTAAGCTACAGACACAAAGCAGAGCAGTGGCTGCCTCTGCCACACTGCAACGTGGCATGATGAAGCTTCTCAGAGTGATTGGAGGCTTCCATTTCTTGACAATGTTGGTGGTGGCATGAATATGCACATTTGCCAAAATTAACCATGCTGCACTACTGGCACTCCTGTGGAGAGGATCCAGCTAGGAGATAAGTCACTGACCCTCCCTCTCTGGCTCTATGGGGCCCAGAGATCAGAAAAGAGGCATCAGGAGTATTCTGGTACAAACATTCATTTATTTGAAGGTGTGTTTGGATTTATATAGAAAGTTAAACAAAGAACAAAATACGTCAGAAATTATAGGTTTCTTAAAGGTCAGCTTGCCCCTATGGCAAGGGGCTGGTATGAAAAGAGTTGATGCGATACATAAAGGTCAAAACAATTAGTCTCCTGATGCAAGTATTTTAATTATCCAAAGGCATTTGAGAGAAGAATAGGAGTTAAACCAGTAAGGTGAGATAGAGAAAAACAAGACTTGATGTAAATTAAGGACATCAAAGGGTACAAGAAAAATAAGATTTGGGGGCTTTTCACTGTCTGGTGTTAGGGGTGTGTGATAGGGTATGTTCTCCTTTGTGATCAAAAGGTGAAGTGGATGTGTAAAATTTGAGTGAGTGAACCTTAAAGCAGGCAACCATTTGGCCTGTCAGCGGGGGAACTAAATGTGAGAGGCCTGTAGGATTTCTGTGAGCTTGAGAGACTAACAAGGAGAAACTGAGTCTGGGAGACTTTTCCCTCTTGGCTCATCTCTATAAGGAGAGAGGCTAACAAGTGGGGTGTCTTTCCAGACCTCCATCCGAGGATGGGGGGAGCTTCCCTAAGCTCTACCAAGCTTTCACATAGTCCCACACTGGACACTGAAAATAAGTATTTTACTTCAGTAAGGTTGACTTAGTAAAAAACTAAAAATCCATAATAGGAATGGGGAGATATGTTCATCTGTTAGGGCACAGAACTTGTATGTCTTGAATTCCAGAAGGAAAATACAACTTTATGCCAGAGCTGGGCAGTCTTTCTCAAACATTAAATAAATGCATCTTGTAAAATTAAATTTGGGTGGTGGTGGGGTGGAATCAAGATAGCTGTATGTGGACAGCACTTAAAAGCTGAATCTCTTTAGATCTTGGCATTTCTAAATGGAAGCAGTATTTATAGGCCAGTAGGAAAGAAACTACAGAGGAGGGGACAAAGAAACCATGGTGGAAAATTATAACCCATTTATGAATTGGCAAAAGGGTGCTGAAAAGGACAAAGGAGAGCTGAACAGTGAGTCTCTCACTGAATCCCCCAAACCCATCTCCCATGCCCAAGTCTCTCCTTGAGGAAATAGAAGCAGCAAGAGAAAAAGATTCCCCACCCCCCACCCCACCCCATGGAGTCAAACTTCTCAAGCAAGATTTCAATGCTGAACCTTTTGTCAGAATGAGGGGTGTGGAGGGGATCCATGTGACCTTGCCTGACTGGATCTGAGCTACTGACATTCCCAAGCAAGCTGAAAGGCTAATAGGTCTGCCCACTAAAACAAGCAGGCATAACATTATCAAACCAACACCCTCTATACGGAAAACTGGGAAATGTTATGCATGTACAAATTATTGTATTTACTGTTGAATGTAAAACATTAATTCCCCAATAAAGAAATTAAAAACAAAAACAAAAACAAACCAACACTCTCCCCAACTGTGAGCATACATATGTTCTGTTAATTTGTTAATTCCTTCCTTGGTTCATTGTTGGCTGCTTTTTCTTTTTTCTCTCTTTTGTTGGTTTTGTTGTTGTACCTTATTTTTGCTTTGTTTTGGGGGGAGTTTTTTAAAAATTTATTTTTATTGGAGAATTTAATGATTTAATGTTTTATAGTTGACAGTAAATAAAATAGTTTGTACATGCATAAGATTTCCCAGTTTTTTTTCTCTCATTTAAATAAAGCCAATAAAGTATATATTTTAAAAGATAAAAGAAAAAGAAAGGCTAAGTGAAAGGATACTTTATCAGCATTCATTCCATTGTTTAAAGATATATTTTTATTGGGGGATGAATGGTTTACAGTAAATACAGATGTTGATACATGTGTAAGACTTTTCAGTTTTCTGCAAAACATTTTCATCCCCAGCCTAGGCCCTCCTCCTCCATCATGCACCAGGACCTGATTCCCACCTGTACAGTCCTTAGCTTTGGGGCAATAAAGCAAACTCAGTACAAATTCTGCTTTGTGCTTCCTCTTCTGTTCTCATACTCCACTTCTGTACATAATAAGATCATCCTGTATTCATCCTTCTCTTTCTGGGTTATCTCACTTACCATGTAAGCTTGTCCAGATTAAGTGAAGAAGGTGAATTCAATTGTTCCTAATAGCTGAGTAATATACCATTGTGTATATATATCACAATCTTCTTTTTTAATTAGTAATTTAATACTGATTTAAAAATTATAAGATAATAGGTATTCTATACCATTCCTACCACCAGAGTTCTGTGACCCCATCCCTTCCATTGGAGATTTACCAGTTTTTTACATAACAATACAACCCCCACTAGGTCCTCTGCCATCATGTTCCAGGACCTGAACTCCCTTCCCTCCACCAACCCCAGAGTCTTTTACTTTGGTGCAATATACCAACTCTAGTCCAAGTTTTGTTTACTGTTTTCTCCTCTGATCTTGTTTTTCAACTTCTGCCTGAGAGTGAGATCATCCCATATTCATCCTTCTGTTTCTGACTTACTTCACTCAACATGATTTTTTTCAAGCTCCATCTAAGATGGGCTGAAAATGGTGAAATCACCATTTTTAATAGCTGAGTAGTATTGCATTGTGTATATATACCACAACTTACTCAGCCACTCATCTGTTGTTGGACACTTATGTTGCTTCCAGGTTTGGCTATTAGAAATTGTGCTGCTATTAACATAGCAATGCACAAATCTTTCTAGATGGGTGTTTGGTTCCTTAGGATATATCCTCAGGAAAGGAATTGCAGGATCACAGGGTACATCCATTTCGAGCCTTCTGAGAGTTCTCCAGACTGTTCTCCACAGGGGTCAGACTAATTTACATTCCCACCAGCAGTGCAGGATGGTTCCTTTGTCCCAACCTCTCCAGCATTTGTTGCTGCTACCTTATCTGATATATGACATTCTCACAGGAATGAAGTGGCATCTCATTGTTGTCTTTATCTGCATTTCTCTGTCAGTGACTTGGAGCATTTTTTTAATGTTTCTCAGCCCTTTGGATCTCTTCTGTGGTGAATATTCTGTCCAGGTCTTCTTCCCATTTTTGGATGGCTTTTTTTGCTTTTTTGTTGTTGAGTTTGGTGAGCTCTTTATATATTTTGGTTATTAGCCTCTTGTCTGATGTATGTAAAGATCTCCCATTCTGGGAGGGGTTTCTTTTTTTGGGTACTGATTGCTTTTGCTGTATAGAAACTTTTTAATTTGATGTAGTCCCATTGGCTTATTTTTGATTTAGTCTTCTTTGTAATTGGATTTGTTCCATTGAAGATGTCCTTAAAATTTATATGGAAAAGAGCTCTGCCAATATTTTCCTCTGAATATCTGATAGTTTGTGGTCTAACATCCAAGTCCTTGATCCACTTGGAATTTACTATTGTGTTTGGTGAAATACAGTGGTTCAGTTTCATTCTTCTTTCAACCCATTTTTTCCAACACCATTTATTGAAGAGACTCTCCTTTCTCCATTTATTTGTCTTGATGCTGAATGCGAGCAACTACTAAAGCAGTATGATGAGTTGGGCGATCCAGATGTGGCTGACCATCTCATTGCCTCCCTGGATGCAGCACGCCAAGCCCGCTGGCAACAACTCACAGAAAGTCTGAACTTCACCCACTCAAGTAGCAAGGACTGGAAGCTTTTTCACAGACTGGGTGCCGGTAGCCAACCCCCTCCCATCTCCCATCCTCCCGTATCTCCAAACTCAGTGGCCAGTCACCTAACTCAAGTTGGACATGCTAAGATCGACCCAGTCTGGAAAAGAGAAATTTCCCACGAGTGGTCATCCCACTTCCGGTTATCTTGTCCATCTCCACAACTCTCTCCCTTTACACTGTCTGAACTGGAAGACGCTTTGAAGAGGGTTAAACCGGGAACAGCTGCTGGCTACAATAACATCACCCCAGAACTCATTCTTAACCTGGGCCCCGCGGCAAAGAAGTGGCTCGCTTCATTCCTGTCCCACATCTTGGAATCTGAGTCTATGCCCAAAGTTTGGCGTCGTGCGAAGATTATAGTGGTTTTGAAACCAAAGAAAGACCCAACACTGGCCGCCAGCTATAGACCAATTTCTCTCCTCTCCGTGTGTTACAAACTCCTTGAGAGGCTGCTTCTGTCACGAATTTCTCCTCTTACAGAGAAATTCCTATCACCCGCCCAAGCTGGTTTCCACCCAGGAAGATCTACCTGCGAACAAGCCCTGGCCCTCTCAACTTACATTGAAAATGGATTCCAGAAGAATGCTGTCTTTGTTGATCTCACAGCAGCCTATAACACGGTCTGGCACCGTGGTCTCCTAGTCAAGATCTCAAGAGGCCTGCCTCCATGGGTGGCCAACACTATATCATTTCTTCTCCAAAACAGAAGATTCCGGGTGCATCTGGGTGACAAGTCTAGCAGATGGAGACTTGTCTCAAGTGGCCTCCCCCAGGGCTCTGTTCTGGCTCCTACGCTATTTAATATTTACATCAATGACCTCCCAGAAACTTCTTCAAGGAAGTTCATCTACGCCGATGACATCTGCTGTGCAACTCAGGCATCAAAGTTCGACATCCTTGAGGAAACACTCACAAAAGACATGTCGCTGATATCTGATTACTGTAAAAAATGGCGACTAATCCCTAGCACTGTAAAAACGGTATCATCTGTTTTCCATCTACACCATGCCTCGGCCTCGCGTGAGCTTAATGTGCAGCTTGACGATACGAGAATCCGGCATGAAGCCCAGCCAGTCTATCTTGGCGTTACTCTCGATCGCACTCTGTCATTTCACGAACATCTCATAAAAACTGCAGCAAAGGTGGGCGCGAGGAATAACATCATTGCAAGACTGGTCAGCTCCTCATGGGGCGCGAGCGCTTCCACACTACGATCATTATCTCTGGCATTATGCTATTCCACTGCAGAATACTGTGCCCCAATATGGTTCCGTAGCCCCCATGTCCACTTGGTCGATTCCAAATTATATTCCTCCATGAGGATAATTTCTGGAACCATCTGTTCCACCCCAGATCCATGGCTGCCAGTTCTTAGCAACATCGCCCCGCCAGATATTCGTCAGGATGCGGCATCATCTAAGTTCATTTCCCACGTCTACGCTCAACCGGACCTGCCAATATACGCGGATATCTTCACCCACGCTGTCCAACGCTTGACGTCTCGTCATCCAATCTGGTCCCCTACGCCTACACTGAACTTCTCTGTTCCAGACTCTTGGAAACAGAGTTGGCAGTCAGCTGAGGTAAAGAACAAACACCTCATCACAGACCCCTGCAAGCGTCAACCCGGCTTTGACCTAGCACGTTATGATTGGGCCCTCCTCAATCGCTATCGAACAGGCCATGGCCGGTGCGCCGCTATGTTCCATCGCTGGGGAGCCAGAGACGACCTGAACTGCCCCTGCGGCTACAGACGGACTATGACCCACATAGTCAACGACTGCCACCTCTCCAGATTCAAAGGAGGTCTCGAAACTTTACATCAGGCTCAACCTGACGCTGTTGACTGGCTACGGAAGAAGGGCAAATGCTAGAAGAAGAAGTCTGGACACCTTTGTCAAAGATTAGATGTCCATAGGTGTGGGTGCTTACTCCTGGGCTCTCAATTCCATTCCACTGGTCAGTATGTCTATTCATGTTCCAGTAACAAGAAGTTTTGATGACAATGGCCCTATAGTACAATTTGAGATCTGGGAGTGTGATGCCTCCAGTTCTGTTCTTTCTTCTCAAGATTGTTTTGGCAATTCTAGATCTTTTCTGGTTCCAGATAAGCATAAATTTGTATATGGCTCTGGGTAGTATATTCATTTTGATGATGTTAATTCCTCCAACCCATGAGCATGGGGTATCTTTCCTCTTCTTTGTATCTTTTTCTATTTTCTTGAGTAGTGACTCATAATTTTCTGTATACAAGTCTTTCACTTCTTTGGTTAGGTTTACTCCTACATATTTTATTGTTTTTGTTGGTACAGTAAAAGGAATTGACTTCTGGATTTCAACTTCTTCTAACTTAGTATTTGCATAGAGGAATGCCACTGACTTTTGAATGTTAATTTTGTAGCCTGACACCTTACTGTATTGCCTGATGAGTTCCAAAAGCTTCTTGCTGGATCCCTTAGGTTTTTCTATGTATACTATCATGTCATCTACATATAGGGAGAGTTTGACTTCTTCTCTTCCAATCTGTATGCCTTTAATTCCTTGTTCCTGCCTGATTGCTATGGCAAGAACTTTCAATACTATGTTGAATATTAATGGAGATAGTGGGCATCCCTGTTTAGTACCTGATCTGAGTGGAAATGCTTCCAGTTTTTCACCATTGAGTATGATGTTGGCTGTAGGTTTGCTATATATAGACTCCACTATCTTCAGGAACTTTCCATCTATTCCCATTTTTTGTAGTGTTTTGATCATAAAGGGTGCTGTATTTTGTCAAAGGCTTTCTCTGCATCTATTGATATGACCATGTGGTTTTTGGTCTTGCTTTTGTTGAAGTAGTGGATCACATTGATTGATTTACATATATTAAACCAACCTTGCATGCCTTGGATAAACCCCACTTGGACATGATGAACAATCTTTTTAATATACTGCTGTATCTGGTTGAACAGAATTTTGTTCAATATTTTAGCATCTATGTTCATCAGAGATATTGGTCTGTAGTTTTCTTTTTTGGTTGTGTCCCTGTCTGCTTTTGGTATCAAAGTGATGTTGGCTTCATAGTAGCTGGAAGGGAGTATTTCTGTGACTTCAGTCTTCTGGAAGAGTTTTAAAAGTAGAGGTATTAGTTCTTCTTTGAAGGTTTTTTAGAATTCATTTGTAAAACCATCTGGTCCAGGACTTTTATTTTTGGGGAGATTTTTGATAGCTGTTTCAATTTCATTAGCTGTGATGGGCCTTTTCATGTTATCTAGTTCCTCTTTACTTAATTTTGGAAGTTTGTAGGTATCTAGGAAATCGTCCATTTCTTCCAGGTTCTCTAGCTTGGTGGCATATAGTTGTTCATAGGGGTTGCGTTTTCTGATCCATCTTCCTACTCTGTGCCTTTTACTAGGTAATTCAGGTGATTGCAATTTATTGATATTATAGATTGAAGATATTTTAACACTATTATTGAAGATTTTTATAGTGTTCTGATATATGTTATATTTATGGTGATCTGACTGTTTATAGGGGACCTTTCAGAACTTCTTTCAGGTCAGGCTTGGATCATTAAGTTGTTCCTTCAAATGTTGTTTGTCTGAAGTGGTTTTTATACCTCCACCTAGTCTGAACAACAATCTAGTAGAATACAGTATTCTTGGTTGAAAGCCTTTGTCATTGACTACTCAATAGATATCATTCCTTTCTGGCATTTACTTTTTGTGTGGAGAAATCTGCTGCTAATGGTTAAACTAAGAAGAAACATTGGAGAAATGAACTAGGACAAAAGCTCAGCTAAAAGCCCTGCAAAGACAGTAGTACATAAGAATGAGGTTAACATCCAAACGCTAATTGAGGAATTAGTCACAGGAATGAGGAAAGAGTTTGAAAGTAAAGTCATCAGTAATGGGGAAACAATAGATATGACTCTGAAAGAAAACACTATCTCAAGGTAATTAGAGAGCTGAATGCTGAAATAGGTGAGCTAAAAGCACAAATTGCTGAACAAGCTAATACAGTATCATAACAAAGTAACAAAATAGCTGAGCTACAGAAAGCAACAGAGGGGAGAGAGAATAAAATAATGAGGCAGAAAACAATCAGCAAAACTGATTGACAAATTAGAGAAAACAAAGAAAGAAGAGATCTTAAAAAGAGATTAAGAGATACTGATTTCAGTCACCAAGTTCCAGATGCCATCAGGATGCTGGCCAGGCTTCCCTGGATTGAAGACCCCCCCAATGTGTCCTGGAGCTCAGCTTCCCCAGAGACACACCCTACTAGGGAAAGAGAGAGGCAGACTGGGAGTATGGACCGACCAGTCAACGCCCATGTTCAGCGGGGAAGCAATTACAGAAGCCAGACCTTCTACCTTCTGCAACCCACAATGACCCTGGGTCCATGCTCCCAGAGGGATGGAGAATGGGAAAGCTATCAGGGGAGGGGGTGGGATATGGAGATTGGGTGGTGGGAAATGTGTGGAGTTGTACCCCTCCTATCCTATGGTTTTGTTAATTAATCCTTTCTTAAATAAAAAAAGAGAGAGAGATACTGAAAACAACAACAGAGACATGTGGGATGACTTAAAAAGAAATGATATATACATTACTGGTTTTCCGGAGGAAGAAAGAGAGGGTAGGGGAAGAAAGCATTCTACAGGACATAATAGCTGAGAATTTCTCTAGTCTAGACAACATAAAAGACATAAAGGTTAGGGGGCTGGGAGGTAGTGCAGTGGGTTAAGCACACATGGCATGAAGCATAAGGACCAGCATAAGGATCCCTGTTCAAGCCCCCAGCTCCCCACCTGCAAAGGGGTCACTTCATAAGTGGTGGAGCAGATCTGCAGATCTTTCTCTCCCCATCTTCCCTTCCTCTCTCAATTTCTCTCTGTCTTATCTAAAACAATGACAGCAATAACAACAACAATAATGATGACAAACAAGGGAAACAAAAGGGAAAAAATAGCCTCCAGGAGCAGTGGATTCATAGTGCAGACACCAAGTCCCTATGATAACCTTGGAGGTAAAAAAAAAAAAAAAAAAAAGACAAAGGTTTAAGAAGCCCAGAGGGTCCCAAACAGAATTAACCCAGACTTAAAGACACCAAGACACATCATATTTAGAATGAAAAGTAGTAAGGATAAGGAAAGGATCCTGAAGGCTGCAAAAGAAAAACAGTCACCTACAGAGGAAAATCATTTAACTATTCTTTTATGAGGTCTCTCTCTTAGTACTTTTCAATGTATTGATTACTCTTTTCTGGATTACTTGTGTCTAAGTAAAGTACTTTAAGAGTTCACAGTTGTGGAAATTAACAGTTTCAATGTTATCTCAATCCCTAAATTGAAGCACAGTGGCTGATATAACCTCTTGTTTTTTTCTTCCCTGTAGGCTATGGGAGCCTGGTGGCTTTTTTTTTTTTTTTTTTTAACTAAGTAGGCTTTTTAGCTTAATCACTCACTCCTGACCAAGATATAAATCAGGGTGGGGGGGATATGGTTATTTAAAGAGGATGCTCTGAGGATCCACAGATCTGGGCTCAATTCAGCTGCTCTGCCAGGAGCCATAGCCAAGCTGGGCAGCATTACTTGGACCAGTGAGTTTCCAGACAAATCCCATTTATACTCTGTGGGTTCTGTGGCAATTATTAACTGTGTCTCCCAATTCATTGGAGAACAATGTGGGAAGGCTCCCGCTATAGAGCTCCACCTCTAGTCCACCAGGGTGTAGTTCTCCTCCAGAGTTTCAATGGGGTAAACAGTTAATAGTATTTATATATTTTCCTCATGTTTGGGTGCCACTCTTTGCCCTAATCCAGCTTTCTACCTGTATTCTCAACTCTTTTTTTTTAAATTTATTTATTCCCTTTTGTTGCCCTTTTTTTTTTTTTATTGTTGTAGTTATTATTGTTGTTGTCATTGTTGGATAGGACAGAGAGAAATGGAGAGAGGAGGGGGAAGACAGAGAGGAGGAGAGAAAGATAGACACCTGCAGACCTGCTTCACCGCCTGTGAAGCGACTCCCCTGCAGGTGGGGAGCCGGGGTTCGAACCGGGATCCTTATGCCGGTCCTTGTGCTTTGCGCCACGTGCGCTTAACCCGCTATGCTACCGCCCAACTCCCTGTATTCTCAACTCTTATATCATCTTTCCAGTCAATATTTTTAGTCCATCTACATGTTAGTATCAGACTTAGGCAAATATTACTAAAGTCATGGGTCCCTTGGAACATACCTAAATTAGAGATCTTAGTGAGAATTGTATGGAATTATACCTATTATCTTACCATATTGTTAATCATTATTAAATCACTAGGAAAAAATTTAAAAAGACGAATAATTTTAGAGGCCAGGTGGTGCTGCACTTAATAGAGTACACGTTACCACCCTGGAGGACCCAAGCTCAAGTCCTTGGTATCACCTTCATGTTAGTGGAGCAGTGCTGCAGGTGTCTTTTTCTTTTTTAAATATTTATTTTCCCTTTTGTTGTCCTTGTTTTTTTATTGTTTGTTGTTGTTGATGTCATCATTGGATAGGACAGAGAGAAATGGAGAGAGGAGGGGGAGACAGGGGGTGAGAAAGACAAGACACCTGCAGACCTTCTTCACCACCTGTGAAGTGACTCCCCTGCAGGTGGGGAGCTGGGGGGCTCGAACTAGGATCCTTATGCCAGTCCTTGTGCTTTGCGCCACCTGTGCTTAATTAACTACCGCCCGATTCCCCGCAGGTGTCTTTCTTTCCCTCTAAATTTCTCTATTAGAAAAAAGAAAAGAAAAAAGAAATAAAGCTATGGGGGTAATGGAGTCATCACATATGCACATCATGTAGGCCTCAGTAATAAACCTAGCATAAAAAAATAAAGAAAGCAGTTAAACTTATTTAAAGACATATACATCCACAGACTGCTGAGTGGATTTGGAAGTTGAGATTTGTTCAACAATGGGACTATTTAACTGATCTAGTTGGATGTGGAGTTGGGCTTTGCAGGTTGGAGCTGTACATTTTAATCTAAATCAGTCCTAAGCAAAGAAGTGAAAGTAAAATTGGGCTCATCCAAAGGAGCTTTGAACATTGCTAATTTCATAAATGTCATAAAAGGCGCTGAAATTATTATTAATAGAGAGAGTCAGAGAAGGAGTGAAACAGACCACAGCTCTGAAGCTTCCTTCAATGTGGAGGGGCATCAGACTCAAACCTGGGCTGCAAACACAGCAAAACAGCATACTACCTAAGTGAAATATTTTGCTGGCCCGGCACTGAATTTATAAGAACCAGTTCCAGCAAAGTAAACTGAAACATGGTTTGTGGGACATAAAATCACTCTGTGTATGTACATAGGTGTATATTTGTTTAGGTGTAGTTTAAAAATATGTGTGTACACATATGTGATTAGACACATGTATATTCCTACTTGTGTGTAGGAAAGTACATGATCAATATATTTAAATTTTTAGCTCAATTCCAGACAGTTTGATTATATAACGGCTTCTAATGTACTTTTAATTGGTATGAGGGTGGGCAGTGATGCAGCTGGTTGAGTGCACACATTACTGCACGCAAGGAGCCAGGTTCAAGCCCCGAGTTCTCATCTGCAGGTGGAAAAGCTTTGCAAGCAGCGAATAGGTACTGCAGGTTTCTCTCTTTTCTCTCCCTATCTCTCCCTTCCGTCTCAACTTCTGTCTATATACAATAAATAATAATGAAGCACAAGGATCCATGCAAGGATCCTAGTTCAAGCCCATGGCTCCCCATCTTCAGGGGGGTTGCTTCACAAGTAGTGAAGCAGGTCTGCAAGTGTTTATCTTATCTTTCTCTCTTCCTCTCTATCTTCCCTTCCCTTCTAATTTCTCTATGTCCTATAAAAAATGAAATTAAAACGTAATTTTAATTGGTATAGAATGAAAAAAACCTGAAAGCTATCTTTGGGAGCTGGGGGTGGGTATGGGTGGAGAATTTGTCCTGTGGAAGATCCCAGCTTGGCATTACTAGCTCCATGTTCTGGCAACAAAGGAAGGGGCAGGAAGGAAGGGGCCTCTTCCACCTAATCAGGGACTTCCTGTCACTACTCTCATGGAAACTGCAGCTCCTATAGCAGGGCCCCACCAGGAAATGGCATTTGAGGTTAGAACAGTGGCCCCCTGGCTCAGGTCAATACGGAGATGGGGCCCTTGGGGAGGCTAATTTGGTTGTCTATTTTTAATAGAACAAGGAAAAAAAAAGCTTGAATTTCTTCATGTAATTAGAAGTTTCTAATTATATGAATTTTCAACAAAATTTGTACCAACCAAAGGATGCAAGGTAACAAGGGACAACCAGAACTGAACTCTCTTCCCATGCACCAAGTCCCATTCTTGGGGTGGACAAGGCTGGGGTCCAACAGACTGCTCAGAACTCTGCCATGTGGCTAGGCCCAGCCTGCCTTCTGGAGCAAGAAGCTTCTGCTCCATGCCACATCTTTCATACCCCTTCCCCAACACCTCCTGTGTTGATCTCTCTTTGTGGCACTGGCTTCTTGATCAGTGGCTCTCTAGGTGAAACATCCATCTTTGTGTCTCTTCAAGTACCTAGTTGTCCATCCAGATGCCCCTGAACTGCTCTTTTTGTCCCCAGGCTCCTTGTCAACTTAGTCCATAAGTGAGCCATGTTATCTTCTGAGAACTTAGCAATCGCCTCACAAACTGTGAGTGTCCTGACTGCTTCTAGATTAAACTTTTTTTTTTTAGAAGAAATTCTCCATGATTAACTTTTAGTACTCTTCAGTCCTTTGTTACTATTCTTATTAAACCTCACCTTGAGCCCTATACACTGCACTAGACTTCCCTCAGTTCCCCAAAAGCACCCTGCATTTTTTCTGCTTCTTTCCCATTGTCCAGATTTTTTCCTTCTATCTGGAATGCCCTTATAGCTTTCCCTCTTGAAACTTTAAATCTCCTATTTCCCTCTATCTGAGTAGAATGGGTCTCCTTGCTAGTTCCTCTGGAAATGTCTGTTGTCTGCCACAGCACATCCATGAGACCAGATGAAAGGTAGCTTGAGGTGTTGGTGGGGGGTAAGTCTAATCACCCTGGAACCTTAGAGCTCTGAACAGCATGTTGCTATTGTGTGATATGTTATTTTTAATTTATTTTTTCTTTCTCTCTCTCTTTTTTTTTTTTTGCTTCCAGGGTTATTGCTGGTGCTCAGTGCCTGCACTATGAACCTACTGCTCCCGGGGGCCATTTTTTCTTTTGTTGCCCTTGTTTATTGTTGTTATTGCTGTCATTGTTGGATAGGGCAGAGAGAAATCGAGAGAGGGGGAGAGAAAGAGAGACACCTGCAGACCTGCTTCAGTGCTCATGAAGCAACCCCCCCGCAGTGGGGAACCGGGGGGGATTAGTGGGTGGGGGAAATGACAACTCAAACTGGGATCTTTAGCTGGTCCTTGCACTTTGCACCGTGTGCTTAACCCACTGCACTACTGCCTAGTCCCCGTGATATGTTCTTACAGCACCAACAGTTCTTCCTTCAGAGCATACTCTAGTGATCTATTTGGCAGTTATAAAGCACATTTTGTGAGGGTGGATACTCCTGTCACCACTGTATAACCTGTCACTAAACATAGCAGGTGTTCAATGGCTTACACACAAACAAGGAAAACAAAACCAACATAACTATCATACTCTGAGTATTTATCCACAAGAATTTAAATCAGGTTTTTGACGATACAATGGCCTCCCATGTTCATTGCAGTACCATTTGCCATTGCCAAGATGTAGAAACAGCCCTGACGGATGGAAAAAGAAAGCACACAATAGAATACTATTGAGTCTTAAAAAGGGAAATTCTGTGATATGGGACAAATATATTAAGTAAAAGAAGTTATCACAGAAAGGCAAACATGCATCTAGACAGCACAAAGACAAAAATGAATCCACTTCTGACCAATCTAAAACAATTACATTCATAGAACCAGAGTGGGATGGAGTTTGTAGTGACCATGGAGGAGGGGATAGGGAGTCAATGGGCATAAAAATTCAGTTATAGAAAAGAAATACTTTCTAGAGCTCTGCTATTAACATTCTGTTCTATATTCAGAGATTTAAGAGTTTTTGTGCTGTGATGTCTCTCTAAGATTTATTTACTTAGGGGCCAGGTGCTGGCCACTGGGAGTGTTGGAGTTGTGCAGGTACAGAGCTCCAGTGATAACCCTGATGGTCAAAAAAATTATTTTTAGTCATCAAGTTGTAGATGCTACCATGACGCCAATCTGACTTCCCTGGGCAGATGACCTCACCAGTGTGTCCCGGAACCTCACTTCCCCAGAGCTCTGTTCCTCTATGGAAAGATAGAGACAGGCTGGGGGTATGGATCAACCTGTCAATGCCCATATCCAGCAGAGAAACAGAGAAGCTAGACCTCCCACCTTATGCACCTCTAAAGATCTTTGGTCCTAGAAGGATAAAGAATAGGGTAACTTCCTGGGAGTCAGGCTGTAGCACTGTGGGTTAAGCGCAGGTGGTGTAAAGCGCAAGGACTGGTGTAAGGATCTTGGTTCGAGCCCCCAGCTCCCCATCTGCAAGGGGTAGCTTCACAGGTGGTGAAGCAGGTCTGTAGCTATCTTTCTCTCCCCGTCTTCCCCTCCTCTCTCCATTTCTCTCTGTCCTATCCAACAACAACAATAATAACTACAACAATAAAACAAGGGCAACAAAAAGGGAATAAATAAATATTAAAAAAAAATAGGGTAACTTCCAATAGAGGGGATGGGATATGGAATGCTGGTGGTGGGAATTGTATGGAATTGTACCCTTCTTATCCCATAATCTTGTCAATCACTGTTAAATCACTAATAAAAAAAAAAAGGAAAAAAATTGAATACTAAAAAAAACCAAATTAAAAACAACTAAGGGTACATATGTTAAGTTTTTTTTTCTACCCACAATAACATAAGTAAAATATATCTGGTTTAATGAAGTGATCTCATTTGAAACAGGAAAGTAGCCAATTTTCATAAATTATAAGTTTTGTTGTTTAAATAGTACTGAGTTTCTAAAACATAGCATACAAAAACAGGGGATCATTACTAATTACAGGAAGTACAGTCATCTCAAATAAACATCAGAGAGCTGAGATCCCCAGGTATTAAATATATAATTTTCAAAAACAGTCACTTTATTTAACAATAACAGCTTTAACTAGACACGTGCAGAGTCCCCATGTTGTTTTCAGGCTGAGTTTTCTTTGTTAAGTGGGAAAAGACTGTTTCTGAAAATGTGACTGTGACTGGGTACAGGATGGCAGCTAAAAATAGATGACTACTGCAAATATTCACTGAACACTCACTCAACCTTCCTACAGTGACCCTGAAAGTTTTACCATCACAATAGTCCTATTATTACTATTCCCATTTTACAGGTGAGGAGACAAAAGCTCAGAGAAATTGAATCACTAACACCACAGGGTGACTCTAAACCCAAAGCTTATGCTTATTTGTTTTTCAGATAGAAACAGAGGGTGAAAGAGATCACAGCACTGAAACTTCCTTCAATGTGGTAGAGGCCAGTCTCCAATCTGGGTTGTGCAGATGGTAAAGCAGGGCACTGTCCAAGTGAGCTATTCTGTTGGACTTTCAGAGCCTGTGCTTTTTTTTTTTTAATTTAAAATTATTTTTATTATCTTTATTTATTTATTGGATAGAGAAAGCCAGAAATCAAGAGGAATAGGGAGATAGAGGAGAGAGCTGACCAGACTGGTCCAGGTTCCTGCTTGGTATGGGGAGTGCAGCTACTAAACCCTGCACAGGAGACCCAACACAGCAGTTCAGAGGGGGCATCCACTATGGCTTCCATTTTGGCACAGTGTCTGTATAGCTCCACCATTCCTAGAGGCCAATTTCTCCCCTATTTCTTTCTTTTTGATAGAGGGTGAGAGACAGAGAAATAGGGAGAGAAACAAGAGACAATGGCAGCACTGCTCCACTGTTTGTTAAGCTTCCTTGCTATTGGGGACTTGAATCTAGGTCTCTGAGCATGGCAGCATGGCAGTTTACTGGCTGAGCCACCATCTGGCCTCAACTCACCTCTTTATGTGAAGGCTCAGTGTATATTATCCTCAGAATTTTCATCTGGGGGTGGTCTCCTCTTGGAGAAGACTGTAACAGACTAAGAAAACTCTTGTAGTTGCAGAACTCCAGCCTCACCATGTTTGGCCCGAGGGGGTAGTAAATAACTGAGCTAGAACTAAGGTCTGAGTCTATCCTTGGATGGATCTCAGTATCTGTGCAGCTCCACCATTCCTAATGGCCTCTTTCTTTTCTCTCTCTGTCTCTCTCCCTCTCCCTCTCTCTCTCAGAAGGAAGGAGGTTAGAAGGAAGGAGGAAGGGAGGGACACATATACACAGTGTTTGTGCCCACTTCCTCTCTCCTCAGCCCTGTCTCCCTTTGGAATTCAATCTAAAACCCTGTGAATTTGTTTTCCTGTGTCTGTTTCCCAGTTTTAAAAATAAACAAATTCACAGTTGATTTCTTCTTCCTCTGGCGGATGCTGTGGAGATAAGGTTGGGGTGGGTAGGGACTTTGAGGCCCTGAAGACCCCTGGTCTCACAGTGTCATGTTACAGCAGGGGTAGGAGGAGAGAGAGGTTCTTTTTTTTTTTTTAATATTTATTTATTCCCTTTTTGTTGCCCTTGTTTCCATTGTTGTAGTTATTGTTGTTGATGTCATCATTGTTGGATAGGACAGAGAGAAATGGAGAGAGGAGGGGAAGACAGAGAGGGGGAGAGAAAGAGACACCTGCAGACCTGCTTCATCGCCTGTGAAGTGACTCCCCCTCCAGGTGGGGACCCAGGGGCTCGAACTGGGATTCTTACGCTAGTCCTTGAGCTTTGCGCCATGTGTACTTTACCCGCTGCGCTACTGCCCGACTCCCAAGAGAGGGGTTCTATTTGAGTGTTTAATCTGAATATTGTTGCTGCTCCTGGTCATGTGACCATGCCAAAGAGAAAATTGGGCTTTATTTCATTTTCTATCCCAGATTAAAAATTAGGTTAAGAGGGGGGTCGGGCGGTGGCGCAGTGGGTTAAGCGCATGTGGCGCAAAGCGCAGGAACCGGCGTAAGGATCCCGGTTCGAGCCCCCGGCTCCCCACCTGCAGGGGAGTCGCTTCACAGGCGGTGAAGCAGGTCTGCAGGTGTCTATCTTTCTCTCCTCCTCTCTGTCTTCCCCTCCTCTCTCCATTTCTCTCTGTCCTATCCAACAACGAATTGCATCAACAAGGGCAATAATAATAACCACAACGAAGCTACAACAAGGGCAACAAAAGGGGGAAAAAAAAATGGCCTCCAGGAGCAGTGGATTCATGGTGCAGGCACCGAGCCCAGCAATAACCCTGGAGGAAAAAAAAAAAAAAAAGAATAAGAACCAGGTTGAGTATAAGGGAAGTACAAAAAAAAAAAGAAAATTAGGTTAAGAAACAGGTCCATTTAAAGAGGAATGAACCCCAAGAAAAAAAAAAGTACAACATTATATAGCATTTTAAGTTCTCTGCTGGAAAAAGAAATTAGTGAACATCTACCAAGAAAAGTTTTCAAATCCTGGAGTCACTCTCAGCTATTTAACTTTGCTGGGGTTCAGTTTCTCTATCAGATTAGTGAGGACTATCTTATTTTTTTCTTTATTGGGGGACTAATGTTTTACATTTGACATTTTCTTTATTGGGGGACTAATGTTTTACATTTGACAGTTTGTACATGCATAACATTTCTCACTTTTCCACATAACAGTTGAGGACTCTTTTTAGATCTTAGGTCATAGTTACATCTGATAGTTTTGAATTATAATGCTTCCTAAAATAAAAGTCAAATTTGTAGGAAAATCAGTATAGTTCAGTTCAGGTAGAGTCCTGGTAAAAACAGAGTCAATATAAGAATGTAAAACAGGCAGCCTGGGAGGTGGTATAATAGATAAGGAGTTGGACTCTAAAGTACAAGGCCCTGAATTAGGTCCTTGGTATTGCATGTGCCAGAGTGATGCTTTGGTTTCCTTGTATGCGCTCTCTCTCTCTCCCTCTCAAGTGGAGAGAGAGAGAGAGAGAGAGAGGGAGAGAGACTACAATATCAACACTTTTTCCATTGTGGTGGGGGCAGAATTCAAACCTGGGTCATGCACACAGAAAAGCAGATGCACTATGCAAGTGAGCTATCTTGCTAACCCAGCAAGCATTTTCTTTTTTTTTTTTATGACAGAGAAGTTGGGGGGGGGGTGCAGAGTGAGAGAGAAAGATGCCTGCAGACCTGCTTCACTGTTCATGAAGTTTCCCCCTCGAACCTGGGTCCTTGTGCATGGTAACATGTATGCTCAATCAGGCATACCACTACCTGGCCACAGCAAGTTTCATTTGATCATACTCATTCCACTTCTTCTTCTAGCATTTGCCCTTCTTCCGTAGCCAGTCAACAGCGTCAGGATGAGCCTGATGTAAATTTTCGAGACCTCCTTTGAATCTGGAGAGGTGGCAGTCGTTGACTATGTGGGTCATAGTCTGTCTGTAGCCGCAGGGGCAGTTCGGGTCATCTCTGGCTCCCCAGCGATGGAACATAGCGGCACACCGGCCATGGCCTGTTCGATAGCGATTGAGGAGGGCCCAATCATAACTTGCTAGGTCAAAGCCAGGTTGACGCTTGCAGGGGTCTGTGATGAGGTGTTTATTCTTTACCTCAGTTGACTGCCAACTCTGTTTCCAAGAGTCTGGAACAGAGAAGTTCAGTGTAGGCGTAGGAGACCAGATTGGATGACGAGACGTCAAGCGTTGAACAGGGTGGGCGAAGATATCTGCCTATATTGGCAGGTCCGGTTGAGCGTAGACGTGGGAAATGAACTTAGATGATGCCGCATACCGACGAATATCTGGCGGGGCGATGTTGCTAAGAACTGGCAGCCATGGGACCGGGGTGGAACGGATGGTTCCAGAAATTATCCTCATGGAGGAATGTAATTTGGAATCGACCAAGTGGACATGGGGGCTACGGAACCATACTGGGGCACAGTATTCTGCAGTGGAATAGCATAATGCCAGAGATGATGATCGTAGTGTGGAAGCGCTCGCGCCCCATGAGGAGCTGGCCAGTCTTGCAATGATGTTATTCCTCGCGCCCACCTTTGCTGCAGTTTTTATGAGATGTTTGTGAAATGACAGAGTGCGATCGAGAGTAACGCCAAGATAGACTGACTGGGCTTCATGCCGGATTCTCGTATCATCAAGCTGCACATTAAGCTCACGCGAGGCCGAGGCATGGTATAGATGGAAAACAGATGATACCGTTTTTGAGTGCTAGGGATTAGTCGCCATTTTTTTACAGTAATCATATCAGCGACATGTCTTTTGTGAGTGTTTCCTCGAAGATGTCGAACTTTGATGCCTGAGTTGCACAGCAGATGTCATCGGCATAGATGAACTTCCTTGAAGAAGTTTCTGGGAGGTCATTGATGTAAATATTAAATAGCGTAGGAGCCAGAACAGAGCCCTGGGGGAGGCCACTTGAGACAAGTCTCCATCTGCTAGACTTGTCACCCAGATGCACCCGGAATCTTCTGTTTTGGAGAAGAAATGATATAGTGTTGGCCACCCATGGAGGCAGGCCTCTTGAGATCTTGACTAGGAGACCACAGTGCCAGACCGTGTCATAGGCTGCTGTGAGATCAACAAAGACAGCACCTGTCTTTAAATTCTTCTGGAATCCATTTTCAATGTAAGTTGAGAGGGCCAGGGCTTGTTCGCAGGTAGATCTTCCTGGGAGGAAACCAGCTTGGGCGGGTGATAGGAATTTCTCTGTAAGAGGAGAAATTCGTGACAGAAGCAGCCTCTCAAGGAGTTTGTAACACACGGAGAGGAGAGAAATTGGTCTATAGCTGGCGGCCAGTGTTGGGTCTTTCTTTGGTTTCAAAACTGCTATTATCTTCGCACGATGCCAAATTTTGGGCATAGATTCGGATTCCAAGATGTGGGACAGGAATGTAGTGAGCCACTTCTTTGCTGCGGGGCCCAAGTTAAGAATGAGTTCTGGGGTGATGTTATCATAGCCAGCAGCCGTTCCCGGTTTAACCCTCTTTAAAGCGTCTTCCAGTTCAGACAGTGTAAAGGGAGAGAGTTTTGGAGATGGGCAAGATAAACGGAAGTGGGATGACCACTCATGGGAAATTTCTCTTTTCCAGACTGGGTCGATCTTAGCCATGTCCAACTTGAGTTAGGTGACTAGTTTCATTTGCTCATACTCATTCCACTAAACTCACGTGGCTGACTTGAAAGTAGTTGAATGGTCCTACATGGGGAATTAACTGTTCTGAAAGCTAACTTGCTTGTCATCCAATTTTTAAAAAATATTTATTAATTTATTCCCTTTTGTTGCCCTTGTTTTATTGTTGTAGTTATTGTTGTTGATGATGTCGTCATTGTTGGAGAGGACAGAGAGAAATGGAGAGAGGAAGGGAAGACAGAGAGGGGGAGAGAAAGATAGACACCTGCAGACCTGCTTCACCACTTGTGAAGTGACTGCCCTGCAGGTATGGAGCTGGGGGCTTGATCTTTATGCTGGTTCTTGCACTTGGCGCCATGTGTACTTAACCTGCTGTGCTACCGCCCGACTCCCCCAATTATTTTTTTAAATTTAATTAAATTAATTTATTCCCTTTCATTACCATTGTTTCTTTATTGTAGTTATTGATGTCGTTGTTGTTGGATAGGACAGAGAAATGCAGAGAAGAGGAGAAGCAGAGGGGGAGAGAAAGATTATACCTGCAGACCTGCTTCATTGCTTGTGAAGCGACTCAACTGCAGGTGTGGAACCAGGGCTCCTAACGCTGGTCCTTGCACTTTGCACTACCTGCACTTAACCCACTTCGCTAAAGCCCAACTCCCCCATGTCATCCAATTCTAAGAGCTTTGTGCTGAAAGAAATAACCAGAAGAAAAGATATAAATTTTGAGACTTTTAAGAATGCTTGAAGAGGTCACCAGACTTCATATTCTAATATTATACTTCACAGACTCCGGGAACTGATTATCACGCAGATGGAAACAGCCCATTCCTCATTTTTCAAGTGGATTTTGTCTACCCATGAGGTGAGAACATCTCATACAATATGTCTATAAATCAGATGGTTTGTACTTGTACTGTACTTTTCTCTTTAGGCAAAATGCCAATGGTATACAGACTCCACCCAAGTGTAAGGAAGCCAAGTATTCACAAACAAGGCTTTAACTTTAACAATGCAGCTGGTCATGTGGTGGTTCAGCAGGGCAAAAGGACAATATTTCTTCAATACATAGTTTTCAAAAGAGGATGACAACTTTGGCATCAGTAGAGGAAATGACAACAACTTTTGACCTGAGCCCCTCTATCCTGCCTTGTTCATCCTTTTAAACACCCCAGAGCTTATGACCAATGGCGAATCACAAAGACCAGTTCCTAAGTCCAATTTACCTACTGCTATAGCCAAGGCATTACTCAGAGGTAGTTATTTCTTTCTTTTTGTTCTTTTTTTTTTTTTTCTTAACCTTGAATAAATCCCTCTCTCCATTATCACTGGTCATCTCTATCAGGAACAACACAATAAACCCCTCTGTGGGTCCCCATAGGACCTTGCTCTTAACTTGGATCAACAACAGTAGAGAATATGCAAACCTCCGAAGTGAAGCTGGACAACATACTCTATGCTACACCTGAGGAAGATGGGTCCTGATACTGAAACTGCTTGGAATGTTCCTACTCATGACCACAGAATGTGAGCTCAGATCTACAGGGATGCAAATGTCACCTAGGCTCCTAAGCGGAATATGGGTCCCAGATCAGATCAAATTGATGGGGTTTACAGTCAACAATATTTATACACCTTTCCCATATTTGGGAGCTACTTTCTTCCCTGATCCAGCTTTCTGGTCCATTTTCCAGCCATGACATCATCTCCCCAGACAAGAGCTTGGATCCACCTGCATATAAGATGTCAAGCTCAGAAAAAAACAAAAAAACAGAACAAAAAAACCCAAAACTAGTATAGTCTTGGGCCCTTTGGAATATAACTAAAATAGGCCTACTAGTTATCTATAAAACAGAGACCCCCCCAAGTCGTCATCTGAATTAGTCCAGCCTTTAGGTTCATGATTAGTCAACAACTTGTTTGGCTTTATATGTTAACTCTTCTTACAGCCGCCAGGTTCCAGATGCTACCATGATGCCAACCGGACTTCCCTGGGCAGACATATCCTGGAGCCCCACTTCCCCAGAGCTCTACCCCACCAGGGAAAAAGACAGGCTGGGAATATGTACTGACCTGTCAATGCTCATGTTCTGTGGGGAAGCAATTACAGAAGCCAGACCTTCCATCTTTTGCACCCCACAGTAATCCTGGGTCCATACTCCGAGAGGGATAAAGAATAGGAAAGCTGTCAGGGGAGGGGATGGGATGTGACGTTCTGGTGGTGGGAATTGTGTGGAGTTGTACCCTTCTTATTGTATGGTTTTTTAATATTTTTTTATTTATTTATTTTCCTTTTTGTTGCCCTTGTTGTTTAACATTGTTGTGGTTATTAATGTCGTTGTTGTTGGATAGGGCAGAGAGAAATGGAGAGAGGAGGGGAAGACAGAGAGGAGAGAAAGACAGACACCTGCAGACCTGCTTCACCACTTGTGAAGCGACTCCCCTGCAGGTGGGGGAGCCGGGGGCTCGAACCGTGATCCTTACGCAGGTCCTGGCGATTTGCGCCACGTGCGCTTAACCCGCTGCGCCACTGCCCGACTCCCTATTGTATGGTTTTTGTCAGTGTTTCCTTTTTATAAATAAAAATTAAAAGAAAAAAAAAACAACAGCCCTTTTTGTCAATGTCACACCACCTCATCATCTGGCACCCTAGTGTGGAAATCCTTGGATTCCCACACAAATATGATGGATCTAGACCTCTAATGGATCCCTCTCTGGTCACTTCTATGGGAATATCATCACAAGCCCTCTTGTGGGCCTTCCTAGGAACTTGCCCTCACCATAGAGCAGTTATGGTAGGGGCTGCCCCAGTCTATGAAAGGAGGCTGGGGTATCCTGCCCTGCCACTTGAGGAAGATTGGTCCTGAAATGAGTGTAGTGTACTGTTCCCAGCTGTGACCATGAGCTTAGAGCTCAGACCAATAGGGACTTAGTGATTACACAGGCTCTGGTGCTAAATATAAGTATACATGTGGGCCCTAGATAGGGTGGATGGAAGTAAATAGTTAATTCTATCCACAAAATATTTTCAAGAATGGAAGCTACTCCCTGCCATAATCCAACTTTCTAGCCCTTTTCTCTGCTCTGAAACCATTTTCTCAGACAGTGTTTTTATTCAACTTTATGATATCAAACTCAAGCAAAAATAGAAATATGCCTATAGTGGACATCCAGCTTCCTTCCACCCTAAGATCCCTAGTCTTACCTGCTCTGTTTCTAACTTTTTTGGTTCCTGTTGATTAACCATTTTGTCTCACTTTTTGTCCTGCTATCCTCCAGACACCAATTTGCAGATACTACCATGATTCCATCCTGACTTCTCTGGGCAGATGACCTCACCAAAATGCCCTGGAACCTCACCTTTCCAGAGCGCTAACCCACTAGGGAAAGATAGAGATAGACTGAGGGTATGGATCAACCTGCCAATGTCCATGTCCAGAGGAGAAGCAATTATGGAAGCCAGAATTCCTACCTTCTGCACCCCAAAAACAGCTCTGATCCATACTCCCACTGGGGGAGAAGTGGTAGGAGGAAGGTAAGAGGGCTCTGAACTTAAGTTCCATTAGTCCCCAGAGAGAGAGGATGAAAAGGGGAGAGATATTTGGATGTAGTAGTAGGATTGTGTATGGCTTGGAGGTGAAGAGAGGACTGGACCTGGAAGAAAAGGGGGGGAGTCAATTATGTACAAATGTAGACAGTTGTAGAGATGACAGTTAACCCAGCCTGCAACCTTGGGAGAACCATGATGAATTGCAATGAAGGGTCAGGGATTCGGAACTCTGGTGGTGTGAATGGTGTGGAAATGTACCTTTGTTGACATGCAATTTTGTAAATCAATATTAAATTGCTAAAAAAAAAAAAAAAAAGATGTTTTGTGCAGGTACTGAGTCCAAGTGATAATCCTAGTGGCAAAAGGAAAAATGTGTCAGTTTGTGTTCTTGGCTCCTTTTCTACCAAGAATTCTTCACTTATAAATGTTCGTTCCACTTAAAATTGTCTGGGACCCCAGTTGTGCACAATCATTTTTTGGCAGGGGAGGGCTTTAGCTACAAAAACATAGGAATTGAGGCTGTGTTCCAATAAAAGCAATGAAGTAGTTAGATATTTGAATATGTAAATGATTACATATATATCTATGTATATATTATTATTTTTAATATCTTTATTGGGGAATTAATGTTATACAATCAACACTAAATACAATAGTTTGTACATGCATAACATTTCCCAGTTTTCCATATAACAATACAACCCCCACTAGGTCCTCTGTCATTCTTCTTGGATCTGTATTCTCCCCACCCACCCACCCCAGAGTCTTTTACTTTGGTGCAATACACCAATTCCATTTCAGGTTCTACTTGTGTTTTCTGATCTTGTTTTTCAACTTCTGCCTAAGAGTGAGATCATCCCATATTCATCCTTCTGTTTCTGACTGATTTCACTTAACATGAATTTTTCAAGGTCCATCCAAGATCGGCTGAAAACAGTGAAGTCACCATTTTTTATAGCTGAATAGTATTACAAATTGTGCTGCCAAGAACATATGTGTACACAGATCTATTTGGATGGGTGTGTTGGGTTCCTTAGGATATATCCCCAGGAGAGGAATTGCAGGGTCATAGGGTAGGTCCATTTCTAGCCTTCTGAGAGTTCTCCAGACAGAGGTTGGACCAATTGACATTCCCACCAGCAGTGTAGGAGGGTTTCTTTGACCCCACAACGTCTGCAGCATTTGCTGCTGCTAACTTTTCTGATGTATGACATTCTCATACAGGAGTGAAGTGGTATCTCATTGTTGTCTTTACTTGCATTTCTCTGACAATCAGAGACTTGGAGCATTTTTTCATGTGTTTCTCAGCCTTTTGGATCTCTTCTGTGGTGAATATTCTGTCCATGTCCTCCCCCCATTTTTGGATGGGGTTATTTGTTGTCTTGTTGTTGAGTTTGGTTATTAAACTCTTGTCTGATGTATGGCATGTAAAGATCTCCTGCCATTCTGTGAGGGGTTTCTTGGTTTGGGTAGTAGTTTCTATAGCTGTGCAGAAGCTTTTTAATTTGATGTAGTCCCATAGGTTTATACTTGCCTTAGTCTTCCTTGTAATTGGGTTCATTTCATTGAAGATGTCTTTAAAACTTATGCGGAAAAGAGTTCTGCCGATATTTTCCTCTAAGTATCTGGTAGTTTGTGGTCTAACATTCAAGTCCTTGATCCACTTGGAATTTACTTTTGTATTTGGTGAAATATAGTGGCTCAGTTTCATTCTTCTGCATGTTTCAACTCATTTTTTCCAACTCCATTTGTTGAAGAGACTCTGCTTTCCCCATTTAATAGTCGGGGTACCTTTGTCAAAGATTAGATATCCATAGGAGTGGGTGCTTACATCTGGGCTCTCAATTCTATTCCACTGGTCAGTATGTCTATTCATGTTCCAGTACCAAGCAGTTTTGATGACAATGGCCCTATAGTACAATTTGAGATCTGGGAATGTGATGCCTCCAGTTCTGTTCTTTCTTCTCCAGATTGTTTTGGCAATTCTAGGTCATTTCTGGTTCCAGATAAACATTTGTAGCATTTGTTCTATTCTCCTAAAAAATGTGGTTGGGATCTTGATGGGGATAGCATTAAATTTGTAGATGGCTCTGGGTAGTATATTCATTTTGATGATGTTAATTCTTCCAACCCATGAACATGGAATATATTTCCACTTCTTTGTGTCTTTTTCAATTTCCTTGAGTAATGACTCATTATTTTCTGTATACAAGTCTTTCACTTTGGTTAGGTTTACTCCTACATATTTTATTGTTTTTGTTGGTACAGTACAAGGAATTGACTTCTGGATTTCAACTTCTTCTAACTTAGTATTTGCACAGAGGAATGCCACTGACTTTTGAATGTTAATTTTGTAGCCTGACACCTTACTGTATTACCTGATGATTTCCAAAAGCTTCTTGCTGGATCCTATGTGTACTATCTATGTGTACTATTTTCTATGTGTACTATCATGTCATCTACATATAGGGAGAGTTTGACTTCTTCTCTTCCAATCTGTATCCCTTTAATTCCTTGGTCCTGCCTGATTGCTATGGCAAGAGCTTCCATCACTATGTTGAATATTAATGGAGATAGTGGGCATCCCTGTTTAGTACCTGATCTGAGTGGAAATGCTTCCAGTTTTTCACCATTGAGTATGATGTTGGCTGTAGGTTTGCTATATATAGACTCCACTATCTTCAGGAATTTTCCATCTATTCCCATTTTTTGTAGTGTTTTGATCATAAAGGGATGCTGTATTTTGTCAAAGGCTTTCTCTGCATCTATTGATATGACCATGTGGTTTTTGGTCTTGCTTTTGTTGATGTAGTGGATCACATTGATTGATTTACATATATTAAACCAACCTTGCATGCCTGGGATAAACCCCACTTGGACATGATGAACAATCTTTTTAATATACTGCTGTATCCGGTTGAACAGAATTTTGTTCAATATTTTAGCATCTATGTTCATCAGAGATATTGGTCTGTAGTTTTCTTTTTTGGTTGTGTCCCTTTTGGTTGTGTCCCTGTCTGCTTTTGGTATCAAAGTGATGTTGGCTTCATAGAAGCCAGAAGGGAGTATTTCTGTGACTTCAGTCTTCTGGAAGAGTTTTAAAAGTAGAGGTATTAGTTCTTCTTTGAAGGTTTTTTAGAATTCATTTGTAAAACCATCTGGTCCAGGACTTTTATTTTTGGGGAGATTTTGATAACTGTTTCAATTTCATTAGCTGTGATGGGCCTTTTCATGTTATCTAGTTCCTCTTTACTTAATTTTGGAAGTTTGTAGGTATCTAGGAAATCATCCATTTCTTCCAGGTTCTCTAGCTTGGTGGCATATAGTTGTTCATAGAAGCCTCATGATATGTTGTATTTCTGCGGTGTCTGTTGTGATACCTTCTCTTTCATTTACTTTCTGATTTATGTGTCTCTCGCACCTTTTTTTTTTGTGTGTGAGTCTGTCTGACAATCTATTGATTTTGTTCACTCTTTTGAAGAACCAGCATTTACTTTTGTTGATCTTTTGTACAACTTTATTTTCATTCTTTTTTTGGTAAATATTTATTCATTCTCTTTGTTGCCCTTGTTGTTTTATTGTTGTAGTTACTGATGTCATCATTGTTGGATAGGACAGAGAGAAATGGAGAGAGGAGGGGAAGACAGAGAGGTGGAGAGAAAGATAGACACCTGCAGACCTGCTTCATTGCTTGTGAAGTGACTCCCCTGTAGGTGGGGAGCTGGAGGCTTGAACTGGGATACCTGTGCTGGTCCTTGCGCTTTGTGCCATCTGCGCTTAACCCGCTGTGCTACCGCCTGGCCCCCAGCTTTCTTATTTTCAATGTTATTAATTTCTGCTCTAACTTTAGTGATTTCTGTCCTTCTGGTTGCTTTAGGATTCCTTTGTTCTTCTTCTTCTTCTAGGTCTTTAAGATGTGCAATCAGGCTGTTTATTTGTGCTTTTTCTTGTTTCCTAATGTGTGCTTGTATAGCTATGAACTTCCCTGTCAGTACTGTCTTAGCTGTGTCCCTAATATTTTGATAGCTTGTGTCTTCATTTTCATTGAACTCTCAAGACATTTTGACTTCTTCCTTTATTTCCTCTTTGACCCAGACGTTGTTAAGTAGTGTACTGTTGATCTTCCACATTTGGGGACTATTACTATTCTTTTGTTGATTTTTAAGTGTTAGTTTAATTCCACTGTGGTCTGAGAAGATGCTTGGGATGATTTCAATGCTCTTGAATTTGCTGATGCTGTTTTTGTGGCCCAACATATAGTCTATCCTTGAGAATGACCCATGTGGACTTGAGTAGAATGTGTATTCCAGTTTCTTGGGATGAATGATTCTGAAAATGTCCAATAGTTCTAGTCTATCTATCTCTTTATTTAGCTCCCTTATGTCTTTATTGATTTTCTGTCTGGATGATCTGTCAAGTTGAGAGAGTGGGGTGTTGAAGTCCCCTACTATGACTGTGTTGCTGTTAATATATTGCTGTAGCTCTTTCAGTAGACGTTTGATGTATTTAGATGGCTTCTCATTGGGTGCATAGATGTTAATAATTAAGTCCTCTTGATTGACTGATCCTCTGAGCATTAAGTAGTGTCCATTCCTATCTTTTTTAATCTTATCTATTTTAAACTCTATTGTGTCAGATATGAGAATAGCTGTTTCTGCCCTTTTTTGTGGGCTATTGGCCTGTATGATAGTTTTCCATCCTTTCACTTTGAGTCTGTGTTTGTTTTTGTCTTGTTGAGTTAGGTGGGTTTCCTGTAGACAGCATATTGCTGGGTTGTGTTTTCTGATCCATCTTCCTACTCTGTGTCTTTTAATAGGTGAATTCAGGCCATTGACATTTATTGATATCAAAGATTGAAGATATTTTAATGCCATTCTTGTAGAGTTTTAGAGTGTTCTGATAGATGGCCTATTTATGGTGGTCTGACTGTTTATAGGAGACTTTTCAGAACTTCTTTCAGGACAGGCTTAGTGATAGTTGCTTCCTTCCACTGTTGCTTGTCTGAGAATGTTTTGATGCTTCCATCTAGTCTGAATGACAGTATAGCAGGATATAGTCTTCTTGGTTGAAAGCCTTTCTCATTGAGCACGCGATAGATATCTTGCCATTCTCTTCGGGCCTGTAGTGTTTGTGTGTAGAAGTCTGCTGCTAATCTTATGGGTTTTCCTCTGTCGGTGACTCTGTTTTTCTCTTGCAGCCTTCAGGATCCTTTCTTTATCCTTATTCCTTTCCATTCTAAGTATGATATGTCTTGGTGTCTTTAGGTCTGGGTTAATTCTGTTTGGGACCTTCTGGAATTCTTGAACCTTTATGTCTTTGATGTTGTCTAGACTAGAAAAGTTTTCATCTATTATGGCCTGAAGAATGCATTCTTCCTCTCCCTCTCTTTCTTCCTCTGGTAAGCCAATAATGCATATATTGTTTCTTTTGAAGTCATCCCATAGGTCTCTGTTGTTGTTTTCAGTATCTCTTAATCTCTTTTTGAGATCTACTTTTTTAGTTGTCTCTAATTTATCCTCGATCTTGCTAATTCTGTCTTCAGCCTCATTGATTCTATTCTCTCTGCCCTCTACTGTTTTCTGGAGTTCATCTATTTTGTTACTCTGTTCTGATACTGTTTTAGCTTGTTCAGCTACACCTGCAGGTGGGTAACTTGGCAGGCAGTGAAGCAGGGCTGCAGGTGTCTATCTTTCTCTCCCCTTCTCTGTCTTCCCCTCTTCTCTTGATTTCTTTATCCTATCCAACAACAACAGCAACAACAACAACAACAGCAACAATAAACAACAAGTGCAACAAAAGGGGAAAAATAGCCTCCAGGAGCAGTAGATTTGTAGTGCAGGCACCAAGCCCCAGTGATAACCCTGGAGGCAAAAAAAAAAAAAAAAAAAAGCGGCCCCCACCCCCCCATCTCACTCTCACCCCTACACAGACATGTGCATGCAGGAGCATACACACATAGGATAGCACCAGAACCCAGTTTCCATGTAATCAGCATTTTTTCCCCATGAACACGTGTAGGTTCTTCTTTTGTGATTATTGGGAGAACAGGACACACTGCCCTTCATTATTTTTCAAAGGAGAGTGGGAAAGGAAAGGAAGTTTTCTTGCAATAGCCACCAACAGCCACCTCTTCCTGGATGCTTGGTTAATAGCTTGGTTATTAAAACTTATGACAGCAACAAGATAAACCTCTTAGAGCATCTCATGGCTATTCCTACTTTCAATGGGTTATGAGTCTGTCTGCTGTGGTAGAAGTCATGTTCAGATGTGAATAACAGAGGTACTAGCCTAGTAGAGGTCTGGGGTGGGGGAAGGAGGTTGAGGCAGGTGGAAGGAACTTCACTGGCAAAACCAAAAGCAGGTAAGACCTGACAGGTGCAGGGAAAGATAGAGACCAGTGAGTAACAAGAAGTAGATGACACTGAAGTCAGTGTGCCTGCTGGTGTGAGCTCTTGGGTTTGGGGAAACATGCAGATCTTATTCTGCAAGAGACAGAAAGCCATTGGTGGATTATCACCTTTAGCCTTTTCCTGATTGTCCAGAATTATCTTTACAGGCATCCATAGGTATTCTCCATCTGGTAGGGCAGGAATAGCCCTTCGCTGGGTCTCCCACTTAATTTCTGTGTGTTTGGCAACTGGTGGCTTTCTCTTTACTTCCAGACAACTCCTGCTCTCACCCTTCTCACTCCCTTGCTGCCCTGGAATCTGAGACTGTAAATTAGGCATAGAAGTCTGAACAGTGACTCACAGCCTTCCAAGACCTCAACAGGTGATTTTCTGACCTCCAGCACAGAGTCAGGGATGTGTGAAGGGGCTCAAAAGTTGCTGGTGTAGGTCTTTCATGTAAGAGGTTCCCTACACTGAAGAATCGGGGGTGTGTGTGGTAGTACTGAGTCTTCCTACTGCCCCCCCATGCATTCTGCCACCCCCTAACCAGATGAAAGACAGGATACCCACAAACTCAAAAAGACCTCCCAAAGTGAACTTGAACTATGTTGTAGCCAGTTTGAATGTTGTCTGTGTTGTAGCCAGTGTGAAGTTCAGGACTGAGGACTGGTACCACATAGGAGGTGTCATGGCACCACTCAATCTGAATGAAAAAGTGTCCCAAATTAGTTACATCAGCCATTGCTTTGGCCTTGGGAACATCTAACAGAGCATAAGAAATGCTGCTCTCTTCTGCCTGTGCCCATGGAAAGGATTTTAGGAAAAAGTAAAGAAGGATCATTAAAATATCTCTTGGGGCACTTGGGTAGCTCAGGGGGCTAAGTGCACATGGTGAAGCACAAGGATCCAGGTTCAAGCCCCTGGCTCCCCACCTGCGGGGGGGGGGGTGGCTTCACAAGTGGTAAAGCAGGTCTGCAGGTATCTGTCTTTCTCTTCCCCTCTCTGTCTTCCCCTCCTCTCTCGATTTCTCTGTCCTATCCAACAGCAATAACAATGATAAACAAGGGCAACAAAATGGAAAAAATGGCATCCAGGAGCAGTGGATTTGTAGTACAGGCACTGAGCCCTAGCAATAACCCTGGAGGCAAAAAACAAAAAATAATAGCTCTCCCGGATCAACTAGGAATACCAAAGGAGACCACCTGGGACCGAAACAAGACAGGACTAGAACGACTTGAGGAACCCACCAAATCACCAGTGAGTGGCATTGCAGTGGGGCTGTGAAAGTCTCTTTGAATAACCACTGGATTATTTCTGCCACACCCTGTTTATCTCCTGGTCAGGAGTCAGTGATTAAGCTAAGAAGCCTACTTACAGTTTAAAACCCCTCAGGCTCCCATACAGGGAAGAAAAAAACCACAAAAGAGGCTTTTAAGCCACTGAGCTCCAAATCAGGGATTAAAATACTATTGAAACAACTGTTAACTTCCACAACTGTGAACCCTTTAATTACCTTACTTAGACACAAGTCAATCCAGGCAACAGTGATCAGTAATTTGAGAAGTACTGAGAGAGGGAACTCATAACATAATATATAAAATGGTTAAACCAACAAGAAGAAATATTGGAGAAATGAACCAGGACAAGAGTCCAGCAAAAAACCCTCTGAAGGGTGAAGCACAAAATAATGAGGTCAACATCCAAACACTAAGGAAATAATCACAGGAGTGAGTAAAGAGTTTGAAAGAATTGTCATCAGAAATACAGAAACAACAAATGAGACTCTGGGAAAAAACACTATCTCAAAGTTATTAT
The DNA here is from genome assembly GCF_950295315.1 of Erinaceus europaeus. NCBI lineage: Eukaryota > Metazoa > Chordata > Mammalia > Eulipotyphla > Erinaceidae > Erinaceus > Erinaceus europaeus. The sequence continues at coordinate 46,605,596 of NC_080177.1, read as the reverse complement.
AGAGCTGGAACCAGGGGCTTGAACCAGGATCCTTTCGCTAGTCCTTGTGCTTGGCACCATGTGCGCTTAACCTGCTGTGCCAGGCCTGGGGGGGGGGGCTTTTAATTCGTTTTTCAAATTTCTTTATTGGGGTATTAATGTTTTACAGTCAACAGTAAATATAACAGTAAATGCATAACATTTTGGCATGGGAGCTTTTTAAGATGGTAGCTGGCATCCCTAGAACAAACATGCCAAAAAATCTAGTTGGAGTCTCTAGGGCTTCTGCAGACTTTAAGACTTGGAAGGTCATGAATTGTACCTTCTACAGAACCCCACTAATCAAAAAATGAGTTGGAAGGCCACGCTAGACTTACTGGGAAGAGCCTGTGTAAGGCATAGAAACTGAGAGGCATGGTTCACAGTGGTGAAAGGAAGAGGTATCTTAGACTAGCTACCATACTTGCTATACGAGTATGAGTAGGTTATTAACCACTTGTGCCTTGAGCTTCTCTCCCATAAAATGAGATGATAACTTCTACCTCCTAGAGTTTATGTGAGAAGAAAATGAATAATTTATAGGGAGCATCCAAAAATGTACTTTGTATTAGTATTGACATTACTATGACCTAAAAAGAATAAGAAATAAATCTTTTCTCTGATTAATCCCTACATTCCAACATCTGCAGAATGTTCTGTGAAATGTTTTATAATTATGGTTTGGTGTACATGGCAAGTAAAATCACTCTTCTCCCAACCAGTTATTATTTATTTATTTATTTATTTATTTATTTATCTTTTGCTTTTCATTAAAAAATCTAGACAGGTTTAAAGTTTGGGTAGGGGGCCTGGGTGTTGGCTTACCCTATGGAGTACACATTACCATACACAAGGACATGGATTCAAGCCCCTTTCCCCCTTGATGGTGTGAGCTTTGTGAATGGTTGAGTAGGGCTATAGATGTTTCTTCTTTTCTCTATCTCTCCCACTCTCTGTTTCTCACCCTCTGTAAGAAAAAAATGGCCTCTAGGAGTGGTGGGACTGTGTTGACACTGAGTCCCAGCAATAATCCTGGTAGCAAAAATAAAAAGTTTGAGTAGAAACAATCATTCCTCATGATCAAGTATGCGTCTAAAATATTAACAAAAACTAAAAATAGATGCCAGACCTTGGCAAATGTCACACTGAGTCACAGTGATGACATGCTTGGGGTAGGGAGAAGCAGTAACACTTGTGGTGTGGAATTTCCTGTGGCACCAGTAGAAAAGCAGCCATGAATGTGTTTGTCAGCAAACTTCCCCCAACAAAAAGAGTCCAGGGTTCCCTGTTGGAGGCCCAGGAAATGAGTGATGGCCAGGAAAACAGGGTCTGGAAACAAATCCTCAGAGCCTGACTCCAGCCCTGGGCTAGACATTTTTCTGTTTCTGCTAAATTCAGATGAGGCTAAAAGAAAAGTCATGGACCTCAAGCTCTACAGATAAAAATAGCTCCATGATCCAAACCTGAGAACATATGTTCTGTTCTAAAGAATTCTCTACCATGTCTTTCTCCACCTCATAGACTCCTCAGTATTTCACACAACATTCAGAACAAATACGTCATCTTTTCAAATCTGCACTTAACCTGCCATGTGCCCAAAAGGAACATTATTTAACTTGATAAAGGCTAGTATTATATTCAGTTGTGAAAATCTGAAAGTTTTCCCCCTAAAATCTGGAACTGGCTAAGAATCTACTCTCACCCCTACTGTCCCCATGTCTTAGAAGTTCTTAGCAGTGCAATCAGACAAGAACCAGATATTGAAAGAATACAAACTGGAGGGAGTCGGGTGGTAGCACAGTGGGTTAAGTGCATGTGGCGCAAAGCACAAGGACTGGCGTGAGGATCTGGGTTTGAGCCCCCGGCTTCCCATCTGCAGGGGAGTTGATTCACAAGTGGTGAAGCAGGTCTGCAGGTGTCTATCTTTCTCTCTCCCATCTTCCCCTCCTCTCTCAATTTCTCTCTGTCCTATCCAGCAACGATGACATCAGTAACAACAACAATAATACAACAACAATAAAACAAGGGCAACAAAAAGGAAATAAATATTAAAAAATATTTAAAAGAAAAATAATATAAACTAGAAAGGAAGAGTTTAAGCTATTACTGTTTGCAGACGACATGATAATACATGTAGAAAATCCTCAAGACTTGACTAAAAGAAATTAACAATGAGTTCAGTGAAGTGACAGAATATATATAAACATACATAAATCTATGGCATTTATTTATAGGAACTATGAGTCAGATGGGAGGAAAATGAAAAAAGCAACTCCATTTACAATTAAACCACAAAGATAAAATACTCTGGAGTAGATCTAACAGACGAGGTGAAAGACCTCTCCCATGAAAAAAAGAGGACACTGGGAGTCCGGCAGTAGTGCAGCGGGTTAAGCCACATGGTGCAAAGTGCAAGGACCAGCATAAGAGTCCCAGGTCAAGCCCCCGGCTCCCTACCTGCAGGGGAGTCGCTTCACAGGCGGTGAAGCAGGTCTGCAGGTGTCTTTCCCTCTCTCTGTCTTCCCTTCCTCTCTCCATTTCTCTCTGTCCTATCTAACAACAATGACATCAATAATAACAACAATATAACAATGAAAAACAAGGGCAACAAAAGGGAAAATAAATAAATATATAAAAAAAGAAAAAAAGAGGACATTGTTAAAAGAGAGATAAAAAGAAATGGAATATCACCTGTTAATGGATTGGAAGAAAGTGGGCTTCCTACCTAAAGTAATGTATAGGTTCAATATAATCCCTATTAAAACCCTAACAGCATTCTTCAAGGAAATAGAACAAACAGTTCTAAAATTTTTGTGGAACTACAAAATAACCACAAATAGTCAAAGACGTTGTGACAAAAAAGAAAAAAAAAAGAGGATATATTATACTCCATATGGAAGCAACCTAAATACCCAACAACAGATTACTAGATAAAGAAGTTAATGGAACACTAGTCCAAAGTTCAATAGGATGAGATTATACCATTTGGGATGAAATGGATGGAATTGGAGGTAATTATACTATGTGAAATGAGTAATGATGTGAAATACAGTTACTGAATGGTTTTTGCTCATATGCAGAACACATAATTAAAGCAACTGAATTTTCAAAGAAAAATGGTAGCCAAACTGTCTCAGACTGTGAGACTGGTGGTGGGTGTGGTGACTTACACTGACCATATTTAGGTATAAAACTATAATCCTGAAATCTTATAATTTTGTAATCAACTGTTGAATCACTAATAATAAATAGTAGTAATAATAAAAATTACAAATCTTGACCCAGTGGATAAAGTACTGGACTCTCAAGCATGAGGTTCTGAGTTCAATTCCCAGCACTGCATGTGCCAGAGTGAAGTTGTGGGTTTTTCCTTCTTTCTCATGTAAATAAGTAAGTAAGTAAGTAAGTAAGTAAGTAAGTAAATAAATAAATATTTTTTAAAAAACCCTTGACCTGGCACACTCTTCAAGGTCAGCGCTTAGTTTTCCCCTTAGGACGCCCCACCTTCCCATCGATCTATTTGTCTTATCTCTCCTCTCTGTCTCTGTCTTCTCCCCCCACCCCTTCCTCAGCCTTTTTTGTCTTACTCTCCCATTAGAATGTAAATTCCAGAGGGGATGGGTTATCTTTGTAGCCTGTGTCTGATGAATGAGTAATTTATGCCTATTGAGGTACCATCTCTTTTTCTTCTTCATAATTTTAATGTTATTTTAGTGAGAGATACAGAGAAAAGATAAAGATACAGAGAGAGAAAGACTAGAGTACTGCTCAACTCTGTTTTATGGTGGTGCTGGATTAAACCTGGAACCTCAGAGTCCCAGGCATGAAAGTGTTTTGTATACCATTATGCTGTTTCCCCAGCCTCCCCCCACCTTTTTTTTTTTCTTCTCCAATTAGGGTTACTGCTGAGGCTTGGTGCCTGCACACAGCTCCATTGTTCCAGGGGGCAATCTTTCTTTCTTTCTTTCTTTCTTTCTTTCTTTCTTTCTTTCTTTCTTTCTTTCTTTCTTTCTTTCTTTCTTCCTTCCTTCCTTCCTTCCTTCCTTTCTTCCTTTCTTTCTTCCTTTCTTTCTTCCTTTCTTCCTTCCTTCCTTCCTTTCTTTTTTTTTTTGGTTAACATTCATCTTTTTCTGATACAGGCAAAGAGAAGTAGAGAGGCAGAAAGAGGGATAGAGAGACATTTGCAGTACTGCTCACCCTCCCCTCCCCCTCAAACTGTGAAGCTTCTCTGAAGTGTGCACTGGGGACTTGAACCAGGGTTCTCACACATGGTAACATACCCTCTACTGGGTGAACCATTACCTGGGCACCTTTTTTACTCTTAAGGGATTCCCAAATATTACCCAAATCAGGAGGACCTAAGTGTATTTATATGTAAGTGTTAAAACATTGATGCACTATTTTGAAGCTAAAATTACTGCTGTTATGTTATTTAAATTATAGTTAAGATTCTTTTGGTCTCCTGCATTTGCTTTTTATTATTTATTTCTAATTTATTGCTTTTT